>NC_053143.1:1910327-2225971 GCF_016808335.1 Panicum virgatum | reverse complement strand
GGGATAAGCTCTGTGTGACTTAAGCCCCGGTTAAAACCTCTGTGATAGGTCAATGGCCCCCTTGGTGGATCCCGTGTTGGCTAGTCAGGTCTAGCTAAGGTGGATAATAGCTATGTTGGGATCTGCACCGACACTAAGGTGATCGTGCTGTGGTACCCCCGCTTGTGGGTAAAGTTGCACACCTCTGCAGAGTTAAAATCTATTCGAATAGCCGTGCCCACGGTACTGTGCGAGTTACGATTTGGTCACACAACTAGCATTTCTTCTGGGAATGGATGGGATGGCGTGAGTTGTTTTGGAAAAGTGTTCGGCAGTTGTGCCGTGTGCTACGGTGGATGAGGAGTCCGGTAGTAAATTTAAAACTTGGATCCTGTGTGGTTCAACCCTATGTGTTACTCGGTGCGAGAAAGTTGCTTTGAAAATCCTTTTTCTTTCAAATGAACCCCTGCATAAAAATTAGTTTTCCGCAAATTAAACCCTAGCCTTATTCTTGATTTACCCTGTGCATTATATTCTGTTTATACCCCCTCCTTGGGTGTGGTTGGACTTGCTGAGTACGTTTGTACTCACCCCTTTCCTAATTTTTACAGAGGAAGATCTAGACTTCGTTCCCGAAGACGTTGAGTAGGGGTTCCATCCTACACCCAACTCTGCCTGTGGTGTTGACCCTATTCAGGATGCTTTCGCTGGCGCGATACTCCGAGCCCGAGCTGGATCCCATGTGGGTCGTGCTCTGGTGTATCACCGTAGCCTTTTTACTTCTTGTTTTTGTCTGTCTCGAGTGTCCACCTCCTCGGAAGATTGTACGGTGATGTACCATCTGATGTAATAAATGTGTATCAGCCACCTGGGACTGATATTTGTAACACATTTAAATCTTCTCTTATGAGGGGACGCTTCAAAGTTAGAGAACCAGGAGGCAGAAGCCAGCTCATCCATTAGCTGATCAAAGACCGGAACTGGAAACTTAGACTTCATAGTGAGAGCATTAAGGTGCCGAAAGTCCACACAGAATCGATAAGAGCCATCTTTCTTCTTGACAAGGAGGACAGGGGAGGAAAATGAACTGGAGCTTGGCTGGATCAATCCTTTCTACAGCATATCAGCGACTTGTTTCTCAATTTCATCGCGTAGCACAGGTGGGTAGCGGTAGGGGCGAATGTTCACTGGCCGGGCTCCTGGAATCAGAGGTATGTCATGGTCGCAGGCTCTGAATGGGGGCAACTCACTGGGTTCCTCAAACAACTCACCAAATTGATCAACAAGAAGCCGGATATCAGGTGGCAACAAGGACAACTCAGACTGCTGCACCACTGAATCGGTCAGAACACAGACTTGGATCAACAGGTTGTCAAGCTGTATGGGAAGTTCCCCTTGTAGAAGAACTGACTGGCCTTCATAAGAAATTTGCATCCATTTTTGCTGCCAATGTACAGTCATAGGACTAAATGCCTCAAGCCAGTCCATACCGATGATGATGTCGTAAGCAGTTAGCGGGAGCACCTTGAGATCGGACTGAAACCAAACCTCTCCAATGAACCATTGAGCCTGGGCTAGAACAGAGGTGCAAGAGAGGGTACTGCCACCAGCATCTTGTACAGATACAGGGGCCTATAACTTCTGGACACCCGAAAGCTGAGCCGCCAACTGACAACTGATAAAGGATGTTGAACTGCCCGAATCCACCAATATAGAAACTGGAATGTGCTGAATGGAGCCAGAGAATCGAACTGTGCGAGCAGCAGAGATGCCATTAACAACAGCCTTTTAAATTGCCAAGAACAAATGGTCAGAAGGCGCCTCCATATATGAAGTGCCCCGACCCAAAGATCAAGGCTAAACCATGTATTAATTACTGAATAAAGTCTCCGGCATAATACATGTTACATCAAGTGTAGTCCAGAGTCATACAGAGCTTTATTCAACATATACACGAGGGATAAAGCGACAACACAGAGCTACACAGAACAACCATAGGATAACGACTAGCATGATGGCATGGAGGACTAGCTCTTCATCCACCACGGCTCCACTCGATCAGCTTGGGTGCGGACACGATCTACTCGTAGTCTTCTGGCACAAAGTCAGGATCCTCTGGAGAATATCAATAAGGGTGAGTACAAAAGTACTCAGCAAGCTCCACCTCACCCTACGGGAGGGGACTGACATGCACGACACATAATAAGCACATTCTACTAATAATGCAACTAATGGTATGCAATCCTTCGCGACACAACCCACAGTAGGTAGCTCACTAGTTGTCAGGACCACACCGTAGCCTGTCCATACCGTGGACACGGACCATTCGAATGGATTATACACTCTGCAGAGGTCGTACACTGTACCCACACGCTCGACTGCCCGAACGGACAACCGACATAGCCGACACCCAGCCGTGGTCACGCCCTAGCCCGGCCGCACAAACCCTCGGGCCCTGACCCCAATGGTCTATACCCGTAAACCATCCCTGCGACCGTCAGGCCAACCAACGGGATTAGGCTAAGTCCAGCCCATACCGGAACCTGTGGTCATACTAAAGTAAGCTAGGTGAGATGTCAAAACAACTCGGTCCTTATGGTTCACCAGGGCAGCAACCATCCCTCAACATATCAACTCGAGCCTACCACCACGGTAGCACTCACTTGCCAGTCTACCACCACGGTAGCGCTGGCTCCAGCACACCCAGCTGCCCTGGTCTTAGCCAGATCCCTTCGTATACTAGTCTCAGCACTGGATATGCATGACTACTCAGATGCATGCATGAGCATACTCAATCACTCAAGTACTGGTATATGTAATCGATCCTAGACCCAAGCTACAGCTAGACGTCCTCACAAGGATGCAACTGCTCACGTAGGGGTCCATGAAACTTGCCTTCGCTTACGTATGCATCGGCGGCGGCGGCTTCCTGCTCGCGGTACGGGTCTTCTGGCTCCGGCTCGCGGCACTGGCCTTCATACTCCTTGGCAGGCTCCTCCTTGGTTACTCCGTGATCTACGGGCGAAAACAGCACAACCGGCAAACAAACGCAAGCAAGCAATAAAATAAGCTCAAATGGAGATGAAAATAGGAGGAATAGATAGTATATGATTTGAGGAGAGTTTAGGAAAAAGAGTTACGTGAAAAAGGAGTTGATATGAAGGAGATATTGAGTTTACAGTATTGGTTGGTATTTAATTCCGAAAATAGAATGATTTGGATTAAGTGCTCACAGCCTGGTGGGTGTTTTGGGCCTTTATTAGTATTGCAGAGTTAATGGTCGTGTAGCTGCCTGCCATCTCACCTTGGCGCGGAATAGCTCGAGGAAGAGGGTCAACTGTTGGAGCTTCGTCTCGTGAGTGAGCTGGGCTCGTGAGGAGTGGTTCAGCTAGCGGAGCGAAGCGGCTCGGTGTGCTTGGGCTGGTGAAAGGGCTCGTCCAGGCCTTGCTCCTTTTATAGGCGAGGAGAGCAACAGCGGCGTCGCGCAGGGACGGGCGACGGCGTGGGCTGCGGCAGCTCGTCGTCAACGCAAATAGTGGCAGTGCTGAAGGCGCGAGCGTCGAGGCGGCAAAGCCGGCGAGGACGCTGCAGCGGCGTGGGCGAGGTGGGGACGCGGAGGTGGGCGGCACGGCGTGGTGCCGACGGTAGTGCGCGGTCCCGTCGTGGGGCCGGCGTGTCACGCGTGCGCGAGCGAGAGCGAGCGCGGGTGGGGATGGCAGGGAGGGGGCATCGGGTTCTTTTATAGACGAGGTGAGGCGGTTCGCGCGGCGGAGAAAAAAATCTCGGCCGGCACTGTGCGCGACGACCCCGATTTATGGCGAGGTGGGTGCCGCCATATTTGCATGACGGGTTTAATATTGTGAGCACTCTTGCCGGCTTCCAGGAAATGGAGTGAGTCATGATGGGTCATTTCAAGGTCAATGGTGTGGGTACTCTGTGGCTTCCAGGGGATGATGAAGTTATGGCGAAGGAGGTAGGCACTGTCATGATTGTCTGGGAATTATGGCGTGGTACGGTGACTCGAGAGGCTTCTATGGAAAGAGACGAGATGATTTTTGTCATAGGTGCAATTATGCGTATGCTGGTTACTGAAGGGAACGAATGTACTTACGCAAGGCAAGAGTATGAAATAGTTTGCCTAGTAATTATGTAATACCTCATATAACGTTAGTATTATTTTACGTTACTAGTTTAATTGCAATATAAGTTTTATTTTAGTGATTGTTGGAAATTGAGGTGGCCCTACTAAGTTGAGGATCTACACCAACTCACTTCAGAGTCGGTCAGCTTCTAGTTACTTAGGGTACCGGGTCCTTTTGACGGCAGAGCCGCCTTTTGCTTCCGGGAGGCAGAGCCTACCAACAGATGAAGCTGGTTTCCGGGTGGCAGAGCCAACCTTCGATGAAGCCAGACCCTTTTGTGATCCCGGGTGACAGAGCCAACCTTCGATGGATCACAACTTATACACTAAGTACTAAGCTTAACCAGAAGACTAACACTTATAAAGACACTTACCTTATTGGAGTAACAAAGTTACGAAGGAACACACCTTGTGGTGGCTAACCTAGCACACTCTACCTATGCTCACTTCTACCATGCCCTTGGATGTGTGTGGGATGGAGTGGAGTAGTATGGCATGGCAAGGGGTGTCACCCTCCTTATATAGGCATCCATACCCTCTTAGATGAGTGACACATGTCACACTCTAGGAAGTTCCCTACAAATATCTATTTCTAGAAAATTCTAAATTTTACCATGACAAGAAAATATCCAAGCTTCATGTCTTCTTATGATTCTTGTGGAGCATTCTAGAACCGAGTCTCTTGTCCAACACGAACAAGTGTGATACCGAGTCTCTTCGCTCGATCACCGTCTTGCCACGCCTCCAAGGCTCCCGACAAGCAAAGGCTAAGTGACACCAAGTCACAAAGACGAGGTCACCGCCACCGTCTATCTCGAAGCGTCACCACGGCACCGTCTTCACTATCTTGGAGCTTTAACACCAAGTAGGGGCCTCCTTCCCTGCACAAAGTGTCGTTGCCACTCCACACCAAGTCGGAGGGTCACACGACGAGTACACAAGGTGCTTGCCGCAGCAAGGCTTTCTCTCAAGCTAGTTCTCTCAAGAACTAAGCCTAAACAAGCACTAAGCACTCTCACAAGTGTGCTTAAGCCTATATGATGTACAATGAAGCTATATGGTGGTTGGAGATGTTCTTGGGTGTGTGTGGGATGTCCAGCAACTCCAGCAAACTTCAAATGGACGGGGTGAGGTGTATATATAGGCCACCAAGTCTTGTAGCCGTTGCTCCAACGGTTAGCTGAAAATCTGCGTACCACCGGAAGAACCGATGCCTCTTGGCGGGGTAGCGTCGGTTCATCCGGTCACTCATAACCCGAAGTAGCCGTTGGACTCCTGACGGCTGACGCAGAGACCACCGGTTGAACCGATGCAATGCACCGATGCTTCACCGGTTCAACCGGTGCTGAAGGAATCTTTTCCTGGACGCTGACGTCATTACACTGGTGGTATGCACCAATGCACCGTCGGTTGAACCGGTGCTGAAGAAACTTCTTCTGGGCACTTGACATCGTCTCTGGTACAAAGGACGGCCATTGCACCGATGCACTTTCTTGGACCGTCGGTTCAACCGGTGCCTATAGGCTGACTTGGCTTCGATTCCCTTCTGCACCAAAGTATCATGGCGTCGGTTCTTCCGACTACCACCGGATGCTCCGATGCCCTGGCGTCGGTTCTTCCGGTGCTCCTGAATCGAAGAGCTTCCCGTAGGGGCGGCCCTTTGGGCCTAGCTACGCCTATCTTCTCTTTGTCATCACTTGACCCTAAAAGCCTGAGAATGGTCATCTTAACAATCATATTAGTCCAAATGTTGTGTGTGTCATTAATCGCCAAAACATTATATTGAAATATGGCATGAGAGGCCATTTTCGCTATACCGACCCAAACCCAGGCTCCCGGTAATGATTGTCGATGCGGTGCCCATCGGGGCCAACGGCCGGGTTACCGGCAAGCGAAGACGCCGCGGCCGCCACGGGGTTCGGGAGGATCCCCGAACTAGCTGCATGACGATCGAGGACCACTCAATCCAACTTGGCGGAGAGAGAGCCGATCTGGGACTTGACGTCGTCGACGGATCGAAGCTTGGTGGTGAGATTCGCGATGGCGGCGTCGATGCCGGGTTGCCAGGCGACGAGATTGTTGGCCGACTGTTCCACCAACCGGAAGCGGTCCCCAAGGGAGCCCTCCTGGCTGTCCACGCGCGATTCCACCCGGGCGAATCGATCGCCGAGCTTCTTCATCTCGTCAATCAAGGGCTTCGAGGTTGGATCCATGGCGCCGAGCTGTTTCTGGAAGCGAGTGTGGTGGGGATCCAGAGCGTGCGCAGGATCGCAAGTCTGATACCAGATGTTAGGATCAATCAGAGGTAGCGGGGATTCGGGTAGAAGAATGGAGTCTGGGAGAGGAAGCAAGAAATTGGATCGGCGGAGGACAGATTAACTTGGTGGAAAAGTTGTTGTTTACATCCGTGAGTTCGAGCTTGTCCGGCTCATTCACCTATATACATCATCTACTTCACCCACTCTGGGCCGCTCACTCGCTTGTTGGGCTTCTTCTGTCGCTTGGGCCTTGGGCTGGACTCTGATGGCGTCGGTGTAGTACTTGGGCTGCTAACACGGCGTGGGCGAGGCGCAGGCTACGTGGATTTTTTTTTGTGGTCGAGATAGGAGACGAAGCGAGCCAGGAGAGGGATTCGTACCACGGCGGCGGGGTGGGGAACCGGGGATGGCTCGCGTTGAAGCCTTCTGCCGTGGGTCGTCCGATTTCAAAGCAATCAAATCTGGACCATTCATTCAGGTGTGGGGGAATTATCTGTGTAGCTTTTGTTGGTGCACAAGGAAACAGGCTCTCAGCAGGGGCAGTTTTTGGGTGTAGTAATAGCAATGTTTAATCGGTTCTTTTAGGGTGTGTTTGGTTGGTGGGTCGAAATGGGTTGGGACGGGTTCGACCCACATCGACCCGTGTTTGGTTGGTGGGTTGTATGGGTTGGGTTGGTCCCTGGAGAGGAATATACTCCTTAGATGCGGGTTGAGTTGATCCGTCCGATTCGAGCGGACCAACTCGACCCACATCGACGTCGTCTTCCTCCGTGAGTCCGTGAGCGCGTGGGAGGCGTAGCCCAGCTCCGGCGCGCGCAGCCGTGGGCGTTGGCAGGAGGTGGGGCTGTGCGGCTCGCCCGTGGGCGAGGAGGAGGCGCCATGGCGACCATGGGGGCCGACCTCGAGCTGGGCGGCCATGGCGGGCGAGCTCGAGCTGGGCGACCACGGCGGCTCGCCCAGACGGAGCAGCGACGCACGGCGGAGCCAGCTATGGCGGAGCGAGGCGCAGCGGGGAGCTCGGGTCGCGTCGACCGGCTTCAACAGAGGAGCGAGGCGCAGCGAGGAGCTTGGGTCGCGGCGGCCGGCTTCGGCGGAGGAGCGAGGTGGGGTGGGGGGGCGTGGCCTGCGACGGCCGGCAAGGACGGGCTCCGCGCCAAGGAAAGAGGGGCGGCGCCGGCCAAGTTCGTCGAGCTCCCAGCGGAGGAGGGAGGAGTAGCGCCGGCGGAGCTCCGCGCGGAGCAGGGAGGAGCGGCGCCGGCCGAGCTCGTCGAGCTCCGGGCGGAGCGGCGCGCAGGGGAGGGCGGAGCGACCCGCAGGGGCGGGAGGCGTGCCGGCACGCGACGGGTGGAGCGGCACGCGGGGGCGGGAGGCGCGCCAGCACGCGACGGGTGGAGCGGCGCGCGGCGGTCGGAGCGGCGCGCGGGGGCGGGCGGAGCAGCGCCGGCGCGTGCAGGGCGGGGCGGGGCGGGGCTGGGCGGAGCGGAGGTGGGAGAGCTCGAGGAAGAAGATAAGGTGCAGAGGAAAAAAAAGAAAAAAACAATAGAGGATGACACGTGGGGTCCATATTTTACTGTTGCTAACGGAGTTAAATGGACATCCATCCCATCTTTACAAATCCCTCTAACCAAACAAAAAACTGGGTTCGACCCAACCCTCCAACCAAACACCAACTGGGTTCAACCCAACCCTAAAATCTGGGTTGGACCCGACCCGTCTCCAATCCAAACACATGCTTAGCGTGGGATATTTCTGCTGAGATGGAAACCCAAGGGAATGGAGTATATCTTTTGACTAAGGCCACGTCCAACGGCTGGCTCTTGAGGTAGCTCATAAATTTTTTAATAAGTGAACAGTTCCGAAATGAGGAGACGATCGCTCTGCGACGCGCTATGCTCGCTCGCAGACCGAGGTGCTCTCTCTCTCAGACACAGGATTCCATGGTACTGTGTAGCACTGTACTGGAATCGAATTACTGTAGCCACGAGCCAAGGTAGCTCGGACCGCTGGAGGAGGCCTAAACGGTGCATGCGTCACGTCAATTAAAGAGTAAAAATACTCTATATGTACACTATGTTCTATTGGTTGCGGTTGTTGGCTGGTGTTAATTTATTATGAGAGAAAATTACTGTTAGTTGTCTGATAGTTGGTTCTGTGTGAAAAAAAATATTGTTGTCTGGCTGGTGGGGGGCTGCTGAGGGTCCCAGCAGACTTATCACCCACCCCAAATTTTATAATGTTAGACCTAAACTTGCCCAACAAATTATTTTATAGTCAAATTTTTTTTATTTCAGAATAATTATTTTATTGCTAAAATAATTAAAAAAATATTTTGGAACAAAAAATTTGTTCTATAACAAATTTCGAAATAAAAATATTATTTCAAAATAAAAAAATAATTATTAAGTTTTTTGTGATGATTTGACTCCTATTATCGGAGCGATTTCTAACATTTTCCGGCTGGTGGAGTAGCCGGCGGAGGCGGAGCGGGGCGAAGCAAGAAGTAACGAGCAGCGGAGCAGGCCGGCCCGGCCCTTTCCTCCCCGCCCGCGGTCCTCCTCCCTCCAATCCAAGTGAAAACGGTTCCCCTTGTCCGCCACAGCTTTCTCCCCTCCCCATCGCATCCCCTCATCCAAACCCTTAGCCCGCCTCGCTTCTTCGGCTCTCCACCTTATCCAAACCCTAGCCCGCCCCGATCCACATCCACGGGTTCGCCGCAAGCGATGGCGGCGCCGGAGATCACTCCTCCTCCTCCAGTCTTTGGGGTTTCGTCTGTACCCGTTCGCACGGGCCAGCGAGATCTGGAGGATGCCCTAGCAGGTTCTCTTACGGGCGGTAACTTGCTGCCGTGGGGGGACGTGCTCCTCGCGGTCTCCAGATCCGCCGCCCTCTCCAGCGCGGACACATCTCCGCCCGACGGGGTTGCCGATGATGTTCCCGCGGCTGGCGCGCCCCCGCCATGCCTCCGCCACGTCGACCTCCAGGAGGGGCATCTGGCCGAGGGGGACTCGCTACATGTCTGCGTCGACCTCCAGGAGGGACATCTGCCCGAGGGGGACGCGCTCCAGGCCTGCTTCCGCGGCGGCCGCGTCGACCTCCAGGAGGGACATCTATCCGAGGGGGGCGCGCTCCAGGCCTGCTTCCACACCCGCCCCGTCGACCTCCAGGAGGGACATCTGCCCGATGGGGACGCGCTCCAGGCCTGCTTCCGCAGCCGCCGCGCCGACCTCCAGGAGAGAACGCCCACAGAGGAGTCAGGTCCGAGTTCCATACTTGCCAACAGTCACACCCGAGCACCGCAGATGAGGTCACCAATGGGAAACCTCCCTCACGAGCTTGTCGCTAAGATTGCTAGATTTGTCATTACATCCTCTATCAGAAGCGCAATTGCTATGAAGCTATGCTGCAAGTCTTGGAATAAGTCTTTTGAAATTAGTGGTCCAATTCTTGTTCATACTAGGAACCACCCCACATGTCCAGCCATCACGTTACTTAAGATCCCTGCCCACCAGGGTCTGCAAGAACCATTTAGATTTGAGGTAGTTGACTGCTTGTGCCCACCTCCACAACAAAATATGTGTTGGGGCTCCAGTCAGGGTCTATTGGCACTAAAAAATGTAAGGAACAACAAGGTTTGTCTACATTGTTTCACTTGTGGTTATGGAAGAGACCTACCAGATCCACCACAAGAGCACACTCCAAAGGGCATATACCTTCAGGGACTTTCTGTATTTGCTGTCTTTACAGAAAATGGTCAGTTACAAGTGGAACCTTGTGATCTGGAGCTTGATAGAACTCTCCTGTACCGTCTTCGCCTTCATGTTGGTTCACATGCTGAAGGAGGTTTGATTGATAGAGAGATTGATGGCGAGGATGTGGAGCTTGGACTTTTTCTGAACTGGTGTTGGGATTTATACCCTGGAACAGAGGGCTTCGTTCCCATGCGCTCAGTTAACTTTATGACAGGAGTTACATTTGCTGGTGCCACTGCTACCAACGATCTCATATTAGACAGAATCGGCAGACAACAACACCAACCCTTCATAGTGATAAGATTAGCAGAGCAACTTCATTTGGATGCTTCGATGGTTACTTGGATGCAGAATGGGCAACACATATTTTTGTGCGGGCCCTCAGCTTACTTTCTTATCTTGACAAGATCAATCCTGAACATAAATGAGGTTGGTGTGCGCTGCTTTAGGATTCAACATAAGGGTGGTCGAGTTAACATGGTGGAGGTGGATTCCATTGGACCTTACTCAGTGTATCTTGGTGCAAACCAACCTCTGGTTCTTAATTCAATGGATGGCTTGCTAGGACGTCGTCAGAATACAGTATATGTTGAAGACAGTGATGGTATAGTTCGGACTTCAAGAGTGCTTGCAATTGATATAGGGACGCAGGAGGTTTGGGAGATACCATTTCCAGATGATATGGCCGTTGAACCAATGGATCCTCCAGCTTCGTGGACTGCTGTATTTGATGACATCTGTCATGTTGGAATCGTTGGATAGATAGATTTGCTACTGCGCAAGGTCAGTTCTTTGTTCTGTTCTGAAATGTTATTTTGTTCTGTGTACACTTCTCCTTTAAGTGGATCTTGAAGGTGTCCCAAGATATTCAAAGATTTGCCATGTTAGTTTTAATAAATTATTAAATGTTTATCTTTGTTGTACATTAGAAAATTTGTCAAACTGCTTTAAATTCATATGGCGCTTTAAATTCATATGGCATTTTAGAAAATTTTCTAAAATGTTATTTTGTTCTGTGTACACTTCTCCTTTAAGTGGATCTTGAAGGTGTCCCAAGATATTCAAAGATTTGCCATGTTAGTTTTAATAAATTATTAAATGTTTATCTTTGTTGTACATTAGAAAATTTGTCAAACTGCTTTAAATTCATATGGCGCTTTTACTCAAATTGCAGGGTTGCTGAGGTTTGAGGTGGATGATGTGTGGAAAGCTTCTAACTACTGCTGTTGGCGTACCACTGTTGTATCATCAGGATATGTTTTCATAATTGCCATTGACGATACTACTGCTGTGTCTGTGTGGTGCAAATCTTGACGACCATGTTCTTGTGTTGCTTTGCGGGGATGCGCCAAGTCGTATACTAGCTACAAGCTGTGGAGCGATCTGAATATAGGAGTATTGTTGCTTTGATTCGACTCTCAACTTTGACTTGCCCTTATTTGTTTCTTTCTGTATGTAGCTTGCAGTGTACAGTCTTTGCGTTTTAATGAAGGTTTTGGTAGCAATCTCCCATTCAAAAAGATAAGAGAAGCCAATTAAAATAGCAGAGCAGATTAATTTCCCGATTGAGCCACTAAGTTCAAGATATTGAAACTATGGCACTGTGTCATATAGTCCAGTTAAATGCATTACTTGAAGTCTGGTATAAGAGAATCAGGATTTGTAACAATATTCTTAAAAAATATATGCAACTTAAGGAAGTAAACCACCTGATTAGTACCGATCAGATAGAGATGGAATTCATTGAGGCCACTGATAAGCCAAACAACAATGGAAGTATATATGATCAGCGCAAAAGAGTATGCTTCCTTGCGCAAGGCCATCCAGTAACTGAGGCAGGGTTTCCCTCTGCTCTCTCGAGTGGCAGTTAACTACAGATGCACTTGTTTGGTTCGCTGGAATTATCCTGGAATCGTATAGCATAAATAATGTTAACTGGGCTAGTCGGCTTCCTTGTGTAACAGCAATGATGCACAAACAAGTGTTGTGCCATTGGTTCTTGCTTGGCGTGTCATTCTGTTGTCACTAGCTGATGCATCACACCTAGCTGTAGTATGTTTTTGCTGCGTGGAGACTGGATATATAATTAATTGTAGCCATGACGAACCATCCATTCATCCTGGAATCGCATGGGCATGGGGATGATGCTGGGTTAGCAGCAAGGGTTTTGCTGCTTGGTGTGGTGTGAAACTGGTCCAGCTAGCAGTAGCTGTTCTTCCTTCTAACTAAAGTACACATTTTTTAGAAAAATAGTACAGACGCAGATGCTCATAAACACGCATACACACTCATCTCTATGAATACACGCACGCAACCCTACCTTTATGAGCACCTCCGAGAGACTGAGCCGGCAAATTCTCGAGATTGACGAAGCCACCACAGGCGCTTCGCTGTCGACGGGAACGTCGTCTACCACTGAAAGCACAAACGTTGTTAAATCCTAGAAAATTCGCTCCCACGGGGAGTGGAAGTGTGGAACCCAGGACCTCAAGTGCTACTGAGACTCTTGTAACCACTAGGCTACCAGCCCTTTCGCCTAACTAAAATACACGTTGCGACCTTTCTCAAAAAGGGAGTCGCCGTGGTTGGCCGGGATGACTATATATCGCCCATGCTACAATTTGCAGAGCCATCTTTTGAAGCCAATTGTCGGCCGGTTTGAATAATTTCAGCCTAATAACACTGTTAGTATGTAGCAAGCGTGTTTGCTGTGGGCTGCATGTGCGTGCGTGCGTGCACGCGGGTTGACCCAATGCACCTGCGTACACACTGACAGACATGTATCAGCTGTCGCAGGCGCTATGCTATTAAGTATTTATTTTTTCCCTATTCTCGTCGCTTTCTTTCTTATTATTCAATTGCTAGTAGTTTTTATTTTCCTTTCTGCATTTGGTGCATGAACGCTGGTCATTGCCTGAGTAGTATTTTCTTTTTTTTTTCTTTCTTCTTCTCTCGTGCTCTTCTTTTCCATTTCTTTCCTTACAATTTTTATTTTACGTACGATTTTAATTTTGTTCTTTCATTTTTTGTTTTATCCTTTTTTCTATCGATCTTATTATTTTATTCTTTATTTATTTTGTCGAGAAGTGACGATACCATTTTTCAATCCTCTTAGTGTAACCAAATCTTTTCTTTTATTTTCTTTCATTATTTATTTTTCTCTCTTCTAATATATATTTTCTTCTCTTTCCATATTTTACTTTTATTTTCATTTTTCTTTCTTACATTTTACGTTGACTTTTTAAATTACATTTTTTATTTGGTATCTTCAGTTATTTTTTATCCTAAAATTATTATGTGAGTTCATACCACTTATTTTAAAATTTATATCCTTTCTTTCTCTAACTTTAAATGAGAATATTACTTACTTAGTATATATTTGGTATATTTGGCGGCTCCATCTATTCCAAATTTGGTATTACTTAGTATATTTTTTATAAAGATTCTTTTCTTATTGTAGATTCATAAATTGGTGTGTGAAATGATTTATTTTCTTTATATACTAGTTTGTTTTAGCATGTGTATATATTCTTATAAAACTATTTTTTATGTGTGAATATTATATATTATATTATATATATGAGTGTATTGTAGATGTAATTATTTTCATTAAAAAGTATTTCTTCGCTTCGTAGATTAAATTGTTCTGTCACGCTGACTTATTTGTTCGCAATATTCATTTTTAGTATTTATCCTATATAATCAAATGTTCGTGATGTTTAATATTTTGTTCGTTGTAAATTATTATTTGTTCATTATGTTTAATTATTTTATTCATAAAAATAATTATTTGCTCGTGTTGTTAAATTATTTTGCTCCCAGGATATGAAATTAATTATTAATTATTATTTTTTAAAAAAGATCATACAAACATAGACAAGTGTGGTTTTGTTTTAAAGATCTTATTATAAGAAAGATAATAGTGTAATTTAAATTTAATTTAGATGCTCCATTTAATAGTTATAATTTTTTTAATTTCAAATTTTGCATGCACATGGATGCCGTCATGATCTCTTGCATGCATACATGCATTAAATCTCTCTCCTCTTTAACCGCTAATCTATACAAACAGTCATGATCTCTTTGCATGCATGCATGCATTAAATCTCTCTCCTCTTTAACCGCTAATCTATACAAACAGTCCGTATCACTGTATTATTGGGCTGATGGCCCATATAACCTGTTCTAATTAGATTGTTCAGGTGATAGATGGTGCTGACATATAGCCCCGCCCGTGGTTGGCTGGGGACGCGGCTGGCCGGATCACACCGCTCGCTATTGCTGGTTTAATTTTCCGGCCGGCGATGCATCAGCATTAAGGCTGGACGAAAAACTCGAAACTCGCTAGCTCGCTCGACTCGCTCGTTATTAGCTCGGCTCGAGCTCGACTCGTTTTATAATGAGCCAGCTCGTTTTATAACAAGCCAGCTCGCTTTATAATGAGCCAGCTCGAGCTGGCTCGCGAGCTGCTCGCGAGCCATAACGAGCCAAGATAAATAACAAATATTGTATGAATTAGTTGAAACGATCAACGAATAATGGTTGATCATGGTCATGGACGATAACATACTTATATTTTTTATTATAAAATTCACATTATTTTATTTATTTTACTTTAAATATGCATGTGATGTGTTTTTTTATAGATTTACGGTTATCATCTCTATGTAAATATTTTTATACTCTGGCTCGCGAGCCAAACGAGCTAGCTCGAGCCACTAACGAGCCGAGCCGAGCTAGCTTTCTGGCTCGTTTGTATAACGAGCTATAACGAGTCGAGCCATAACGAGCCGAGCTATAACGAGCCGAGCCACTAACGAGCCGAGCTGGCTCGATATCCAGCCCTAATCAGCATCATCCAGTCACCCCTCCCTCGGCTACGACTGCGACCGGTATTTTCTAATCTTTAAAGACGCACCGCTCGGGGCACGCTCATATAGTTCACGATAGTAAAAAAAAATTTAGCCGTTTGATCTATATCCTGCGGTGGTCATCTTTCACCCGGTTGCTGAAAAAAAATCATTTTCTAATCTTTAAAGACGCACTGCTTGGCGCACGCTCATGTACTCCACGATAGTAAAAAAAAATTAGTCGTTTGATCTATTGTAAGGATCGATGAACCAAGAAGGGGTGAATTGAGTCTTTTTCAAAATTTTAAAGCAATAAAAACAACCTTAACCTATGCAAAGCTAGTGAGGCTCAATTCACCAACCGGCTTAACTAAACAAACTACACAAGTTTCTAAAGAAAAAAAACTAAGTAAGGTAGAGCTAAGTTATGACCTCTAATGTCAAGCACATGAAAAGTTGCATGAAAGTAAATGCTTGAAATGAACGAGTGGACAAGAGACAACCGGATTTTTCCCGTGGTGTCGATGTGTTGGCACACACCCCTAATCCACATTGTGACACTCACTAAGAGTCTTGTCACCTCCCATGTCACCGAGACTTGGGCGCTCACTAAGAGTCTCCGTTCACCATCCCGGCGTGGTGGAGCTCAAGCCACGTACACACTTCTTCGGGCTCCCACAATCCTTGGCAAACTCCGGAAGAAACACCTTCAATCACCAAGATCGTCTAGGTGCTGCCAAACATTAAGAGTAACAAGCTCCTAAGCCTTCACTTGACCTACACTCAGTTGGCCCTAGTTTAAGCACACTTGCTACACTTGCAAAGGATGAGTTCTTCAAGGTTGAAGCACAAACTAAGCACTAGATATTCTCTCTTTTGCTCAAAGCTCTTTCTCTTCTTCTCAAGGGTGGCCTCAGGTTTTCAAGGTGTCAAAGGCAACTGAAATGAGCCAGAGGGTACCCTTATATAGAGTGGAGGAGGTCACATAGCCGTTGGAAGTTTTCTGCAGAAAAACCGTGACCACTGGAAGAACCGACGGTATAGAAAGTATAGGCATCGGTTCAACCGGTCTCTCTGTGTCAAAGAAGTAGCCGTTGGAGTTCTGACACAGTATCCACGCTTGCGTCATTGCACCGGTGCATGCTCCGTAGGGGCATCGGTTCAATCGGTGCTGAAGAGGTTCACTGACCAACTCAAACAAGCGTTCTGGAACAAAGTACATCCAATGCACCAGTGCTTTGATTCTGAACCGTCGGTTCAACCGGTGCTAAAGAGAAGTTGGAGTCCACTAAAATATGCTCCCTGGAACAAAAGACTTTCATTGCACCGGTGCTTTGATTTCGTAGCGTCGGTTCAACCGGTGCTGAAAAGAGGTTGAAGTCCACCAAAACATGCTCTCTGGAACAAAAGACTTTCATTGCACCGGTGTTTATCTTTTTGACCATCGGTTCAACCGGTGCTAAACTTGATTTCTGCCTTTATCCAGAGAAGATAGACCGACAGGGCATCGGTCCTTCCGCCATGCATCGGATGCTCCGATGCTGGGGCACCGGTTCAACCGGTGCTACTGATTTTCTTTGTTTTCAACTGTTTTGACTTGGATTCGAATGTGACTTTGATTGTTTCTTCTTCCAAGAGTTGTGTTGACTTTTATTGACCATCTTTTGCTGTTTTTAAGTGAGTGTGCAAGATTTCTAAGGCCAACTCAAGTTTGATCAAGCTACTAACTCATGAACCCCTCTTAATAGTACGATCAAGAACTAAAAACTATAAAATCTAACTAAATCAAGTGTCCTTCATCTCCTTATGACACTTGAGACTAGAAAAGTCCTTTTATCTTTGAAATTGAGTCCTTGGTACGCATGATTGTTTCGAATGAGGTTCTTCTTTCATATTTCATATGAGACTAATCCAGTTATTGAGCTTCTCTTTAAAACACACATTAGTCACATACAGTTGTCATAAATCACCGAAACTTAACATTAGCATCTATTGGGCTAGATGCGCTACATCTATATCCTGCGGTGGTCATCTTTCACCCGGTTGCTGTAAACAAAAATTCATTCGCGAAACATCCGGCAGCCTCGACGCTGCCCCGACCTCTCCGATGGCGCTCGAGCCGCGATGGATGGGAAATTTCTGCCGCCGCCTGCGGACCTGCGCTCCACTGCTGCCGCCTGCACGCGGACCTCCCCAAACCCTAGCCTCTTTTGTTCCCCCCGCACCTTCATTGCTGCCGCCACTGCTTCCTTCACCAACGCCGATCGCCATCGAAATTCGTCGTCTTCGGTGATCCTCCCTTCGATTCACCGCGGCTACACCTTCACCTTACCCTCCTCGGCCTGTTTGAGCCCTCACCCGCTCGATTTCTCCGCCGCACAGCGCTCCCGGCGACCACCTCCGCCCGCCGCCGCCATCCACCGAGGATATCCTTGGCCTCAGCGCCAGCGGCGATGGGCAGAGCGGTCCAACACGCCCACGGGCGGGCCCTTCCCCATGAGTAGCTTCTTTTTCAAGGCTTCGCCTCAAGAGCCGCAGACGCTGACCTCTCCTTACCGTGTGCCTCTAGGGTCGTCGTACGTCTTCTCAGCATCACAGCCACCGCAACTAGCGGGAGCAAGAAGCGGCAGCGGGAGCAAGTTGGCCTCACGCTGCATGAGACCCCGGCAATGGGAAGAAGAGACGTCGCTGCTGCAGAAGCTTCCCAAGACGAACTCATCTGACAACAACGAGTCCTCCCGCTCGGGCAACATGTCCAGATGGTGCTGTTTGTTCATCACTTTGCTGGCCAAGGTGGCCAACTGACCAATCAGGTACGGCCGTGCATCTTCACTTTCTGATTTCTTTGCCTCCGTGCGTCTATGAATTCCATCCCATGCTGCCTAGAAGTGCTTCGTCCATGGAGGATTTACACAATGCGTTTGATGGCTTGCTTTTGCAATCGTTGCTTCGGGCCTTTGGCCATAGAGGATGCACGCTATGTGTTTGATGGTTTGCCTCTGCAACACAGACCAATTAACAATGTGAAATTAAGCTAACAAGGAGTCCTATTTGATGGGGAAAAAGGGACACATCCAGGCTATTTGTCTTCTCTAAGTTAATGTTTCTTGCTCGAATATGGATTTTATTTTTATTTTTGAAGCAATAATTTAAACAAGTTAAAAGTACCTTCGATATGATGCTCCTTTGTTGGTCTCACATAAAAAAAAGTTAAGTGAAAAAGCACATATTTGACTGATTGGTCTCCCATTAAAAAAAATTTAAAAGATTTTGTTAGAATGCTAAATCACAGTTAATATTTTCTCATGTTCAGAACTAACCTTACGACTGATTGGGATATCGACATATGCAGATTGGTATTTGGAGTTTCAGGTATCTGTAAAACACAATTGGTTGAATAGAACCATGCAATACTCACCACAAAAAAAAGGGATGCATATTTCAACAAAAGTATTTTTTTGAGCAACCAAAAGAAGTATTTCATATTGTTCTTTTTTTTGTTGAAAATGCATAAGTATGGCAACAGATAAAGGAAAAGGGTGGTAGCTAATATGCTCCTTCAGTTTGTGGTGGAGTGATGCCTGCTGTTCAAAAATCCTTATTTATGTTAAGCTATGTTAAGCTAATCACACATTAGAATTTAACTGTCGGCTCTGATTTTAACTTTCTTATTCGATTACGGTGTCTGCAAGATCCAGCGCTATAGTTCCAGGTAAGCAAGAAAAACATCCTATTCCAAAGTTGTAAATACAGTTAAGAACTATAATTTTTTTCTTATATTTGAGAGTGAACATGTTTCATTATCTTTAGCTTGAAATACACGGATAGTGAAGGCTTATCAGCCAATTGAATTGCAACCTCTCCACACAGTGAATTTATATAGTATGAAGGGATTGTGTTTTTTTTTAGATTAAGGGACAACCCGGTCTTGAACATTCACAGGTGAATGTCGACGACCACAAAAAATATATATCTGGCCATAAAACCAGAAACTTACATGAGTACTTAGACTCCAAACCTCCAATCGAGGAACACAAAAGACAAGAAAGGAGAACATAAAAAAGAAAACAAAAGACTAAACTTTGAACTTCTTCTAGATCCTTCCTTTAACCTTGCTTTGGTCCTCATGTCTTGTGATCTAGAAACCGTACTGAGTCGATCTCTACCACGCCCATAGATTATACACTGTCATTGCTCGAAGTTGACCATGGTGTCGCAAACAAGGACTCCAAGACGACGCCTCAAGAGGAGAGCAACATTACGATGCTGCCGCCACCCGAACCAGCGAGTTGGTTTTTCTGTTTTCACTTGAATCTGTCCCTGCAGGTTGAGATCCTTGTCGGGATGGATGACGCCCCCAACGGGGAGAACGGTGCCCTCGGACGTCGTCGTCATCACCGCCAGCAGGAACACGGCAAGGCTTTCGCCTGGAGAATCTCATCCACTGCAAGCACACAACCCGACACCTCCCGGAGCAGCGCCGCCCCATCCTTCCCTCGCGAGAGCCGCGTCGCAGCATCACGTCGCCCCTCGCCGTGCCGTTGCCGTAGCGTGGCCGATGTTATGGCCTGGCCGCCACCCGCACGCGCACATCGCCGCCGGGAGCACGCAGGCTGAATGTCATCAGACACGCTCTGCACCTCGCCGGCCGAGCCGCAGATCCTCACACCGACCGCTGAAATGGGCCATCTCCCCCCACCAGATCCACCCCTGGCCTTGCCGGATCCGGCCGCCGAGGCCACAGATCCGAGCACCAGTGGCCGGTGACGAAACGCGCCGCCGCCGGGGGAGCCCCTGCCCCGAGGAGCAGCAGGGAGAAGTCCCCGTCGCCATCATCCTCACGACTGCGTGGCGTTGCCGGCAGCTCGCTCCTGTGACGGCGAGAAGGCAAGGAGAGGGAGGAGGGGCTAGCGGCGGCGTAGGGCGGGTCGCCGCCCGTGTCACCGAGACAGGGCGACGCGGGAGCCTTTCGTCTGCCTTTGGAACTTGGTACAGCATGAAGGGATTGTGTAATGTATCTATATGTTTTTTCAGTTTTTTTTGCAGTGTGATAAATAAGAGCTTTGATGCCAGTCACAATAGCAGTTGCATGAAGTTTATTCTAACTTTAGTAGATAGGAAGATAAATTTATTTGAACTTGAGTGCTTAGTATTGCTTTGAATGTTGAATGAACAACACAGGTGAGTGCAAACAAATCAGATATGTTATTTTGGTCACCTTGAAACTGCAGGCGGTATGCACATGGATAGATATCATTGACATAGGGTCAGTGGACGCCCTCTGAAGGCTGTATGTTCCCTTTGCAAATTATCTGTCTAATTTTAGACAAGCAAAAGGCAAAGGCTATTTCTAATTGCGGATTCTCAGTTTCTCACTGGCTTATATTGTTGACACAAAGTTCATACACAATGACATTGATTCTTGTGGAGCGAAGACGAGGCCATGTGGGAAGGTGAAGTTGTTGGAGGGAGGGTCATGTGGTGGAAGGATCTCTCATCGGCGGAGGCGTTCGTGGGGGGTGGCGCCCAGAAGTCCAGGACGTCTGCATCATCTACCTCGAGACCTTCTCCAGCAGCAACCCCTCTGCGGTACTGCTCCCTGCTTCCCTGCTGCCGTACTGAAGGAGATGGAACTTCGATTTGGGTTATGCCTTGCTGGGGCTCTTTAGCATGCTTGCTCTTTCTTGCTCGTGCTTGGCGCAGGTGACCATCTGATCTGCAAACACACTGTCCATCTCCAGGGCGTCCTTCAGTGGTGAGCACCTGCTCTGTAAACCTGCAGCTGCTTCCTGATGTGCAACATCTTTCTACAGTTCTTCAAGTTCTTTTGATATCTGTGTTGCTAGGATCATAGTGGTTTCATCTAGGACTGCATAACCATTTTGTGGATATATTTCCTAATCTTTTTTTCCCTTGTACTGCTGTTTCTAAAAGAAGAAGTTGCTCAAAAAAGAAGAAGAAGACGAAGAAGAAGTCTCATTCGCTTCTAAACTGATTCGATCACAGACTTTTTCTAAACTGATTTGATGGATCCCTTGCTTCTTGCAATTTTTTTATTATACTACCTCCACAACTCTATGAGTTATATACTCTAAATTTTGTACATCCATATCCATATGCAACTTTAATATAATTTACACCTTGATTGATTGAATTGGTTTCTGTAGGTTGCGTGGCTCATCTTGAATAATTTAGTCCACTAAACTACATATACATGGTACGTTGCCAATGGACATAATTTATTCTAGTGTTTTAAAGTCAATGGGCATCAGAATGGACTCTTTTAAGGTAAATTTAGACTCTACTAATTTAACTGCGCTTCGATAAAGATTCTTTACAGCTCTCAAACGTCACATGGCACCTCTGCATCAGTGCCATCAAATGTTCTGAAAAATGTGTTTATCTATAGAAGTAAATTCACCATTCCTGACTCATGTGCTACAATGTTCTGAAAAATGTGATTATCTACATATATGCTACCTTTAGTACTATTGTACATAATTGTGCCTGTGTATTTGGATTCTATTATAATAACAAATAATGACCCATCAGATTTAATGTATATGTATGCATGTTTGGACCTCCACAAAAAATTCATACTGTTGCAGCTTAAAACAGTTTTTACGCATAAATACTCTTAATCTTTGTTTATCTCATTAAAAATAAAATGAGGGCGAGCCAAGCGCGCGCAAAGTACTCGTATATAGTATAATTACGCACGTTCGTAACGTTCGTTCACAGTCACAGAATCGCACAGAGAGGAGAGGACACGGGAAAACGACCGCACAAGTGTGAAAGGGGACGTTCCAACCAATCAGATCGCTCCACAACGGAGTGCTCTTGACTCTCTGACAAATCAAAGGGAAGACATTACGAATCAATCTTGGAGCATCAGGTTAAGTACTATACCTTGTACTACTACAATCTTTAAAGTACTGATATATATGACAGCCGAAAGCAGCTGCAAAGTCAGTGTAAAATTTTGTACCATTTTCTATCTCTATGGGTATCAAAAGAGGGGTACATGAGACTGAAAGCAGCTGCAAGATAGGAGTATTATACCAAAGGAGTAGTATATCTATACTATAAGGATTTATGAAAATTAGAACACTTTTCACTAAAATTAATTCCAATACCCACTTCACGAACTATCATTATCAGACTCACGTGTAAGACCAATAGTTTGACAGGATAGACTGGCAGAACGATTTCCTCGTCGCCGCCAGTTAATTCCCTACGTCGGGCGCCCAGTCGCCAAAATTTTTTTCACCGCCCCGTCGTTGTACGCTCTCTCTGTACCCGCCCGTCCATTGGTCTTGATTTCCTGCCATAACGCCGCGCCTGCCTTCCATAACGCGGCGTCTGGCCCTCGCCGTCCTCCCTCGGAGCCACGGATCGGGCGAGATTTCCTCCAGGATCGGGCCTCGTCTCCTCCCCTTCACCCTCCCTCCTCCGACGACAGAGCGGCCGGCGTAGCCAGGCGGGGCCGCGGCTCGCGACCAGCGCGGCCGGGCAGGGGCACGCGCAGCCTCGATTGCTTGCCGGCGGCGAGCGTCTGGTGGGGGAGGTGGCCATGTGAGGCTCCCCAAGCGTCGCACCTGGGGCGCTCGCTGGCGCGGGGCGCGGCTGGCCGGAGCGAGCGGGTCGGCAGCCCATCCGCGGCGGCGCGGCGGCTGTTCCCGAACTGCGGGACGCCGCGGGTGCCACACCCGCCCAACCCGCCGTCCTCTGGCTCCACCGCTTGCGGCCGCAGCGGGGTTCGTCGTCTTCGTCGCCAGACTGCTGCACGCGGGCCTGGGACTGCGGAGCGTCCCTGGCCGAGTTCTCATCGCCATCTCCTCCCTATCGATTCCGGCCATCTTCGGCCGCCATTCGTCGATTACTTCCACGGGCGCGACCACAACCTACTCCCGCACCTCCGTCGCGCTTCCCCGAACCCCGCCGTCCTCTTCCCCGGCCGGAATCGACCGATTTTCGGCCGGTCGGAGAAGCCCCGCAGCCGGTCCCGACTGCCCGCACGTCGACGGCCTCCTTCCGGTTCTCCTCCGACCAGATCGACCACCCGGTGAGCTCTCTCGCAACACCCTCGACCTCCCAGTCCCTTCCCCCGCCGTTTTGCTCGCCGCGCCGCCGGGAATGCGGCCTCGCCACCGCATCGGGCCGTCTGCCGCGCTGCCGCACGCTGCGGGTCTCCCCGGCGCGGCCCCGCGCTACGCGCCCGCGAGCCGTGGCCCCACCTGGCCGTGTTGGCTCACGAGCCGCCTCTCCTGCCGCCGGCCGAAGCCTTTGTCCAGGGCGCCGGCCATGGCCACCGCCGACCCCTGTGTGCTGCGTGGGTGAGAGAGGAGAGAAGGAGAGGGAAAAGTTCCAGGGACCCGTGACCCGTGTGCAAATTCACTTTAGATCTAAGGGCCTATCTATAAAATGACCTTAGTCTCCTTTATTTTCTTCCTGGTCTAAATAGCTACAAACTTCGAAAATGCATAGAAAACGGTAGGAAAATGAGAAAAATGCCAAGCTTGTTTTGTTAGGATCCTGATGAGCGGTAGTTTTATTCAAAATAAGTTCGTGCATTTCACTGTTGTATACTTTTGTCTAGGATTTATCTTCAGCTAAGCCTGTTTAATGCCTAATAAATCTTAGGAGGTATAGGTAGAATATAAAGTTTTCATGTATATTTTGTTAGCTTACATTTGTCTTGTATATTTCAGATCTAAAATTTGTATAGGTACAATATAAAGTTTATTGCTTGTTTGCTGTTGTAATCATGTTATTTTCATAATAAATAAACTCTTTATAATAAATGATAAAATTTTGAAACTACTTCTGCTGGTTTATGTTTTTTGTATAAACTCTTTGACAAATGATGTCCATGTGTTTCTGGATGATTTACATGCCTTTTATGAATTAATGTTTTAAAAAGTGGTTTATCTTGCTTAATATGTCCATGTAGGATATATCGGACTCGGGTCCCATATGGCTATGAACCTGATTACAGCTGGATATAAAGTGACTATTCATGATATGTAAGTCCCTGCTTATTCTCACATTGGATAGTGAATCAATGCAAAATTCATACGCACCGACCATAAACATGTTGTAAATTCAGGATCGGTCATTTTAAGATCGTTATTATTTGGATGTGAAATTCCCAGGTCCTACTTTTCTAGCTTGCAACCTTTTTTGCAACATATAGCTTGTGGCTCATGATTGAATGCTGGGTTTGCTTCAGCCTTCATAACATCTAATAAGTTCGATCCCATGAGAAAATATGTGGGGTTATCTGGCTGTTAATCATGGTTTCAGAGGTGCGAACATCACATGGTTAACTAAGATTGTAGCCCTATTAAACTATTTAGTAGAATTCTCAAGCACCGTAAAATTTGACATTAGTAGGTCATTAAGAGCCTGATTAATAGCTGTATTAATCTTTTCCTGTTTAGTCTTGCTTGTGACATTAATTGCTCTATACTTATGATTTGCAGGGCTTCAAAGGTTGCTAGGCAAATAGATCTTTATTCGGTGAAGTTCGTGTGTTAGCATTTTAGCATAGTGTGGTATTGCCAGTACTGTTAGGCTCATGCATCACCATAAATCTCTACTGGACGGTTGGAGCAGTGAAGCTTTCTCTGGCAAGGTATGGTGGCTGATGGGAATTGTTGTCCCTTTGATGTTAATCATATCAAATGCTTACTTCTGAATCCCTCCTAAAATCATGGTATATATATTGGAGAATCATTATTAGAATACTCCAAAGGTGTTTTTGCTATTAAATGCCCAATTCCTATTAAACTTATTCAATAGTATGATGAAAGTCTGCTTACTCTTAGAACCCTACCATCCGATACTCAAAACAGTGGCAACTGATTTGTTGCACTTGTAGAGCTTGCTTACACTTATCGGCTTATTCTATTTGCTTAAAAGAATTAGGCAGTCCTTTTTTGAAGATTTCGTCTCTAAGCTATTATTATTTGTGGTACATGAGTCCTAGAATAATTTTTCTTCCTAAGTAGTAAGTTTTGCATACATCAATCAGAATATAAGTTTTGCATACATCAATCAATATTACTTGCAATCAATATGCTTGATCAATACTTTGATGCCTTTTCTAACAGGGGCGGACCTATTTTATTTTCCTATTCCAGCAGACTTATTTGCAGTTCTACGATTCACTCTAATTTGAGCCATGACAAAATGGCTTTGTGCAAAACTTGTGTTTTAAGTTTACTATGGTCAAATAAAGACGCCTACGTCCAATTTTGTTCCTTCCCATTTATGAGTAATAATATAGATAAAAATAGTTAAATGAGTAAGTAGCCATGTCCTGCTTCCCTTCTTTTATGCACAATGCTTGATGACATATTGCCTTCTTGTTTGTTTGTCATTGAGCCATGCAATTCTATGCTTGATTACTTATTACCATCTATTAAACTTCGTGTCTCCATTATTGCGAACAAATGAATTCATATTCGGGATGTTGCTGTGAAAAAGGGTCTTCCTATTCTTTGTGTCTTTAGGTTCACTTTTACATTTGGCTGATAGGCGTGTAATTATGATTGGTGGTTTGTGCTAAAGCTTTGGAATGAGTGCAATTATTTGATCTGAACTATTGGAGAATCTGTGATTCAGTAAGGTGAGGGCTACCCTGATGGTTGTCGTTTCCTTCTCTCTTAATTTTGCATCCTTGATGAATAAACGACAACTTTATCCCCTCGGCGTACTTTCGTCTTCGGGTACGTGTCCACCGGGACAAACGTGCCAAGATTGCGAGAACAAAGTGGTGGAAGCTTAGAGGGGAAGCGGCACAAGCGTTTAAGGAAAGGATGCTAGATGAGGGGCCTTGGGAAGAAGGAGAAGACGCAGATGACATGTGGCTAAAGATGGCAACATGTGTTCGGAAGGTGGCCTCAGAGGTGTTTGGCGTGAGTAGGGGAGGCAAACAGGAGGGGAAAGACACCTGGTGGTGGAACGACGAGGTGCAAAGGGCTATTAAGGAGAAGAAGGAGTGTTTCAAGCGCCTCCATCTTGACAAGAGTGCAGCCAACATCGAGGGCTATAAATTAGCGAAGAGTGTTGCAAAGCGAGCTGTGAGTGTAGCAAAGGGTAAGGTGTATGATGACCTGTATCAGCGGCTAGGCACGAAAGAAGAGGAGAAGGACATTTATAGGATGGTTAGGATCCGCGAGCGGAAGACAAGGGACATCAACCAAATCAAATGCATTAAGGATGGGACAGATCGACTGTTAGTGAAGGATGAGGAGATCATGGATAGATGGAGAGAGTACTTCGACAAGTTGTTTAATGGGGAGAGTGAGGGCCCTACCCTTGAGTTAGATGACTCTTTTGACGACACCAACAAATATTTTGTGAGGAGAATTCAGGAGGTAGAGATCGGGGAGGCTTTGAAGAGGATGAAGGGAGGTAAAGTGATGGGCCCTGATGGTATCCCCATTGAGGTGTGGAGATGCCTAGGAGATAGAGCAATAGTATGGTTAACTAAGCTTTTTAATCTCATTTTTTGGTCAAACAAGATGCCGGAAGAATGGAGGAGAAGTATATTAGTACATATCTTCAAAAACAAGTGCGATGTTCAAAGTTGTACTAACTATCGTGGGATTAAGCTGATGAGCCATACGATGAAGTTTTGGGAGAGGGTTATCGAGCATCGCCTAAGAAGAGTGACAAGTGTGACCCAAAACCAATTTGGGTTCATGCCTGGAAGGTCAACCATGGAGGCGATTTTTTTAATACGACAATTGATGGAGAGATATAGGGAGCAGAAGGACTTGCATATGGTCTTCATTGACCTTGAGAAGGCATATGACAAAGTACCGAGAAATGTCATGTGGTGGGCCTTGGAGAAGCACAAAGTCCCAACTAAGTACATTACCCTCATTAAGGATATGTACAAGGATGCGACGATGTTTGTCCGGACATGTGATGGCAACACCACTGACTTTCCTATTAACATAGGCCTACACCAGGGGTCAGCATTGATCCCTTATTTATTTGCTTTAGTGATGGATGAGGTCACAAGGGATATACAAGGTGAGATACCTTGGTGTATGCTCTTTGCTGATGATGTGGTGCTAGTTGACGAGAGTAGGGCAGTGGTTATTAAGAAGTTAGAGCTGTGGAGACGCACGTTAGAGTCGAAAGAGTTCAGACTTAGTAGGACCAAGACCGAGTACATGATGTGCGATTTCAGCGCGACTAGGCATGAGGAGGGAGATGTTAGTCTAGATGGGCAAGTGGTGGTCCAGAAGGATACTTTTCGGTATTTAGGATCGGTGCTACAAAAGGATGGCGACATTGATGAAGATGTTAGGCATAGAATTTCAGCTGGCTGGTTGAAATGGCGGCAAGCTTCTGGCATCCTTTGTGACAAGAGGGTGCCACAAAAGCTAAAAGGCAAATTCTATAGGACAACAATTCGTCCGGCGATGTTATACGGTGCTGAATGTTGGCCTACAAAAAGACGACATGTCCAGCAACTGAGTGTAGCAGAGATGCGGATGTTGCGGTGGTTTTGCGGGCACAGAAGGAGGGATAGAGTCCGGAACGAAGTTATTCGGGATAGGGTCGGGGTGGCACCAATTGAGGAGAAACTTACCTAGCATCGGCTGAGATGGTTTGGACATGTTCAACGAAGGCCTCCTGAGGCGCCGGTGCGTAATGGGGTTCTTAAGCGGGTCGATAATGTTAAGAGGGGTAGAGGTAGACCTAAACTGACGTGGGATGAGTCGGGTTAAGAGAGACCTTAAGGATTGGAATATTTCTAAAGAGATAGCTTTGGATAGGAGCGCTTGGAGACTAGCTATCAATGTGCCTGAATTTTGAACTTATTTCTTTCGGGTTTCATCTCTAGCCTACCCCAACTTGCTTGGGAAAAAAGGCTATGTTGTTGTTGTTTGTTGTTGTTGTTTATCCCCTCGGCGTAGATGCTTAGGATGCGAAGTTCTGTCGTAGGATTGAGACTGATCTGATTCAGAGTTGCAAGCGAACCTTTTTATGCCGCCATAATTCATTTCTCTCTCTTTTCTATGATGAAGAACACAATCGTCTTTTCTATGACAAGCAACAATATCTACTCTGCAGTAATTGTTCGCTCTGTTTTCTGCAGGGAAGGATCGTGATCTATCCAAGAAATTTTGGAGGTGAAGGATAAATATATTTCTTTGTTTTTACATCCAACTGTAGCATCAGTGCTGTAAGCAGGTGCACAATGATGGGGATATTTTCTGTTCTTGTAAATTCCTATTGTTTGGGGGGTGGGGTGTTGTGGATTTCGTCAAGTATATTTATACATGTAACGTCCCGCCTCCCCGAGACCAGGCCCGCTTACATCTGGCTGCTTTCTAGGACATAGACTGTCCTCACAGACCAACACCAGTCTTTTTTGCACACTTTGTCCTCACTCGTGCGCACCCGGAAAGAACTTACCGGTCGGTCACCCATTCCAAATTTCTCCGGGCCAAGCACGCTTAACCTCGAAGTTCTTTGGAGACCGGCTTCCGAAAAATAAGTTGCAACTTGTTGGTATGAGTATCCTATTAATCCTATTAAACCCTGGGCCGGGGTGTCACATGCTCACCCCCTTAAGAGACCGACGTCCTCGTCGGTCAATCCCAAGCCAGGAACGTCCTCTCTTGGCCACGTCCCGTACGTCTAGTGCCAGCAGCCCATGTGCATCATCCGTGCGTCCAGTGCCAACGGTCCCTGTGCCACGTCCGTGCGTCCAGTGCCAACGGCGCATCCCAGATGCCCGCGCACTGACCCGCCACGCGCCCGTGCACATGCCTCCGCACTTACGCCCGTACGTGCCCGTGAAACCGCGAGAGTCGGCTCTGATACCATTCTGTAACGTCCCGTCTCCCCGAGGCCGGGCCCGCTTACATCTGGCTGCTTTCTAGGACATAAACTGTCCTCACAGACCAACACCAGTTTTTTCTGCACACTTTGTCCTCACTCGTGCGCACCCGGGAAGAACTTCCCGGTCGGTCACCCATCCCAAATTTCTCCGGGCCAAGCACGTTTAACCTCGGAGTTCTTTGGAGACCGGCTTCCGAAAAATAAGTTGCAACTTGTTGGTATGAGTATCCTATTAATCCTATTAAGCCCTGGGCCGGGGTGTCACATGCTCACCCCCTTAAGAGACCGACGTCCTCGTCGGTCAATCCCAAGCCAGGAACGTCCTCTCTTGGCCACGTCCCGTACGTCCAGTGCCAGCAGCCCATGTGCCACGTCCGTGCGTCCAGTGCCAACGGTCCCTGTGCCACGTCCGTGCGTCCAGTGCCAACGGCGCATCCCAGATGCTCGCACACTGACCCGCCACGCGCCCGTGCACATGTCGGTGGCATCTGCGCCCCCACGCGCCCGTGCTCATGCCTCCGCACTTACGCCCGTACGTGCCCGTGAAACCGCGAGAGTCGGCTCTGATACCATTCTGTAACGTCCCGTCTCCCCGAGGCCGAGCTCGCTTACATCTGGCTGCTTTCTAGGACATAAACTGTCCTCACAGACCAACACCAGTCTTTTCTGCACACTTTGTCCTCACTCGTGCGCACCCGGGAAGAACTTCCCGGTCGGTCACCCATCCCAAATTTCTCCGGGCCAAGCACGCTTAATCTCGTAGTTCTTTGGAGACCGGCTTCCGGAAAAAAGTTGCAACTTGTTGGTATGAGTATCCTATTAATCTTATTAAGCCCTGGGCCGGGGTGTCACATACTGAAACAGACCGGGTTCCCGAAAGGCGAACCCGAACCTCTGTATCGTCGTGATAGTCCCTGGATCAGTAGCTATCACATACAGAACCCATTTCATTTGAATATCACAGACATAACTCACGTTTACAACATCACATGGGTTTATTTATTACATAATCCAAATGATTGTATTACGAATCTCAGAGTACAAGCCCCTTGGGCTAAAAGAAAACAAACAAAAAGCGGAAACGATATCTAGTCTTCTAGGCAAACTTCGTCTTCACGAATCTTCTCGATCCTTCTCCACAGGCAGCTCGGGGTGTAGCTCGGGCCATCCTTAACTCCTTCCACGTTTGTCGTCCTATCGACTCCTCTCGGATCCTGCATCTATCAGGCTATCCCAAAGGATGGGATAGGTTCACGTCACCATCCGTATGCAAGCTTTTGGTGGATGCAAACGGTATAAAGATAGTGCCAAGGATAGACTATGTTTTCCTATGCAAGCAGTATATGTATAAGTCATCCAAAACACCTTTCAACACGGGCAGCTCCGGCAACCCGGACTCCCGGTCTCCTATCTTCCACTACATTTGTCTCAACCCTGGGTCGGTGCGGGAACTCCCTCTCCCCGCACCTCAGCAGCTATCCAAGCAGGAAAAGTGGTATTAGAGGGAGGTAGAAAAGTATATGTGGTTCTAACTACATTTGTGGGGCCAGATCCAGAGTTGTACATGACCGAGTACGCGGCTATACGTATAGTTTTCACCCTGCAGGGGTTGTACACCTGTACCCACTCGCCACGAATCCGGCCGGGAGCGACCCGACCTTCTCCGAGGCACCGGTCAACAAAACTAACGGCTACGGCACCATCCTACTCCCGGTCTGGGGTGCGTCCTCCCGCAGTAGGTCGCCCGGGGCTGTGAAGCTATCTAGAATGGAATCTCCATGGATCCTGCGATCGGGGGCTAAAGGGTCCTGCCCACTCCCCCTGACACTGAAACTCTATCCTCCTGCAGTAATGGTGCCGCACATTGCTAGCTCGGGCTGGGTCCCCCCTCATAAAGGATAAGTGGTGTGCACGTTTGACATAGTTCCATCACTAGGGCCACAAAGTCAAGTCCTTAATCCCGCAAGGGCGAGCGTCTTCGTCCACAGTTTGCGTTCCGTAAACACGGTTCGCGATCGGCACCCATTACAGGTATCGCCGCCTCAACTCCTCAACTCATGTTCCCACTTGAACAGCCTTGCACTCGCCACAGGTGCTCGTCACCCATCACAGGTGCTCACAGGGTCGTGCCCAACACACAACCCCCAGCTCCCGACCCTAAGGTCGGAGAAAGGGTCCGCTCGCCCCGCTGTAACCTATCCCCAACTCCTGTATATGTGGAGGCATCTTCCAGCACGCAAGGACTATACCAAACATATATATATTCCCATTCCCCAATCTCACACACATAGTAGCAATAGCATGTAACAATCAAAGCTGAGTACGGGAAACAAGGAATACGGAAAGTAAATGGCCATGCAAGCTCATCTCATCACTCAATTTGGGAGCGTAGCGTATCTAGCAAGCAATGGCTAATAGGTATTCAATCGCGAATGGGCGTGAACCTGATAGGCCTTCGTAGTCTTCCTGGTCCTCCGGGGCTTCTGGTGTCCGGGTACGTCCTTCGGGATCTTCTGGTCGTCCGGGACGTCGGTCAGCTCCTCCTCGTCAGGACCTAATCGTAATTACGTATAAATACAGGGGCCAAAGTGCAAGAATGCACAAAGCAGGCTCAAAAGAGATCCAACTCACAACAAAACCTATTCTAACGCGTAGATCATGATTTTAGAAGATTTATGAAACTGGTTTTATATTTTTCGGAGCTCCGGTTGAATTACTACGATTTTTCTAAGATCAAAGCATTTTCTGGAATTAATAACTGATTATCGAAAAAGGAAAAACACAAAGGTGACACGTGGCAGCACCAGAGCGTGCCACGTGGCATGATGACGTCAGCATGACGTCATCATGACGTCACCTCGGGGTCAGCTCTGCCGACGTCAGCAGTGGGCCCTGCTGACGTCAGCGTTGACCAAAACAACGTTGACCGTTGAATGGTCAACCGGGTCAGTGGGGTCAGCATGTCAGTGGGTCCCACTGGTCAGCCTCACATCAGACGCTTACAAGTGGGGCCCACGTGTAAGGTTTAAAAAGGAAAAAGGCAAAGGCAAAGGGGCTGCTGGGTTCAAAGGGAGAACTGGGCCGGTCGGCTCGGCCCAACGCTGTGGCGGCTCGGCTCTAGGAGGTGGACCGGCTCGGGAGACGGCTTGCAGGCCGGCTCGGTGCGGCTCAGAACAGAAGGGCCGGCTTGGGTACTCGGCTCAGCGGGCTGGGCCGACAGGGCGCAAGCGGCCCATCGCCACTTCTCCCCCTCCTCTTCTCTTCACGGGCGGTTCTTGGGCCGACGGGGCACAGGCGGCCCACTTCTCCTCCCCTTTCTTCTTCTTTTCACTGACGAGTCGGGCCCGCATGGCAGTGCGTCCTTCTCCTCTCCTTGCTTCTCTTGCCTCCTCCGACGGACTTGGCATGGGCGCGGGGTCAAGGACGGGGACTGTGCGGTGGCGAGGTGAAGGCGAGGCGCGGCCAGGCGGGGCTCTGGGCTAGGTCACGCGCGCAGGCGCGGCTGGTGGTGCTACAGCGGCCGCGAGGTGTACATGGCGAGGCAAGGCGGGAAGGGCAGGTCCTGGAAGGCTTGGTCGCGTGCAGGGCCGTGCGCGTGAGCGCGGGACAAGGCCCACGGCGGCGTGGTGCGTGAACAGGCCAAAGGCCTGGCCGGCGCGTGTGTGCAGCGGCCAAGGCCGGCGTGTGCGGTCTGGCGTGCGTACGTGCGTGTACCATGGCGGCGACGAGGCGAAGCTCGGCTTGGTCCGGAGTGGCTTGGACGAATGCTCGGACACGGAACGCGGGCGTTCCCGGTCCACGGCGGTGCAACAAGCCGGTCGTGGCATGCAGCTAGGATCAGAACAAGGTAGAGAAGGTCAAGGCGGAGGTGGAACGCGACGGCGACGCGGCGAACAAGCCAGCGGTGTCGCATCGGTGCGCGAGCGTAGGTTGGTGGCTGCCTGCAAGGTATTCGGCCGACTGCCGAAAGGCACCTGTGGGTGCACGGGCGTGTCGGGAGCGTCGTGTGTGCGTGCAACGGTGCCAGGGCGGCGTTCTAGGTGATGGTGGACAGCAAGGTGCGGTCATGTGCACGTGCAGGCTGTGTGGGCGTGCGCGCCGTGAGCGCTCGATGAAATGCCCGAAAGGGCTCGTCTTGTCGCAAACGCAACGGCATGGCTGTGTTTGTGTCCAGTGGAAAGTTGGAAGGCTCGGGTTCAACGTGTGCGTGCCAAGGGGCCAGAAGGTGCGGCCTTGGGTGGCTTCCACGAGCGTGCACGCCGGGCATGGCCCTGGCAAGGCCATGGCGTGGCCACGGCAGTGGTGCAACGCCACGAGGACAAACGACGGCGGTCTGCAAGGTGGAACGCGGCGCGTTGGGTCCCTGCAAGCGGAAAAGATAGGACGGGGTGCTATGGCTTTCTACGGACGGTTCATCGGCATGTCGCCGGTCAGCACACAGGGAGGTCGAGGGCGGCAAGGTGGCGTCCTACCTGGTGGGTTGAAGACGACAAGGGCGAAGCTGCGGAGAGGTGCTGCCGTGACGGGGCGGTGCTGTGCCGTGCAGCGCTGCTCCGTCGAGGTAGCCGATCGGGGGCGCCGGCGTGGTGCAGAGCTCTGGCGTCGGCGTTCGTCAGTGGCGACGGTGGTGCTGGGAGTCCTCCTCGGTGTCGCGGTGGCTCCGGCTCCTTGGCTCGGCGGCGGCGCTCCACGGGCCGCTGCTCCTTCTCCTCCTTTTCCTCTTCTCCCTCTCCTTCTTCCTTCTCGGCTCCCTCCCCTTCAGTTCTTGGCGGCGGCGGCTGGGAAAAAGTGGCACGGGGGTCTAGGGTTTGGTGGCGGCCACGGCGCGGGTTTTATAGCCGGCGTCTGTTGGCCTTAGAACACAATAACCAGGTGAGCAACCTGCTCACCTCCCTCTCCCTCACCTTTGTCCCAAAGTTGAAGAAGAGCTGAGCTCCTCTGCACACACACATAACTCTCTGCGTTGGCTGAGAGCTAGAGACTGGAATGTGGCAAACTGAACTGCCTTTTCTTATTGCATTGCACTCATATTTATACACCATTTGCTAACTACTCTAAGGTGCTACCACTTATGGCTAATAACTTCTATCACTATCTGATCATTAGTGGCCTAGAGCCATAAGTCAACAAAAGCTGCAAGTCAACAAAGGCTGCTAGCAAACTGCAGACTTTCTTGACCAAAATCAGATAAGGGACAGCTGCAGATTAAGTCTTACATTACTTCCCCTAATCCTGCTGCTAGCCCTGGACCTCATCCATGCCGATCATCTTCCTCAATTCCTAGAACCGAATACGCCCGAGCGACTTGGTGAGGATGTCATCGAGTTGCCGTCCGGTGTCGACGAACTCGATGACAAGGTGCCCCCCATCGACGCAGTCCCGAAGAAAATGGAACTTCACATCGATATGCTTGCTTCGGTCGTGAAAGACGGGGTTCTTTGCCAGCGCAATGGCCGGCTGGTTGTCCACCTTGAGTGCTGGCGGGCGAGCTTCAACGCCAGTGAGCTCACCCAACAGCCGGCGCAGCCAAACGACTTGGCACGCCGCGGTGGCCGCTGCAATGTACTCCGATTCACAGGTTGACAGCGCCACCACCTTCTGCTTCAGTGACTGCCAAGACACCGGTGCGGTTCCAAGGGAGACGAGCACACCTGTGGTGCTCTTCCGTCCATCCACATCTCCAGCCATGTCCGCATCGCTGAATGCCGTCAGCTGAAGCCCGCCGTGCCTGGGGAAGACGACGCCCATGTCCAGAGAGCCCTGGACGTAGCGCAGCACCCGCTTGACCGCTGTCCAGTGGTCCTCCCGCGGGTCTTCGAGGAAACGGCTCATATACCCGACTGCGAACGTGATGTCCGGCCGCGTATGCGTCAGCCACCGCAGCCCGCCGACGATGCTCCGGTAACGCGTTGCGTCCACCCTCGCCGCCGTGCTGTTCTTCGACAGCTTGATCCGCTCCTCCATCGGCGTTGCCATGGGCTTGCAGCCCGTCATCCCGGCCTGCTCCAGCAGCTTGAGCGCATAGGCGCGCTGGCCCAGCGCGATGGAGTCCCTCCTTTGCTTTACCTCGATGCCGAGGTAGTAGGAGAGTGCGCCGAGATTGCTCATCTTGAAACGAGCCGCCATCTCGCATTTGAACGCTTCAATGTCCTGCGCCCGAGCTCCGGTGACGATCAGGTCGTCCACGTACACGCCGACGATGAGCTCTTCCTTCCCCCGTCGTCGTGTGTACAGCGCATGCTCGGTGGCGCAGCGTGCGAACCCAAGCTCACCCATGGTGGTGTCGAGCTTGGCGTTCCATGCCCTGGGAGCTTGGCGCAGCCCATACAGAGCCTTCCACAGCCGGAGCACCTTGTGCCCTGCCCCCGGCACCGCGAAGCCCGGCGCCTGCTTGACGAAGACTTTCTCCTCCAGGTCGCCATTCAAGAACGCCGATTTGACGTCGAGGTGATGGACCTGCCAGTCTTTTGCCGCCGCAAGAGCTAGCAATAACCGCACCGACTCCATCCGAGCCACCAGCGCGAACACCTCCTCGAAATCAATCCCTTCACGCTGCACAAAACCACGGGCAACGAGCCGAGCCTTGTGCTTGACAATGGCACCATGCTCGTCCCGCTTTACCTTGTAGACCCATTTCAGGCCAATCGGCCGGCATCCCGCCGGCGGATAGACCAGCTCCCAGGTGCGGTTGTCCTCGATTGACCGCATCTCCTCCATCATGGCCTTCCGCCAGTCCGCGTCACGCTCCGCAACCGCGAACGTGGCCGGCTCCGCGCTCATGAGCATGAGCTCTGGATCGGTGAGACGCGAGGCCAGCCCCGGCAGCTCTGCATCACCGATGACGTCGTCCACTCGCCTGAATCGGAGCTCCTCTCCGTCGTGGTAGGCATCCACGAACTCCGAGTAGGAGGACGGGAGGGATGCGAACTCAGGATCTGCTGCCGCTGTCGGGGTCCCCTGTTCTGGAAAAACAGGTGAGGCAGGGGACGCTGAACTCGCCGCGCCAGGACTTGGCGGAACCTCCGCCGTGCCAGGACTTGGAGGCTCCACCGCCTCCGCTTCTGGCTCCTGTGCTGCCTCCTCTGCGCCACTCCGGCGCTCGATCACCAGCTGCTCGACGACGAATTCGCCCGTCAAGCCGCTGCCGGACACCTCTGCTTCCCCTGCCGCGGGCGTGCTCCATCTCCATGCCGCCGCCTCGTCGAAAACGACATCCCGGGACACCACCACCTTCTCCCGGGCCGGGTCGTAGAGCCGATAGTCCTTCGTCCCATCTTCATAGCCCAGGAACACCATCTTGGTGCTCCGATCTTCAAGCTTCCCAAGGCCTGGCTTGACGGTCTTCACGTGCCCGATGCAGCCGAACGTGCGTAGGTGCGAGACGTTTGGCTTACGCCCATACCACGCTTGATACGGCGTCATCCCCTTGAGGGCCTTGGTCGGTGAGCGGTTCAAGATGAACACCGCCGTGCTCACCGCCTCGCCCCAGAATTCCGCCGGCATCGCCTTCGCCTTCATCATCGAGCGTGCCATCCCAACGATGGTTTGATTTCGCCGCTCGACTACGCCATTCTGCTGTGGCGAATATGGTGCCGTCAGTTGACGCGCCACTCCCTCTCCTGCGCGGTAGCTGGCGAATTCCACCGCTGTGAACTCGCCGCCACGATCGGTTCTGAGGACGCGCAGCCTCTTCCCGGAGTCCGCCTCTGCCCGCGCCTTGAAGCGCCTGATGGCCTCCGCCGCCTCATCTTTGCTCGTCAGGAGCTGCAGCCACATGAACCGACTGCAGTCGTCCACGAGCAGGAGGAAGTATCTCCGACCACCATGCGTCGCCGGCGTGATGGGCCCGCACAGGTCCCCGTGGACCAGCTGGAGCACCTCCTGCGCCCGGTACTTGGCCGCCTTTGGGAACGGCAGACGCCTCTGCTTCCCGGCCAAGCAGCTGTCGCAGAGCTCGTCGACGTGCTTGATCTGCGGCAGCCCGGTCACCTTCTTGCCCAGGCGTCCAAGCGCCTCAAAGCTCAAGTGGCCGAACCTCCCATGCCACAGCCATGGTTCCTCCGTGCACGCCGCCGCGAGACACACCGGCTGCTCCACCTTCAAATCTAGGAGATAAAGCCGGTTACGGGAACGTGTTACCTTGGCGAGAAGACGCCGTTCCCGGTCCCTGATGCTTAGTACTCCGGCCTTGACGAGCACCTCCGACCCGTGCTCATCCAGCTGCCCCAAGCTCACAATGTTTGAGCGCAGCTGGGGAATGTAATACACTTCCTGGAGTGCACGGTGCTTGCCGTTGCGGCACCTGAAGAGGACCGTGCCCTGCCCGCGGATGATGACCCGCGAACCATCGCCGAACTTGACCGTCCCGGTCTTGCTTTCATCGAGGTCAGAGAAGGCGGCCCTGCTCCATGTCATGTGGTTGCTGGCCCCAGAGTCCAGGTACCACCTCTGCTCCAGCTCATCGCCGACCGCGCCCAGCAACACCCGCGCCTCTGGCTCGTCAAGGTTGACGGGTTGCGGCGCAGTCCTCTGCTCCGTGTCCGCCTCCTCTGCTTCGCCATCCTTCAGCGCGCAGTACTGCGCCATCAACAGCGCGTGGTCGTCGTCGCTCTCTTCTTGAGCTAGGTGGGCCTCCTCCTTCTCTTTCCGCTCCGGGCACTCCTTAGCCCAGTGCCCGATCTTGCCGCACTTGCGGCAGGCATCGGGGTCGAAGTTCTTCTTCTTTTTTCCCTTCCCGCGCGGATTCCCGCGCGCCTTGTTGCCGCCGGCATACCCGCCGCGGCTTGAGGAGTTCTCCCCGGTCCGCCGCTTCATGCGCGCGTTCCACTCCTCCTCGGTGAGCAGCAACTTGCCGCTCTCCTGCCTCCGCTCCAGCGGCGCATCAGAACGCCCTTCGGCCAGGCGAAGTCGACCGACGACGTCCTCGAGCGAGACCTGATCCAGGTCCAAGGTGGCCTCGATTGTAACCGCCATCTGGCTGTACTTGGCCGGGCACGCGCGGAGCAGCTTGCAGACGACGTCCTCCTCCTCCAACTTCTTCCCCAGCGTTGCCAACTGGCTTGCCAACGACTGGAGTCGGAGCGCAAAGTCCTCCACAGCCTCGCCGTGGCGGAACTTCAGGTCGTCGAAGTCCCTGCGCAGCTGCTGCGCCTTGGCCCTCTTGGCTCGATCCGAGCCAACTCGGAATGAAGCCAGCATGTCCCACGCGTCCTTCGCCGTCTTCTTGTTGCCGATGGCCTCGTGGAACTCTGGTGGCGTGGATGACAGCAGTGCGTCCATGGCCTGGACGTCTTCATCCTCTTCTTTGGTGCCGACTTCCACGGCCGTCCAGAGCTTGCGCGCCTTGAGCCGCCACTTCATCAGCACCACCCACTCGCCATAGTTGGTGCGAGTGAGCTGCGGCCAGTCCCGTAAGCTCGTCTCCCGCACCGTCCTGATCACAACCTCCGAGACATCCTTCCCCTTGTCGCCTGCACTGGATGCCGGGGAGTTTTCGCCAGCCATCGTTCAGCCGCTGGGCTAGAACGACACCGTACGGCTCTGATGCCACTTGTTGGCCTTAGAACACAATAACCAGGTGAGCAACCTGCTCACCTCCCTCTCCCTCACCTCTGTCCCAAAGTTGAAGAAGAGCTGAGCTCCTCTGCACACACACACAGCTCTCTGCGTTGGCTGAGAGCTAGAGACTGGAATGTGGCAAACTGAACTGCCTTTTCTCATTGCATTGCACTCATATTTATACACCATTTGCTACCTACTCTAAGGTGCTACCACTTATGGCTAATAACTTCTATCACTATCTGATCATTAGTGGCCTAGAGCCATAAGTCAACAAAAGCTGCAAATCAACAAAGGCTGCTAGCAAACTGCAGACTTCCTTGACCAAAATCAGATAAGGGACAGCTGCAGATTAAGTCTTACAGCGTCCGCTAGGGTTGGAGGCCAGGGCACGACTCGGACGGCGGAGATCCTCGGCGTTTGGGCCCTGGACGCGTGGCTGTATCAAGGGCGCTCAGCGCTAGGGTTGGTAGGGCGGCGTGCGTGGGAAAAGGGAGCGGGGCGGTCAAGGCCGGGCGCGACGCGGGGCTGGCGTGGCGGCGTTGGACGGCATGGCGAAGAAAGGGACGGAAAGCGGCGGACGGGCGGGCAGTGCGTCGCGGAAAGCGACGGAGGCGAGGCGGAAAAGGAACGGAGGAGGAAGAGGAACAGGATGGGGCGCTGCCATGTGGGGCCCGCCTGTAAGGGAGCCAAAGAAAAGAGGTGGCGTGGGGAAGGATGGGCCGGCTGGTTTGGGCTCCGCGTGTTGGGGCTCAGCAGGCCGAGATGGCCTCCTGCTGATTGGGCTGAAGGGTGCAGGCCGGTGTTGGTCTTTGGGTCAGGCCGAAAAGGAAGTGGGCAGCTGGTCAGCTTGGTTGGGTCCTGCTGGGTTTGGGCTGGACCGGGATTAGGGTAGAGCTCGGGCTTCGTCACGGGTTTGGACTGCGGACTGGATCGGGTAGGGTTTGCCCGGGTTGGATTAGGGCTAGGATAGGTTAGCGGTTAGGGTTGGTTAGTGGTTTGGATTTAATTTGAATGACTCAATCCAAATTAAATCCCACACAAGTGTTAGGAGATGAAATTAAATTGAGGGGCACACCTCAATTTAATTTCCACACAAGTCCGCACATTAAAATAAATCCAAATCCAATTCGAATTAAACAAGGTAGAGCCAAATAAATCCAATAACTCCAAATATTCTCACACTAGCAAATATTATCCTTAATTCTATACAAAATTTTTAATTACTAGGATTTTGAGAAGGCAGAAATCCTACTTAAGTTGATATTTACGGCATTGCCACGAAATTTTTTTGAAATTCACATTTTTCGACTTTATAACATTCCGGAAAAATCCGGGATGTTACAATACATGTGAGTAATTTAATCTGTTATATGTTCATATTCTGCTGTTGTTCCTTTCAACACCAAGGACTCAGGTCAGCAGCCATTCAGTTCCAACATTGGTCTGGGTTCTGTGATCAAAGGTAATCATGTCACAGTGCTATTCTGTAATTGTTCATGGGCAGTCCCAGACTCCAAGTCCAGTTTCACATCAAGGTTGCGCTAACTACTTTGTTTCTTATAGGATGGGATGAGAGAGTTATGACCATGCAAGTGGGTGAAGTTGCTCGTATCCAGGTATACTCCTGAGATGTTAAATTAGCTTGATTGCCTGAATTTGTTTGTTTTACTCTTCCAGCGTATTTCATATGCACTGTAACTTTGAAGTGCTGTTATTCATGGCAGTTCTCTCTCTTGATGGAAGTAACTTGTTCAAAAACAAAAAAAAAAGCATGCTTTTATTCTGGATTTTAGGCCTTTTGCAATGCATTTTTGCCTGATAAAATGTCAATCTGCATTGTTGTTTGTATTCTCGAGTTCAAAATAATTTGTCTTAGCTGTATCTTGGCACCTGATACTTGAGTACTCTTGCTTCAGTGCACCCCGAACTATGCTTATGAAGCCAGTGGATTTCCAGCCTGGGGAATTCAACCAAACTCGGTGCTGGTATTCGAGGTTGAGGTCCTCAGTGCCCAGTAATTCGCGTTACAATTCTGGATTGAGCCTTGCTAGGTAATGAAATAAATCCATTGTCACCTCATGCTACATACAACAGACTGGTGTTCTTAGTAACCTATTTCCTACACGAGCGGCCCCACGGAGGAGGTGGTGTGTGGGCGAGCGGCGTTTCCATGACCCCGGTGGGTGGGGTCGGCGGCGGGGGCGAGCAGTTAAGTGGCTAGGAAGGGTGGGGTGGTGCAGTGGGGTTGGTGTGCGGGCGGAGCGACGTGGCGGCGGGGTCGCCGCTGGCCGTGGGCTGTGGGCAGCAGGAGCCACCGGCGGTGGAGGAAGACAATGTGAGGGAGAAGAGTGATGCGGGGAAGAAGAGAGTGTGGAGTCCACGTGGAGCAGAAGGGACGTAGGATGAGGTGGGAACGGGGGGTGGGGGGATGTGGGGCTCTTGTGGATTTCTTATCGGGAGTGGTCTCTCCCCGTATCAGCTTCCTGCTTGGCCCCTATTTTTTCCTGATCAGAACTCGCCCTTGCTCTTACCTGATCAAACTGCCACTAGGAAAGCACTAAATATTTTTCCTTTTTTTAATCTTGACAAACTGCCACTAGGAAAGCACTAAATATTTTTCATTTTTTTACTCTTGACAATCGGGTTTACGGCTATTCCATGTAAAGATCATATGTTTTTGTTTTGCTATACAAAGCTCTAAATCAGTGAGGAATCTCCTATATTTAGTATCTATATATTGATCTTGCCTGTTTGATTGCTGTAGAATGTCCAAGCTTTGCATCTATTGCTAGCTCTTCATGTTAATATAGTTTTGATTATATTTCATGATAGGTGATCTGGTTGGGATTTGGTTGTGTGATGGGTCTTGGACAACCTTTAGGGGATGCTTCTAACATAACATTTAACCTTTAGGGGATTTTGTTAATAAGCGGATTAGAGAAGAAGGTACTTGCACTTAAGTTTTATGTAATTATGTACCTATGTATTTGCAATGGTATCTTTTACCCGCACAAAAATAATAAGTGGATTCTGCTGTTGTTCATATTCTGCTGTTCCTTAGTGATAGGATGAGAATGTGGACCCTAATGAATGCCTTCGGCAAAAAAGGAGACAAAGGTACGCTACTATATCAGAGGAAGATAAGGAGAAATGCATGAAAGCACATGAAAATTAACAACGGAGGAAGCCACATTCCATGACTCAGAAACGAAGCCCAACAAAGAGCCAAACGATTGATGTTTCTGGTAGTCTGATTGGCTATAGTTTTAAGATGCATTCACATATATTTTTTTTAGTTTCATATGTTTCTGTGATTTGTTACAATGTACCTTAGTTTTTGCACAAGAAACAAACACAAGTGGCAGTATAACCCAGAGTCCCAGACACCAATATTGAGCAGATTGGGAGCAACCATAATTGTGTTGGCCATGCTAGAGTTATGTTTGGATCAAGAAAGCTTAAAGATAGAGAGATGATGCTGCGTGCGTGTTTGGTTTCTCTTGGTGAAGCATGAGTCGCCAACATTTCATAGACCTCTCTTTCATATAAGATAAGTAATTCATAATTCCGCCCGTTGCTTGTATTAATGTACTGCCGTAAGTACAAATTAATGTGATATTAACATACTTGGTATGTCAAGTAGATTATTAAACACGTGCGGCACCCTATATAAATAAGAAACTAAGTTAAGGGGATTTAAGAGACATTTTTGGAATTAGGAAGTAAATGGGAATTAGAAATTAATTATTGTGCAAGAGTGATGTCAACAAGATATAATTGAGAAATAATCAAATAAATAAGGCAAGCATTATATTTTGTATTTTGTAGTTAAAATAAAAGATGATAGATTTTACGGATCAAAGGATCAAAGATAGTGAAGATCACAAGATTTCTAAAATTTGAATACAATGGAATACATCAAACATCATAATTATTTTGCTAAAAGAAAAAGTCATGTCTATACTGCATAAACATGACATCAATGATTATTGAGCTTGTACACAGGTACAGAGGCATTGCGCCTCAGTATTTCTAAAATTTGAATATAATGGAATACATGGAACATCATAATTGTTTTGTTAAAAGAAAAAGTCATGCCTACTGCATAGGCATGCCTACTGCATAGGCATGACATCAACGGGTATTGAGCTTGTATATAGGTACAGAGGCATTGCGCCTGGCAGATTTGCAGAAGAAATGACGATGGCCTTGTTTGGTCGTGTGCATATAAACATGCACATGGCCATGGTTGATTAGACTTGCATCGTTGCACATGATGGCTCGGTGACGGTTGCTTATAACTATTGACGACGACCATTGAGCAGCATGTATCGACGTGACAGCATTCGACAATGTAGGAAGCATGCAACGACGAGTATATAGGGCGAGCAACGGTGCGGACGGGGGAGGCATGTCCAGCGAGTGGTGAAAAAGTATACGGCAAGCTAGACACCGCCTATCAAGGCTCCAGGGAAGAATGTAACTTCGCCTCCTACTCGGCGAGAGCTATTTAGAGCGTTATTCAGTTCATTTGCAGCGAATAGAACACAATGCATTATTGGAAAAGCAGCCGTGTTCGTAGTGTTATCATATTTCGAACATATTTTTATAATTATATAATATACTTATACATACCATTATACACTATATTATACATACCATTTACTTATTTTTATAAATATTTTTTATGTTTCGAATATTTTGCCTATTTTTACCATAATTGAGATCTCATTGTTTGTTTTCATCATATATAGTTTCTCAAAAATGTTTTATCGAGTGGTAAACCCAGCCGGGTGGCAGAATGCATCCGCCTAAGCCCTGAGGGAGAATGAACTCGGGGGGTAGCTAGGATTAGTCCGATCTGGATGCAAGAACACGATGAACACAGAAGGTTTAGAGTGGTTCGGGCCGCTGGAGCGTAATACCCTACATCCACTGTGTGTTGTATTGCTTGTGTTAGAACGGGATTGTTCGGAGTGAATTCGAGAGAGATCTGGTTCTGGGGGTTGAGTCTCAATTTCCCAGCCTTGAGCGTGGAGAGAGTGTGGGAGATCTCTCCCTTCTAACGAGCGCTCCCTTCCTTTTATAGCCAATGGAGAGGGGCGCTACATGGGGCTGGGTCCCGACAGGTGGCCCCAGCAATCAAGTATTAAACAACCTACAACTACGGCGCTATGTAGTTCTGACTGACGGAGATCTCATCCCGGGATTCCTTGCGCTGCTGCTTCGGATTCCCTGACCAGACTGGCATGCTCGACCCATCTTGTCGGTGCATTGTCCGTAGTGTAGGTTGCGGTGTAGCCTGTTGTGCCAGCTGCGTAGACTGTGGCATAGGCTTCTTGAGCATTCGCCTCCATTTACTCTGGAGGACAGGCACACAGCGCTCGTGACTTCACTGTTTACCTCGGTAACTCGCGACCCGCTGTGCGGTCATTCGAGCCTACCTCGGTAACCCGCGATCCATAGTGTGGACTGACAAAAGCCGCCTCGTGCCCAGCGGCAGCAGAGCACGTCTCAACCACTCGCACTTAATGCGGGTGGGTGAGGGATCTTCCAGCGGAAGGCTTGTGCCCGCGTATGCGGGTAACGTGGGCGAGCTTCCAGCGGAAGGCTTGCGCCTGAGCCCGCGTCTGCGTCTGTGGGACACGTGTTGGCTCCGGACCCCTCCCGAGCAGCTTGCAGAGCCGAGGGCTCACGGGGGTCCGGATAGACACGTGGAGGTCCTGGACCACCTCCAGGGGTCCGGGTCTGCGGTCACAGGTGCCGAGCATTTCCAGCGCTGGGACACGTGGCGACACCGGACCCGTCCCCGAGCGGGAAGCGGGTCCGGGACTATTGGCTCGATGAGGTGGAGTCGGATCTCAGGGGTCCGGCTGCTCAGTTTTTTAAGGCGTAGTTACGAATAACTACGCGAGTCTTGGCACAGTAGGAGTGGGTACCCCAACTGTAGAGTACCGACATGATTGTTGCAACTAAAATTTAATATGATTCTTTTTTTTTCACAATATTATTATTGAGACACGTGCGATGCCGCACGTGCATGTACTAGTGAGACTGAAATAATGCAGCAAAATTCGTCACCAAAAAGAAAATGCAGTGGTCGGATCTCATCTCAGCTAAAATCCAGAAAACATGCATGGGGCCCACTGCAAACGTGGCGCAAGTCGTAGCACTGGGCAGTGGGCACGAGGCCACCCCGTGGGGCGTCGGCCATCGAAACGACGCGGCTTCTTCTTCTTGGCTTTGGTTTGGTAAGAATTGCAGCGCTAGTAGATAGTGAATAGTAATAAATTTTGACCATTAATTATGGTGTCAAACAAAGTCAGTTTACAAAACCAACTTCAGAACCCCGCGCTAGTGACTCTGAAGAATCTAATGAGGCTTTTGACCGCGCGATTAGAGGATAGTTACTGTAGCATCACTATAGCTAATTATCGATTAATTACCGTCATTAGATTCGTCGCGAAAAGTTATACCCATCCCTAAAAAAATTTTGCAAATAGACTTCATTTAGTATTTCATACATACGAGATTTTTTTTTCGGAATGTGTGCGTGCTAGAATTCTCCAAACAAGGCCTTCTCTTTTACTCTTCCGCGACTCCGGCCGGCCGACGCAACTACATAACCGCTTCTCTTCTCGGAAAAAAATTGGGGGTGGACACCGGGTCCGTGCGACCCCATCTCCGATTCACGCCACCTGCCCAGGAACCAAATCCGACGGCGACGGCTTTTGAGCGGGAGGGAGCCGAGCCGAGCCTTTCCTGCTACTCCGTATCCCGCAAGGGAGGGAGCCGAGCCTGGGAGCCGTGACCTGGGCAGGCCAGCCGTGACCTGGGAGGACGATTTGCGGCGCCGGATCGAACCCCACATCATTTGCACCGCCGCCCAATCCCGACCTCCCTGCGGAGCGCCGCCGCCGCCCGACCTCCCTGTGGTGTGCCCGTCGCTGCCGGATCCCGACGCAGCGCCGCCGCCTCTCTGCTCTGGTTCTAGTCCGCTACCCCAACCTCTCTGCTAAGCCCCTCGCCGCCGGATCCCACCGGAGCGCCGCCGCCTCCACCTCGGTCTTTGTTTCTGCCTCCGCCTCTCTGCTCTGTTTCAGTCTTCGTTTCAGTCTTTGCCGCCTCTCTGCTCTACTCTGAGACGAGGGGAGTGACGCCAGTGAGGTTCTTCTTCGCTTCAGTCTTTCACACCAGTGTCTGATTTCTTCGTTTCTTGTTTGTAGGTGCGGCACTTGCAAATTGATGGCACCGAAATGAGAGGAGATGTCCGAGAAGAACATCAATGTTGTGTTCCTCAAGCTGGATTCCATCCAGGACAAGTTCAGTTGGGATTACTTTGATGTCTCTTGTGTATTTACTACTATGTGCTATGTGGGGATATGGCATGCTGACAAACCTCGTTGCTTCCTAATTGCAGCCTCTTGCAAAAGGAGCTGGGCATAAAAGGTTGTGCCAACGTTTAAAATCCTCAAGGATGGGAAGTATGAAGGTTGTCAAGGATGTCACTGGTGCCAAGGTTGATGAATTAGCTCATGCCATCAAGACAGTCAAGTCAAGCTACGAAATGCCCTGAAAGAAGTGCACCAAGTAGCATGCAATCACCAGTGATGAGCCACTCCCTGTTGTGGAAGTGGATACTGAGCAAGCAGGCAAAAACATTGTAATTCTGCTTATGATTTACATTGTAGCCTCTCCCTGCTTGAAATTTTGTATTGACAGTGTCCATGTACAAAGATTTCATGGGATCAATGTACAATGTATCTTGTTATCTGAAATATACATATTTATATTTTGAAATAAGCAATCCGATGGTTGTGTTTAAATATGACATGTTTTCTATTTTGGTATACAATAACAGGTTCAAAATGAATAATTCTCTGAAAACGACAGATCCTTTATAAGAAAAATATCAGATTTCTGTCAAAATGAATTGCAACATTCCAAGTTAAAAAGAATCCAAAATGGCTGATTCATTTGAATCCAGAATGGCTGATTCATTTATGACAAAAGAACAAATGACAGGTTCACACATGAAGAAAAATTGGATGACCGTTTCACGTGAAGAAAAATTGAGAGGTTCCTCACATTAGCTAACTAGAGTGCTACTATTTCCAACAGATTCAAATTTTTCTCCATGAATGTTAGTACAGAATTGTATCAGTTTGAGTAAAGTTTGAATCTGTTGGAAACAATAGCACTCTGTTTAGCTAACTTTAGCTAAATTTATTTTGCAACAAATGAGAGAAAATCACATGTTCAAGAACATCCATATTTATTTCAGAATAATCTATCTTTTGTAATACACCCATACATTGTACAATTTGAGCCCTACACTATATACATCAGACCAGAAGCATCAAGAGACTTCATCTTTGGTACTCTCTGCAGTTGGCCAGAAGCATTAGGCCACAACAGCATGCTTAGATCCTTCCTCGAGCCATCTGCGTCCATACATTGTACAATTTCTAACTACACTCTACATCCGGTTCACAAGCATGAACAATATCATCCTCACAGCCAGCGTCAGGCAGGACTAAACATTTGCATTGTTAAAACATCAGATTTCAGAGCTCAGTAGCCTCCTCTTCAGTCTTCAGTTCTCACTGGTAAAACAACAGACTATCAGCCTGCCTCATCCTGTGGTAAATCTGTGATCCTGCATAATTGCATAAAGAAGAGTATCAGTATGAAACCACTTCTGAATTTACTGCCTACTGAGTTCTTAATTGGAATGCCGAGCGCACATCCATGGACCTGGCCAATTCAACAAACAGAGGCAGCACCAGCGTCGTGGTCGAATCAGCAGACGTGAAACTCTGTGATGATTTCACTGACAATGCAGGCCATAGGAACAACGACCACCGTCTGTGCGCTCTTCAGGAACCTGAGGCCGTCGAAGAGGTTGTTAGTCAGGCCGCTGGACTTGAAGCCATCGGCATGTGAAGCCTGCTCTGAGGACACCCGCGGCCGGACAGGGAGGCGGCAGCGGCGCACCCGGCCACGGGCGGGGCAGCGGCGGCGGAGGGGAAGCGGCCGCGGGCGACGCCGCAGGGCGCCGGGGAGGGTGGCCGGCCAGGGAGGCGGCAATGGTTGCGCCTGGGGCAGTGGCGGGTGGGGGCACGGCGGCCGGCATCAGGGGCTCGGACTCGCGGGAACGGGGGCACCGGCCACCGGGGGAGGCGGGCGGGAGTGGGGGACGCGGCGGGCTCCGGCGGCGGCGATGGGGATTCGCGGCGGCGCGGGACAGCTGCGGAGATGGATAAGAAGCTGCGCCAAGCCGAGGACGAGGAAAAGGAGGCGAGCCGAGCCTTGTTTGATGCTGGAAACAAGCCGTGCGCCGTAGCGAGCCAGGAGACGTCCGATTGCGCTTGTGGATACGTGGAGGGCATCGGGCGCGGGGTCGCACCGTGGCGCTCCTGCACCCGGTGTCCACCCCATTTTTTTATCTCTTCTCGTACGGCCTGCACACAAGAATCCTTGCCCCTCCCACAGTGCCTAGAACCTTCCTCTCCTCCGGAGCAGAAGGTTCTAGAAGCCCCGCCCGCCCGCCCCCCGGCCAGGATGTGCGGGATCTTCGCCTACCTCAACTACAATGTGTCGCGGGAGCGCCGCTACATCCTCGAGGTCCTCTTCAACGGCCTCCGCCGCCTCGAGTACCGCGGCTACGACTCCTCCGGGATCGCGCTCGACGCCGACCGCACCTTGCCCTCCTCCTCCGCTTCCCCTTCTGATGCGCCCTACGCCGGCGCGCCGCCGCTCGTCTTCCGCCAGGAGGGCAAGATCGAGAACCTCGTGCGATCCGTCTACTCCGGTCAGTTCTCTTTTGAATTTTTTTTCTTTTGTCCTTTTCAACCTTCGGTTCCTGAATGCTTCCTGGCACAAAGCGGATTTTTTGCTGCTTCCCGCTGTAAAAGCTTCGATTTTAACCGGGTTTCAGGTCACAATTCCAGGGCAATTTAGTTACTTGGTGTTGCAATTTTGGATAATTCTGCTTTTCTTGTTTCGCATTTTGACAATGGAATAGCCTACTTCCAAAAATTTAGGATGTCTATTGCTTTTATCCATATGACCATATCTCTAACTTTTTTTTTATGGAAGGGGGGGGGGGGGAGAGGATCCCCACCATGTTATATTTCAAGGAGCTTTTGGGAGCTCATAAAAACCATAGTTTCAGCAGGATTACAAAGTTTTTCGGGGAGAGGCGAGGGACTACATATTTAAACAAAAAGCTTGACACCAGGCCTCTCTGATTCCTTGGAGGGCATGTGGCAGACGGCAACGCCACAGGCGTGCGTCCTCCTTGTAGGCGAGCATCAGTCGGAGGAGGGATGGTTCCATGTTTCTGAAGACGACGTCGTGTCGGTGCTTCTACAGCTGCCAGGCACACAGCAACAGGAAGGTGTGGTAGGAAGGCGCCGGGATGTGATCTGGCCATGGCAACTCCCACATACAGGAGGCCGAAGCAGTAGGGGGGATAGTGATCCCCAGGACCGTCCAGAATTGTGTGGCAGTAGGGCAATGGAGAATCAGGTGGTCAGGGGACTCGGCATCCATGTGGCATAGCTCACATTCTGCATCGTCGACAATGTTTTTGAGCAGCAGATTGGTCTTGCACTGGATCTTCCCTTGGACGAGCAGGCAGGCAAAAAAACAAACTCTGGGTGGTGCGTGGTTGATCCAGATGAACTTGTAGAAGGGGCAGTCAGCACGGGCATGCATCGCTGTGGCGTAGACAGGTCCAGCTCTGAGAATGTTATCCTTGGCAGCTAGAGGGCAGAGACGATTGTCCGGATCGGCCGAGAGGTGTACATCATCAAGCAGCTCCTCAAGCGCTGCTAGTTCCGCAGCAGCAGCGCGCAACAGGCGCGTAACAAAGTGGGCTCGTATGGGTTGAGCTAGGACATCCGCGACCGAGGCAATTGCACAGGTGGCATGGCTGTGTAGCGCTGGGAAGGTCTGAGCAAGCTGCCCAGCCTGCAGCCAAATTGTCAAACCAAAAGGATGTGGAAATGCCATTTCCAACTTGTGTTGTTGTGATGGCCCTGTATGTTGGCAGCAATTCTTTCAAACTGTCCCAGTGTGCACCTTCAATGTTACCAGCAAGCGAGGCAACTGTAATCTGATTTTTCACCCACTTTGCCCATGCTGAGTCTCCTGGGTGGTGTAGCCGATGCAAAAGCTTGAGCAGGAGGCATTGGTTGAAGGTTTTCAAGTCCTTGACGCCGAGGCCATCATGTTCCTTTAGGAGGCAGGCTCGCTCCCATGCTACCAAACACTGAGCACCACTTGTTGACGACTCACCAGATTAGAGGAAGGCGCGGCGGCGTTTGTCCAGCTCCTCAATCGTGCCTTGTGGTAGCATCATGGCAGAGAGGATATAAATTAGTGAGCTGTCTAGGACGGCATTCACCAGGACTGTGCGGCCCATGGCGTTCAACAAAGACGCCAGCCAGCCACTGAGGTATTTGTCCACTCGAGCGATCAGTGGGGTGAAAGCGCTCAAGTTGAGCTTGACATTGGATAGCGGCATACTGAGATACGTCTGAGGGAAACTATCTTGGCGGCAGCCGAGGATGTCGAGGAGGCCAGGCAGATCAGCAGCGTCCACATTCATCGGGACAATTGTACTCTTGTGATAGTTTATCCTGAGGCCTGTTGCTGTGGCAAACTGATCGAGCAAATTTTTCAGCCTGATGACATCTTCCTGAGCCGCCTTAAGTACAATCAGCGTGTCATCTGCGTACTGTAAAACCGGGCAACTGGCGTTGTCCATGGCAGGGTGGCGAACTCCTCCATCAGTGCGGATCAGTTGCTGGAGAACATTAGCAACTAGTAGGAACAGGTAAGGTGAAAGTGGATCGCCTTGCCGTAACCCTTGCTTGCAGGTGAACCAGCGTCCTGGACAGCCATTGAGGAGGACGGCAGACTTGGAAGTGCTGAGGATGTGCTGGATCCAGGAGCACCATAACATGGGGAAGCCTCGGCTAGCCAAGATGTGGAGCAAACTGTCCCAGTTCACCAAGTCGAAAGCCTTTGCAAAGTCAAGCTTGAGGACAAGAGTGGGTAGTTTCCTCTTGTGACAGCATTGCACGAGTTCCATGGCATATATGAAGTTCTCAGAGATGGACCTCCCTTTTATGAAGCCGGTCTGGTCAAGATCAATGAGTTTTGGGATTTCTTGTTGTAGCCTGGTAGTAAGCATTTTTGCTATGATCTTCAAGGAGCAATTTTGCAGGCAGATCGGCCTGTAGTCCTCGGGCGTCACAGCTCCTGGTTTCTTGGGCAGCAGCACAATGTATGCACGGTTGACACGGTCGAGGTCCACCCGGCCTTCAGCAAAGGCGTGAACAAAATTCATGACCTTTGGGGCAACAGTGTCCCAGGCAGCAGCATAGAAACCGGGACCAAATCCATCAGGGCCTGGCGCACTGTTCCGGTTCATCTGCTGGATTGCATGCTTAGCTTCCAGGCAGGTGAAGGGTGCAGCCAGGTGTGCAAGGTCCACCACAGGGGAGTCGTTGTAGATGATGTTCATGTCAAAGCCCCAGGTTGTTGCAGTAGAGGTGCCGAGGATGGAGGAGAAATACGCGGTGAGGACATCTGCTTTAGCATTGTGCGCTGTGACCTCAGTGCCATCAATGACCAGAGTTTTGATTTGGTTCCTCCGGAGTCGAGCAGTGGCGTGAGCATGATGGAAGGCTGTGTTTGCATCAGCCTCCCGTATTGCCCTGAATTTTCCTCTTTGCTTCCAGTACGCTGCCCTCTCTCGAACTGCCACATGCAGTCGATCAGTACAAGCTTGCCTCAAGAAAAGTTCACCTTTGCTGCACCTCTCGACGCCTTCAACGAACTCGCAAGATCACCTGCCGCGTCTGTTGTACCAGGAGCAGCACACCAGGTCGGGAGGATGGAAGGGAGGAAATCATTGTGTATGAGCCACGAGTTCTCGAAGCGGAAAATATTTGGTTTTGGAACCGTGGTGGAGATGGTGACAACTAGAGGGGTGTGGTCAGAGGTGGGGCGTGTGAGAGAGGTAAGAGTAGTGTTGGGGAAGGTAGTGCTCATAGTGGTTTTGAGGAGAACACGATCTAGACGGGCGAGCGTTGGGGTGTCACGTTTGTTAGACCAAGTAAACATCCGATCGAGAAGAGGGAGCTCCATGAGCTGGAGTTCTGGAAGCGATACACTCGGTTGCACCAATGACTTTGTTTGAGATGCTACCTTCCTCCCGTGGGGTCATGATGCTGCGCTTTTCCTCCCACGAGGACCGTGAGTTTGTCGCCAACATGCAGCCCATCATCCATGAGGGAGCTCAAGTGAAGTTGGAACGTTGTGAGGAATCCTCCAACCGGTTCTACAGGAAGTATGAATGGGTTGCCCTACTATCAGTCAAGGAGTTCCCACTGGAGCACTGGTTTGAGATCCCAATCAAGAAGGCTTTCCGTTGCTTTGGCAGAGTGGCAGAGATTGATCCCAAGAACCTCAACCGTTCTGACTACTCCGCCCTGCGTTTGCTGATCGAGCTGGAACAACGCTCGGACATCTCTGGTGACGTCTGGGTACATGCAGATGATGGCAATGGCAGCATTGTGAACGTGACTAGGCTCGAGATCTGGCCACGCGCTGAGCAACTGGACGACAATGGCGAGCTCATTCCCTTCTTCCCGCAACCGCCTGCACCGCCTAAACCGCACAGCCTGCCGCCACCAGCTCCAGCCGCCATGCCAGCCCCGGTCTTTGGGCCTGCCCCACCTCCAGCACCGCCAGCAAACCAGCCACAACCCCCTGCACCGCTGCACCCCGTTGCCTTCCTCGGTGCCACCATCCTCTGCCACGGCTTTGTTAACGCCTACCCGCTGCCCCGCCTTCCTGCTTTCCCGCTGGTGATCATTGCTACTGCTACCGCGCCACCTCGCCAGCCTCGCACCTTTTACCCATCCTTCCCGCTCCTCGCTTGGCATCCGGCTCCACTGCTTGACACACCCCCTCCACCACCACCTACCCCTATCTCCTCCCCTGAGCACCCTTCTCCCGTGAAGGAGCGCCTGCCCGCGCGTGGCCGCCGCATGCCAAGCCGCCGCGCTCTGCCGCGCCGCGAGCCCAGTTCATGCTTGGCCGCTAAGGAAAAGCCTACCTTCATCACCATGGCAGCGAAGGCAACTCAACTCAAGACACTCAAGAACACACTGTCCTCCTGTTCCCGTGACCTGCAGGATTAAGTTGCCAAGCACGGGCTCCTGCGCAAGAAGAAGAAACCCCTGGGCGGCACTGATCTCCGCAAGTTCGCCGCAGCCGCAGGCATTGGGCCGGCGGCGTCTGCGCAGCTGGACCTGGTGCTACAATCCAAGGAATGAAGCCTGATCCCTCGCCGTGGACGCGGACTGCTTTGCCATTTTTTGTTAGCAGTAGCGCCAACGTCAGTCTCCCTGGTGTTTTAGTTCTAGCTGTGTCACTCGTGTTGTTGTTAACTGAACTCGGTCTTGTTCGTGTCATCGTTGTCCTAGCTCTTGGGGGAGTCTTTGTGCTCGCCCCTTCTTCCTGGGTTAATGTTAGCTTCGCCACACTGTGCCTTGGATGGAAGGCGCACTGTGTGGTGATTTGCTCTAGCTCGGTGCTTGTCCTATTGGAATGAATCAAAACGGCCGTGTGTTTCACTTGCTCTCCTGGAATGTGCGTGGGCTTGGGGATTCTTTAAAATGCGACGTTGTTAAGGATGCGTTAACCTCTGCACACCCCACAATCATCTGCTTGCAAGAGACCAAACTCTCTTCCCCCACAAACCAGAAAGCTCGCTCCTTTTTACCGCCCAACTTTAGAGATTTCCAGTGTGTTGATGCCGGTGGCTCCAAAGGTGGCATACTAACTGCGTGGGATGCACGCTCCCTCTCCCTTGAGGGCTTCATTACCCGCAAGCACACGTTAACGACGGTCCTCTCCTCTACCGTCACTAACATTCTCTTCTCTGTCACGAATGTTTATGCCCCCTCTGACCACCGGGACTCGGTTCCCTTTCTTGAGGACCTAACTGAGCTTGCGCCACTTGTGTCTGGCCCTTGACTTCTCGTTGGGGACTTTAATCTCATACGCTCTCAGGACGACAAAAACAATGATCGCTTTGATGCCTCTCTTGCTGTGCTTTTCAACGATATCTCTAACTTCACATGGCCTATAACAAAAAAAAAGGTTGAACCCATTCGGATCAAGCTTGTACCTTAGTTTATGCCACTTCTTAAATTTCGATATGTTATGCAATTCGGCACTTCAGTACCCCTTTATTTTCGATTTCCATGCAACTCCATGCTACGCAAAGTTACCATTGCAGTTTTATTGCTCCGGACATTCATACTATAGGAGTAGCACAGAAGCTAAATCTTACTCCAATTTTCGTGTTTATACTAATATTATTTCCAGAGGTTGATGAGAAGGATGTGAACCTGGATGCTGCATTCAGCGTGCATGCTGGGATTGCCCACACCAGATGGGCCACACATGGTGTGCCTGCCCCAAGGAACAGCCACCCCCAATCTTCTGGTGCCGGCGATGAGTTCTTGGTCGTCCACAATGGCATTATCACAAACTATGAGGTCTGCTTACTTTGTCGGTGTGATATTATGTAATACAATTCTTGTGTATTGTTTGTTTTGTTCTATATAATCTTTACAGTTGTGAGTGCACACGAATCATTGAAACCACATGCCTGTACCAACTTGCACTCCATGTGAAAGTCTATGCTTTGAGCCCCTCCACATGGGATGTCTCATTATCTTCCTTCCTATTTTTTTAAAGAGGGAATCTGCCCATTAGTTTAAAAGCTCATAAAATGACCAGTACTAGGAAAAGTTACTGCAGCACGTTATTTATTATTTAACAAATGGAATATCTAATCCTGAAGAGTATTTCACTAAATTTTTTGTCTAATTATGTAAATGATGATTCACAATTCTCAATGTTAGATTTCAAAGTTGATCTTGTATCTATTGGAAATCTATGAGAAGCCTCAACCATTTGAAACTTGAATGTATGTGATCATTTTGTTCTCCTTATACCATAGTAATTATAACCTGATTTTTTTGACATACTTGTGCAGGTCCTGAAAGAGACACTAACTAGGCATGGTTTCACCTTCGAGTCTGATACAGATACAGAAGTCATACCTAAACTAGCAAAATTTGTTTTTGATAAATCTCATGATGAAGAAGGTACTGCATTTTTATCTTGGAATTGCAATATTGCTTTCATAACCATAAAGCAGAAAAAATAACCTTCTGATAGTTATCTGGGTCATTTAGTCTGTAGTTTCTCTTAAATTGTTTCCTTGGAGCATTACACTATAGCTAAAACATTAATATTGTCCCCCTGGGAAGTAGATGAGGGAATAGTTGATACAGACATGCTATTTGTGCTTAACACTTTCTAGTAGAATGTAGATACTTCTTTGGCAACACACGACTCTAAACTTAGCAGAAGAGTTCCTTCAGCATGGAAGAATACTTACTATTGCATTACAGAATATATAATTGCCGACTGAACCCATCTGTGACTTATCTTTATAGCGATTCTTTACATTGTTTATCATTTCCTCAGGTGATGTGACATTTAGCCAAGTTGTTATGGAAGTTATGAGGCAGCTGGAGGGAGCTTATGCACTTATCTTTAAGAGTCCACACTATCCAAACGAATTGATTGCATGCAAACGAGGCAGCACACTGATACTTGGTGTTAATGTAAGTGAAATAATATCCTTATACCCTTGGGCTATTGAGTAGGTTTAATATGAGGAAAATAAACTAATCTTCTTCTTCTTGTTAGCTTCATCTTATGTTACAATGAGGCACTAAAGTTAAGCTTTTCTTGTCGTCATCTGCTTCAAAAATATATGACAGGGGAAAGCAGCATAATAGTAAACATGAAGCATTAAATAATGTTAATTCCATTATTTCCATGGAATAGTATCCTATAAATGACTTTCACTATTATAACCTTCAATATAGTAATGAACTTGTTAATTGCCACATGTTTTGCTCTACACTGTTCGACCTTAAGAACCATGCATTTATGTAGTTCAAGATTGATTCTATCTCCGGACAACCTTCAGTAATACGACACTGTACTGTACATTTTGTTATCGCACTTGTATATATCTTATAATAGTATTATTGAATTTGAATTCTTTCCTATATAATATAATATACATATCATGACCACTGTCTCTTGTCTTGCAGGAATTGAGTGGTCAACAAAATGGGAAACCATTTCATGATGTCAAAACCTTGACAACAAATGGAAAGCCCAAAGAATTATTTTTCTCCAGTGATCTGTGTGCTATTGTAGAGCATACGAAGAACTATTTAGCTCTTGAAGATAATGAAATTGTGCATATTAAGGTATTGTTAAGGGCTTGTTTGTTAGTTTACATGCATTTTCTGGTTTTTAAGTTGCCAGTTTTTGTGTTTGTAGAATTTTCTGTATTTTAATTTGAGGTTTTCTAGACCTTGATAATCATCAATGCTATTCTTGATTCCCTACCTTCTATTCCTGATTGGTTTAAGCATTGCAGGATGGCAGTGTGTCTATCCTCAAGTTTGACCCTCACAAAGAGAAGCCAGCATTTGTGCAACGAGCATTGTCTGTTCTTGAGATGGAAGTTGAGCAAATAAAGAAAGGAAGTTATGATCACTTCATGCAAAAAGAAATCCATGAACAACCACATTCGTTAACAACAACAATGAGAGGCAGGCTAAAGGATGGTGGGGTTCTTTTAGGTGGACTGAAGGAGCATCTCAAAACAATTAGGCGCTGTAGAAGGGTGGTTTTTATTGGCTGCGGTACAAGTTACAATGCTGCCTTAGCTGCAAGAACTTTTGTGGAAGAACTGACTGGTAAGTCCAATCAATTATCCCGGCTGTATTGCCTTTATGATGAAAATTTTGGAATTCGTTGACGCAATTAGAATTTAGGGTCCTGTAGTTTAAGTCCTTTTTCCTTGTTCTATTTGGATCATAGGTATTCCTGTAACTATGGAGGTTGCAAGTGACTTGCTGGACAGACAAGGTCCCATCTATAGGGAAGACACTGCAGTTTTTGTTAGTCAGTCAGGGGAGACAGCAGATACCCTCCTTGCTCTTGATTATGCACTAGAAAATGGTGCCCTTTGTGTCGGCATAACAAATACTGTTGGAAGCACACTGTCGAGAAAAACACACTGTGGAGTTCATATCAATGCTGGTTGTGAGATTGGTGTTGCCAGTACCAAGGTTGGTCTATTTAATTTTTCTCCGTGCAATGACTATCCTCACTTTTCCATCTCATACTGTATGTCCTAACAAACATACCTGCCAATCCTTCAGGCATATACAAGTCAGATAGTTGCCATGGCGATGATGGCTTTGGCTATTGGATCTGATCAAATATCCACTCAAGCTAGAAGGAATGCTATCATCAGTGGACTTACCAGTCTTCCAAGTATGTTGAGTTGGATACAAAAGTTTATTATGCTAACTTTTTTTTGACTGATGCTCCTGAGTCCTGAATGCGTGTACTGTACGATGCAGGCTGTGTCAGTGAAGTTCTCAAACTTGATGCTGAAATGAAGGATCTTGCCTCTTCCTTGATCGATTCAGAGTCCCTCCTTGTGTTTGGAAGAGGTTATAACTATGCCACTGCATTAGAGGGCGCCCTCAAAGTTAAGGAGGTCGCGCTGATGCACAGCGAAGGCATGCTTGCTGGTGAGATGAAACATGGGCCGCTGGCACTGGTGGATGAAATCCTTCCCATCATTGTCATTGCGACACGTGATGCATGCTTCAGGTAATCAAGCGCATTGGTTTTATTATTGGTAAAAAGTCTTTGCTTAACAAGTTCTCCCCCCTTTTGCAGCAAGCAACAATCGGTAATCCAGCAGCTACTTTCACGCAAGGGGCGCCTGATAGTGATGTGCTCAAAGGGAGATGCGTCTGCTGTATGCTCCAATGGGTCCTGCAGGGTTATTGAAGTTCCAGGGGTCGCGGATTGTCTCCAACCTGTGATTAACATAATCCCACTACAGGTTTTTCTACGCTTGTTTTCTTATTTTTCTGTGAAATCCTCGAACCTCCCTTTTCATGTTTGCCTTGTCCCTACAATTCTGTTGACTGGACTGTTGTCGTTGTTTTTGGTTCAGTTGCTTGCATACCATCTGACTGTTCTCCGTGGATTCGATGTGGACCAACCAAGGAATCTGGCGAAGAGCGTGACCACACAATAGGCAGGGGTAGAGGAGATAGATGGGTGGCGTGTATCCATCCCTATGTTGTATCGAGCAGGGTTTTAGGTTAGCGCCATTTTGCTTACTGTAATTATTTTGTTTATTATTCTTGGGGTGGGTAAGTATTACAGTATGTTAAACAAGTGACTGTGAAATGCTTGTTGCAAATGGTAGTACTTGTGAAAGAAATGTGCAGGTGTGTGTGCCTTGGGCCGATCGGTTTGGGACTTGTCTTTCTTTGTTTCTTTTTTCTGATCTGGGAAGAACGAAGGATATGAAACCGAGACCGAGATGATGTGTATCTGGAGTCCGGCTGGGACACCATATGATGCGATGGACGTTGCCTTGCCTCCTATATAAATGTCATCAATTCTTTTTTTTTAAAATGTCATCAATTGTTGATTAGTAATTCCGTCCGATCGGCTCTCCTAGTAATTTGGAGAAGAAGAAGAAGAAGGGCCCGGGATTCGTAGCCCTCCGCAGCGGAAGGTACTAAGGTACTCCACCATCTTTTCGCAACACACGTTCTTACTACTTTCATGAGTCATGACAGCTATCAAAACATGTTTTCTTTAAAAACAAGATATTAAGCTTTTCTGAGATAAGAAAAGGTCAAATAATTTTTTCTGAATCTGAAACCCAAAAAGGCCAAATATTTGCAGTCCCTGAACTTGCGCTTAAAATTGTGAATTTTATAAGGGAGCTCATCGAAAAACCCACCCAAACTATCCGCTTACGCTTAACTTTCGCTTAGAAGAGAAGCCGCTTCTGAACAACTGGAAGCTTCTTACAAGGGCGTGTTTGTAATTTTCCTTTTTTTGAACTAAAATTTTCCTTTTTGCAAAGTTGCCTTTGTAAGATGTATGCTACTTTTTTTTTTTTGAGATGGAAGATAGTATATGCTACCTGCTCGGCTGGCTGGAAATAGCTGGGCTGGAAGTGGAGCTGAAACAGCCGGCCAGCCCAGCCCATCCAGTAGGTGGAGCTTCGGCTGGTGGTGGGCCGCCGAACGGCTGAACCAGCCCACCCAGCCAGTTCCCACCAGCCGGTCCTCTGCCTCCGCCGCCGCCGACCATCTCCCTCGGCGCGGGACAGGATGCCCAGGCGCCCTCTCCTCCTCCCCCTGAACACCGCCGCGCCTTGGCTGCCCCTCCCCTGAACAGGTAGCTAGCAGCTGCGACACCCTGTCCAGACCCTCCTCTCTCCCCGCCGTCCGGCTGACCACACTCGCGCACCATGGACGCCGACGACGTGCCCAATCCAGAAGAACAGCGGTTGCTGAAACCTCATAATATTCTGCAGAAATTGGCAGGCCCGAGGAGGAGGAAGGTTCGGCCAAGTATGTTGCCTCAGCTCACGTGCATAAGTAGCGCTTAATGTTCCCTGCACACATTATGCCTTTGAAATCGGCCTAATCAATAAGTGCACGAACCTAATCAATAAGTGTTTGGCAAGACGGCTGCTGAAACGACCCCCTCTCAATCATCTACAGAAATTCACGGCCAAAGGAAGCTTCAACCATGTATGCTATCTCTACCTTGAGTTTTCTGTTGCTCACACACATAATTTTTTACTGTCTTGTTACCTGCAAACTTTGTGCCTCCAATATGGCATAAGGTATGGACCTTTTATTCTTAGTTTGCTTGTAAATACTGTCATACTGTGAGCTCCTTACTTTTCCTTTTCTGTAATTATAATTTGTGTTACCTAGTAAAGGATATAATCCGTGTAATTTCATCAGGAGCATTTATCCTAACCATTGGCACGAACTAACTATTGTGACCTTTCCTAGGGCTGACGTGGGTGCTAGCTTGCACGAAGAAGAATTATCAGACTGGATGTCACAGCTGTAAGTTTCCTTTCCTTCACTTTTTACATGTCCTTTTGATTTGTGAGTCCTTCCAAGTCATAATTGTGAGTTTGTTTTGAGGAATGGGCTAGGGATTGACTAGCCAATCATTACTCCTGAATCGAATCCACTTGTTTTGTTTGAATAATGGATTGGGTTGGTGTTATTGCATCTAATCATGGGTTGATATGGTGATAAACCATGGGACTGCTTCGTCAGACCAAAAATCACATTAGTCTTCTCATTCTTTTCTTCTTCTGAAGCTATTGGTAACTTCCATTTGCGGCAGTTTAATAACAAATAACAAATATATTTCCTAGAAGCTTAAGCAGATTTTTATTAATTCATTTACCTAATGAACCTTTGATTTATCATGATTATCATCATCTCTAAGTTTCTAAAGGCTTCTTCTTTTGGGGATATTCTTTCTAATAAGATTGGGTTGTTCAGGTTCGAGAAATTGGACTTGGAGGTGTATGAGGATAGCATTTCCACTGGGAAGATGGCTCAAGTAGGGACATATCCCATTACAGAGGGGGGTATTTCCTCTGAAATCCACGGGAAATCACAAGGAAAAGATTCGACCATGTATGATATCTATGCCATGAAATTTTCTTCTGCTAGCAATTGTTAGCATCTTCAACTTACCGTTAAATATTTATCCCTTTGATGTGGCCAATTAAATCTGCTGATGGACATGTTATTCTCTAGTTGCGTGTGAAAATCTTTTATAATCTCATAAGGATCCTTTAATCAAACATCATCTTTTTCCTATGGCATCTTATTCTTCTGTTGCATTCCTATCTGATTATTATGTTCCCATAAGCTTTGAGGTGTCTAAGATTCTCATGCTTAACGCTCCTACACCTACGCCAAATCATGCCAAACTTGCCAAACTGTATGTTTTGCTTGCTCAATTTTTCTGAAAAACTACTTTTGTTGTACTAAGTCTGCTATTGTTTATCCTTTGTATCTACTGAATTTGTGATACTGCATCCAGAACTTGTGGGTCTTGTTTACATGATGTTTTTTTTTCTGCTCAGGATATTAATTTAGCTTATTATGAAGGGAGCATATTTATTTTTTAAGGTAGTCAAGGGAAAATATACAGAAATTGCCATTCATTATGTCTGTACAAATAAGATCATGGTCTGGATAGCTTATGTAGCTTACTGGCCAACCATACATATTCAAGCTAGGCCTATTTTTTTTCTTAGACGTGCAGGATAACTTCATGTCATTATATTTAGCAAAGTATTGAGTTGCATGCACCGACCAGTTCAACCCAAAAGCTTAAGCTGATGGGGAAAGGCGGGCAATTCACTTATACTCCAACACTCCCCCTCACGTGCAGGCTCCCCCAGGCCGCAAACGTGGAATATTGGAGTGGGCAACAATTTATTTATTAAATTGTGCCAGCCAGGATTCGAATTCGAGACCTCTGGCTTTGATACCATATTGAGTTGCATGCACCGACCAGTTCAACCCAAAAGCTTAAGCTGATGGGGAAAGACGGGCAATTCACTTATACTCCAACACAAAGGAATAACAAGCTTGAACATACACAACACTCAGAATTCATAGGCTGACCTTGTCAGCGATGAACTAGGCCTATAAATGTTTTGTGTTTATCTAATGATATAAAGTTAGTGATATGGGTACTCTGGTCCAAGGTGCGGCGCTGTATTCTGTAATTGGACAAAACTACTACTATCTCAATACAAAGATACGCAGCTCTCCTGCGTGTTTGAGAAAAAAAGTTGGTGATATGGTAACTTTATTGTGGCATTTTTTATCTTGCATAGGGATTTGGATGGCTTGCATGAAGAAGATCTGTCATCAGATTGGATCTCGCTGCTGTAAGTATTTCTTTCAGGCATTCATTTTCACGCCTTTTAGCTTGTCATTGGAAGAGTTGGTCTATCTCCATCAAATAGTACAAAATCATGCATTCATGCTAATATAACATTGAAGAATGGTATCATCCCACGAGAACCATTGGGGCTGAGGTTGTACAAACCAATTTTAGGGTGCTTCCTCAAATGGAACACCCCACTAGTACTCATGCCCAGTTTCTGCTTCACGTGCTATTGCTAACTTATGTTCATCCTGTGGAATTTACAGTACTCTTTGAAAGTTTTGATCCTCTACCACTCAAGCTTAAAAACATATTTTACATAATCAAATTAACCAGATTTTTTTTAATACCGTCATCTGATCTTTCAGAGACATTCGTTCTAATCAGATTTAAATGGACGATTTAGGTTTGGCAAGTCAGGCTTGGAGGCAAATGAGGATAGTATTCGTTCCAAAGGTAAAGTGGCGCAAGTAGAGACACCTCCACTGGTGGAGGGGGGTATTTTTTCCGAGATTGACAGATCCTCGGAGAAGGATTCGACCATGTATGTTCATCTGCCTTGAGTTATCTTTTCCTGGCATATATAAGGGTTAATTTTGTCATTCTTGCAATTTTTTGTGCTTCCATCTGGCCTAGTAAAGCTGCGTTCAAACCTATTGTCCTCTCTTTTGCTTATAAATACTCGAACTTATTTAGCTATATCTGTAATTATGTAAGGAGCATTTAGTTTAACCTTTGTTTTGTTCCCACTGGTTAGTCTTGTACTATTATTTTTACTATTCTTACCTTGTTGTTAATTTGATCATGTTCCATAAGCTTTGAGGTAATATGCATCTTATGCTTATTTGAGATAGTATAAACTTCGTGGTAAGCAGCAGAATATCAGTTATGTGTTACATCTCTCGATGTTTTTTTTTCTTTTTTGCCACTAGTATGTGCCACATCTTGAGCTCTTATGTTTTCTAGCGTAAATACTTACACGACAGTATGGCATTTGATGCTAATCTGTATGGTTGCACGTTTACTATTATTGATGTGCTGAGTCTACCATTGTTTATCTTATTTTTATGGATATACTCGATTTTTTGGATTACATCCAGCAGGTGTTGTTTATGGGCTTACATTAATTGTGTGCTGGATGTTATATCAGTTTTGCGTATGATGAAAGTTGTATGTTTTATGGGATACATAAAAAACATGAATTATCACTGCTGGTTATGTGTTTACAAATATGAGGACCTTCTGTATACCTTATGTAAGCATGCCATATTCAAATATGCCCTCCTTTTAGTTTGGAATAATTCTTTACGTCTGTTAAATAATATAAAGTTAGTAACATGCTAACTGTCCGTGGCACGTGATTTTACTCAGGACCAAGGCAAAGAAAGGAGATTTGTTTGATGATGATGAAGATGAATATGTAGATTGGATAATAAAGATGTAAGTATTTATGGCATGCAGTCATTTTTTACTGGATTAGTGTTAAACATCACTATTAGAAGGTTGCTATCCACTGTTGTATAAGCTTAGAAGATCTTTTTAATCACATGAACCTTAAGATTTATTGTTATTGCCATAAACATCACTATTGTTATTGAGCCCTTATTTATTTGCTTTAGTGATGGATGAGGTCACAAGGGATATACAAGGTGAGATCCCTTGGTGTATACTCTTTGCTGATGATGTGGTGCTAGTTGACGAGAGTAGGGCAGGGGTTAATAGGAAGTTAGAGCTGTGGAGACGCACGTTAGAGTCGAAAGGGTTCAGACTTAGTAGGACCAAGACCGAGTACATGATGTGCGATTTCAGCGCGATTAGGCATGAGGGGGGAGACGTTAGTCTAGATGGACAAGTGGTGGTCCAGAAGGATACTTTTCGGTATTTAGGATCGGTGCTACAAAAGGATGGCGACATTGATGAAGATGTTAGGCATAGAATTTCAGCTGGCTGGTTGAAATGGCAACAAGCTTCTGGCATCATTTGTGGCAAGAGGGTGCCACAAAAGCTAAAAGGCAAATTCTATAGGACAGCAATTCGTCCGGCGATGCTATACGGTGCTGAATGTTGGCCTACAAAAAGGCGACATGTCCAGCAACTGAGTGTAGTAGAGATGCGGTGTTGCGGTGGTTTTGCGGGCACACAAGGAGGGATAGAGTCCGGAACGAAGTTATTCGGGATAGAGTCGGAGTGGCACCAATTGAGGAGAAACTTACCCAGCATCGGCTGAGATGGTTTGGACATGTCCAACGAAGGCCTCCTGAGGCGCCGGTGCGTAATGGAGTTCTTGAGCGGGTCGATAATGTAAAGAGGGGTAGAGGTAGACCTAAACTGACGTGGGATGAGTCGGTTAAGAGAGACCTTAAGAATTGGAATATCTCTAAAGAGATAGTTTTGGATAGGAGCGCTTGGAGACTAGCTATCAAGTTGTAACGGCTAGTTTTCAGAATGGGCAGTTTACATTCATCGGTTAAACCGACGATAACTATTGGAGGTACATCGGATTAACCGGCGCTACGCAGTTTTCTGGCAGCTTTTTCTCCAACGGCTCTATTCGTGTGAGCTGCCTATATATACCCCTCCAATGGGTCATTTTGCTACTCTTGACACCAGGCAACATCCATACACTTATACAATAGTCAAGAGCCACCTTGAGCTTCATCTTCCATCAAATTGATCATTCAATCATTCAAGAAGCAAGGCTAAGGACTTGAGTAGAGAGAAGCTTGTGTGCATCCGTTCTTGGTGATCGGTTCTTGCTCAAGTGAAGGCCCTAGCTTGTTAATCTTGGTGATTGGCATCACCTAGGCGATCTTGGTGATCGAGGTGTTTCTCGCGGAGCTTGCCAAGGATTGTGGGAGCCCGGAGAAGAAGATTGTACGTGGCTTGATCTCCACCACGCCGGGATGGTGAACGGAGACTCTTAGTGAGCGCCCTCGTCTCGGTGACTTGGGAGGTGACAAGACTCTTTGTGAGTGTCACAACGTGGATTAGGGGTGTGTGCCAACACATCGATACCACGGGAAAAAATCTGGTCGTCTCTTATCCACTCTCTTTATTCAAGCATTTTCTTTCATGCAATTTATTCATGTGCTTGACTTAGAGATCATAACTTAGTTCTACCTTGCTAGGCTTTACTTCTCTTTATATCTCTCTTAGCTTGTGTAGGTAGCTTAGTTATCCGGTTGATGAATTGGTGTCTTACTAGCATTGCATAGGTTAAGGTTGCTTTATTGTGTTTTAGAAATTGAAAAAGGCCCAATTCACCCCCCCTCTTGGTCCATCGATCCTTTCAACTTGTAGTGTAGGCCGAAGTCTAGCGTCCCTGCGATGTAGCGCAGGATCCGCTTGACGGCCTGCAAGTGCTCCGCTGTCGGCCGCTCCATGAATCGGCTCACGTACCCGACCGCGAACGCTAGGTCCGGCCGGGTGTGGACGAGGTAGCGGAGACTGCCCACCAGCCGGCGATAGTGAGTAGGATCAACCTCCTCTGCTTCACTGTCGCGGCTGAGCTTGAGCTTCTCCTCCATTGGCGTGTGGACGGGGTTGCAGCCCTCCATGCCGCCGAGCTCCAGGTCGAACCTCTGCTTCATGGCCGCCTTGAACTTCTCCACCTCCCCTGCATCTGCGCCGGCGATGATGAGGTCGTCGACGTAGACCCTGACCAGCAGGACAGAGCGCCCGCTGCCCCGCCGGTACATCGCCGCCTCGTGCGCGCTCTGTTGGAAGCCCATCTCCTTGAGCGTGGCGTCCAGCTTCGCGTTCCAGGCCCGCGGTGCCTGCCTAAGCCCGTACAACGCCTTGCGCAGGCGATACACCTTGCCTTCTTCTCCGGGGACGGCGAAGCAGAGTGGCTGCCGCACGTACACCTCCTCCTTGAGGTCCCCGTTGAGGAAGGCGGACTTCACGTCCATGTGGTGCACGCCCCATCCTTCCTGGGCCGCCAATGCGAGAAGGACACGGACGGACTCCATCCTTGCCACCGGCGCGAATGCGTCGTCGTAGTCGATCCCCTCCTGCTGGACGAAGCCACGCGCCACCAGCCGCGCCTTGTGCTTGATCACGGCGCCCTTCTCATCCTTCTTGAGCTTGAAGACCCATTTCAGGGTGATTGGGCGGTGACCGGCAATCGGATCCACGAGCTCCCAAGTCCTGTTCTTCTCCACGGACTCGAGCTCCAGCTGCATCGACTCGCGCCACGCTGGATCTCCTTGTGCCTCCGCGTACGTGGACGGCTCGCCAACGTGCGTAAGATGCAGCTCTGCGCACACCCGCGGCTCCACCTCCGGCACGGCTTCGTCGCCGAGGATATTGTCGATCTTGCGGTACCGGAGAGGCTCGCCGTCGTAGAACACGTCGAGGCGGTCCTCATCATCCTGCAAAGGGGTGGCTGACTCAATTTGAGTCTGTGCTGCCCCTCCAGGAGTTGCCGAAGCAGGGGATGGCGCGGAAGTAGGGGACGGAGCGGAAGCAGAGCAGGGCGCGCCGCCCGTTGATGCTGCGCTCCCAATCTCCCCCGGAGATGGAGATCGAGGCAAGGGTGAGACGGCGGTCGCAGAAGCGTCTTGCGCACTTGGTCCGCCGGCGTCGATCAGCTCGTCGTCGAAGACGAGCTCCTCCGCCACCGACGCAGCATGATCTGCGCTCTTGCTCCAGTCCCATCCGCGCCTCGTCAAAGACGACGTCGCACGACACGAGCACGCGCCGCGACACCGGGTCGTAGACGCGGTACGCCTTGGCGCCGTCCGCGTAGCCGATGAAGACGCCCGGCCTGCTGCGGTCGTCGAGCTTCCGCACCTGGTTCAGCTCCTTGACGAAACAAAGGCAGCCGAAGACGCGTAGGTGCGCCACCGCCGGAGCTCGCCCGTACCAAGCCTCGTAAGGGGTCTTGCCCTGCAAGCTCTTGGTCGGCGATCGGTTCAGCAGGTGAACCGCCGTGACCACAGCCTCCCCCCAGAACTTGGCCGGCATTCCCCGCTGCTTGAGCAGGGCCTGCGCCATGGCCACCACGGTCTGATTCCTCCGCTCTACCACGTCGTTCTGCAGGTGCGAGTAGGGAGCGGAGTAGTGCCGCGTGATGCCTTCGTCGGCACAGTAGTCGGCGAACTCTGCGGCAGTGAACTCTCGGCCGTTGTCAGTGCGGAGGACGCGCAGCTAGTGCCCACTGGCCTTCTCCGCCTCCGCCTGGACGCGCTTGATCGCATCCGCGGTGGCCGACTTTGCTGTCAGTAGGGACACCCACATGAAGCGCGTGGCGTCGTCCACCAACAGCAAGAAGAAGCGCCTGCCGCCGGGCGTCGCCGGCGTCACCGGCCCGCACAGGTCGCCGTGCACCAGTTCCAACTGCTCCTGCGTGCGGTACTGGGCCTGGGCGCGGAAGGGCGCACGCCTCTGCTTGGTGAGGACGCACGTGTCGCAGAGGTGGCCGTCGTGCTTGATCACCGGCATCCCGCGCACCATGTCGTCCTTGCAGAGCTTGTGCAGGGCGTCGAAGTGGAGATGACCGTAGCGCTCATGCCACAGCCACGCTTGATCATCCTTGCGCGCGGCGAGGCAGAGCTTCTGGTCCTCGGCTTGGTCAGGACGGCGCGGCTTGGCCACGGCGAAGTGGTGGGTGTAGAGGAAGTTGGGACCGCGCAGGACTTTGATCAGGAGACGTCCGCGCTGATCCCAGACCCTCAGAACACCGTCTCAGATCCTCACTTCGATCCGTCCTTGTCCAGCCGCCCGAGGCTCATGATCGAGTTCTTGAGCGCCGGGATGTATAAGATGTCGTGCAGCAGCCACCGTTCGCCGTTCTTCCCCTCGAACGCGATGGTGCCGACGCCCTGGATGTCCACCCTGGACGCGTCGCCGAACCGGACCGAGCCGGACACATCGCCGTCGAGGTCGGTGAAGAGCTCACGGCGCCCGGTCATGTGGTGGGTCGCGCCGCTGTCGAGGTACCACTCGTCGACGTTCTCTTCGACGGCGGTGTTGAGGACGACTCGGGCACGCCGCTCGTCGAGCTCGAGGAAGAGACCGTGCGCTGCTGCACGTTCTGCATCCAGCTCGACGGTGCCGTGCGCGAGGAAGAGGCCGACGTCGACGTCTCCCTCCGCAACATGTGCGGCACCGCGATTTCGCCGCGGCTGGGGCAATCTCTAGCCCAGTGCCCAGCGCGGTTGCAGTTGTGGCAGGTGTCGTCGCGGCCCGCTCTGCTTTCGCCGCCGGAGTCACCTCCACGATCATCGCGTCCGCCGCCGGGATCGGCCGCGCCGCCAGCACGGTCGCCCTTGGGCTTGTTCTTCCTGCCTCCACGGGGACGACGCCACCACTCCTGGCCGTCCTTGGACGTGGTGGCGTTGTCTCCTTCCGGCCGCCGGCGCGCCGCTGCTCGGAGTACAGCAGCTTGCCTTGCTCTGACTCCGACGCGCGTTCGCGGTCCTCGACCACCTTGAACCGCCCGGCAACGTCGTCGATGGAGAGATCCTGGAGATCGAGGAGGGTCTCAATGGAGAAGACGAGCTGCTCGCACCTCTTGGGCATGCACCGGAGAAACTTCTCCACGGTGCGCGCCTCGTCGAGATCGGTGTCGCCGTTGCGCACCATTTGCTCCATCAGGTTGGTGAGGCGAACCGCAAAATCTTCAATTGGCTCGTCGGGGCGAAAGGTGAGACCTTCCCACTCCCCGCGAAGGCGCTGGAGTGCGGCGCGGCGAACGCAATCGCTCCCAACGCGCCTGGCTTCGATCGCCTCCCAGGCGAGCTTGGCGGTGGGTTTGTTGACGAGGGTGGCTCCGATCTCCGGCGGGACTGAGGCGCAGAGGGCCTCCATCGCCCGGCGATCCTGCTCGAAGTCGACGTTGTCGTACTTGATGGCGTCCCACAAGAAGCGAGCTTGCATCTTCACCTTCATGAGGAGACTCCACTCGTAGTAGTTCGACCGCGTGAGCATCGGCCACCCGGTGCCGATCTCACGGTAGATGTGCGCAGCCGGCGAACGCCCGCGCCGCCCGCGGTGCCGTGGTGGAGACGGCGACATGCGGCGGCAGTGGTTCTTCGACCGGCGCGATCCGCCGGACTCCTCTGACTCCGCCTCCCCTTCCTCCTCTTCCGCCTCCTCCGTCTTGATCTCCGCTTGCAGAGTTGCAGCGGCTTCCACCGCGGCCATGGCCGCGGCCGCTGCGTCCGTAGCTGCCTGCGCCGCCTGCATAGCAGCTGCCTCGGCGGCCTCGAGATGCGCCTTCCGCTCCTGCGTGGCGGCGGCGTCGCCGCCCGCGCTAGGGGTCTTGGAGGCGTCCGCAAGGCGGCGAGCTCTCAAGCTGGAGGTAGACATGGTGGCAGTGGCGGCGGCTGGGGAGGGGAGAGCACTAAAACCCTAGCTCTTGATGCCAATTGTTGCCCAGGTAACTCACAATCTCATGGTAAAGGCCGGAGGTCAGCTTGACCAGAGGCCGCTTGATTGAATTGAAATGAAGTTCACCGTTACATAGAGGGGGGATGCTCTGCTTATATAGCAGGAGCTCACCCACTAAAGTGCTTAAAGCAGAAAAGGCAGCCCGGCTCATCAACTTGGAAGCCAAGGCAAGTCTAAACAAGAAACTAATGCATAATTAAGATACAAACACTAGGCTTATATGCTATCAAGGTACTTCATTTTTCTTGTCGTTGCTATAAACATCAGATTGAAGTCACTAGGTATGTAATTTTTTGAAGATATTATTTCTAATCAGATTGAAATGACTATTTAGATTGAAGAGTGGGGGGCATGATGATATCTTATCCCGCTATATCCCAGATGAAGGAGAAAAACATGTCGCACATTATGATGTGCCAGATGAGTTCTATGATCCTATTGAAATGGACAATGCCACAATGGACAATTGCAAGAGTATGAATAGAGTTTCTGTTAGAGTATATTAGGGATATCTCTATATTAGGTAGATTAGATTGTATCCGTATCCTACCAGATCTGTAGGAGAGGCTTCTTGCCCTCCAAGTCATGTACCCCTATATATTCAGCCCCAAGGCTCAGGCTAATACAATCCATCCATTACGCATCTCTATTTTCTCCTACATGGTATCACGAGATTAGGGTTTGAGATCCTAGGCTAATCTTCCGCTGCCCCTCTCGCACCCCGCCCTCCGCGCGCCGCCGGCCGTCCTCCACGGCGCACCTCCAAACCGCCCCCTCGACGGCCTCCTAGCGCGCCCCCGGGGAGGTCGCCCATGACCTCCGCCGGGGGCAGCGCCCCTCTTCGCGGCGGATCAGTTTAATCCGCCGCCAGATCGCGTCAAGCAGCAGCAGATCCGGTCGTACCTCATCACCCGCCATGGAAATCGTCGACGACACCTCCGTTCCGCGCTGCCGTGGTGGCAGCCGCGGGCTCATGCAGCACCTGCGTCCTACCCCGTGCTGCCGTGGTGGCAGCAGGGGCCTCGGCGTGGTGCGTTCACCTTGTCGTCGGCTGGTTACATGGCGGCGCCCCTGCTCCGCCCCGCCTCCTTTGCCTCGCGGGGGGGGGGGGGACCCGCGCCGCCCGACCAGCGGACTCCTCCGGGACGGCTCCGCCCCGCCTCCTCTGCCTTGCGGGATGGATCCGCGCCGCTCGACCGGCGGAATCCTCTAGGATGGCTCTTCGGTGCAGCTCCGCCCCGCCGACTCTGCCTCGTGTGGGCTCCTGTTGCTAACGGCCAGCCCATGCGCCGCCCATCCCGACACGATCCTCGCCGCCGCCGGCTAGGAGCTCCGTCCACGCCAGCCTTCGTCCGAGTGCTCCCTCGCCTCTGTTTTTCCTTTTCTCACTCGTGCTCTGCTTTTGGTCTTTGGCCATGGTGGGCTGCGGGCAGAGAGGAAAGAGAGGATAAGGGTTCCAGCTACGTGCACCCCAGAGGTACTACCAGAGAAGCTGCTTGTTGCATCATTTTCTTTTGCCCGATCAGAGATCGGGATTGAGTCGCCCACCGCCTGTCGACCTCACGCCTCTACTTCGACGTCGGCGTCGACTTCACCGGCCTCTTCTTCCTCTTCGACCATGCGGCATGGCGAGATGGCCGGCACCCTAGGGGGCGCTTGTTTGCGCCGCCGCCTACATCGCCGCCTCGTCCGCACGTCGACCTTCGCCGGCTCGTCGTCGCCTTCACCGATCGGGACGCCTTCACCAACTTCGCCCACCGTCGTCTCGCCTCACGCTACTCGGTCTGATCAGCTGATGTGCGTGATCCACCCGGCTCCCGTGACGTCCGTCCTCGTCGAGCGCGCCCTTCACCGAGCACGGAGGGCTGCCGTTGCATCGCCTCTTCGGGCAGCAATGGCGTCACCCCGTGGTCTTCTCCGCCGTTGCTTCTTCACCGCCATCGACCACGTCCCCGACCTCATCATGGACTCGTCGCTGTGCGCCCCGCGCATGGTCTTCGTCAAGCTGTACGAGTTCTTCGCCGTCTCTTTCGAGCGCCGCCGCCGCGTCATCCGGATCATTCAGTCTTGTGCTGGAAAATCTGGGTTCCCCTCCTCGCTTCGTCTAGCATAACCACGTCGCTAGCGTCGCCATCTCGTCCCCGACTACTTCGTCTACTCCAGCAACAGCAGGCGTTGGCATCTTCTACCTCGCCTTCTTCTGCGCCTGCGACTGCCATGGAGGCCTTCTCTGCTGGTCCACCCGGCGACGGCGTCTGGTTGTGCATCCTCCCCTGCACGTCCGGTATTGGCAACACCGGTGCGTGCCCATCATCCCCGATGCGTTCTCGAGCCTGGCAAACTCGGGTATGTGTCGCCCGATGGCCTGACTGCTTCGACTTCGGCATCGCTCCCTCTACGACTGCCTCGATGCGTCGCCATCTTCGTCTCCGGCGTCTTCTCCATTACGCCACCACCATGGCGCCTCCTCGTGCGCCCGCGGCTTCATGTGCGGCTACCTTGTCTTCGGCAACCTCGACATAGCTACGTCGACCACGGCTACTCTACGTACGGCATCATCGACCATGGCTACTCGTCCTCACCTCGGCTACCTCGACATCGGCACAAAGGGCTATCATCTGCTTGAGCAACCTTGTGGTTTTCCACTCCAGCCACAGCATCTGCGGCGCACTGATCGTTGTGACTGCGGGGGGATGTCAGTTTATCGACTTCTCTCCAGTCTCATCGTCTGCGACGCTCCCGCTGTGACTGCGGGGGGATGTTAGAGTATATTAGGGATATCTCTATATTAGGTAGATTAGGATTGTATCCGTATCCTACCAGATCTGTAGGAGAGGCTTCTTGCCCTCCAAGTCATGTACTCCTATATATTCAGCCCCAAGGCTCAGACTAATACAATCCATCCATTACGCATCTCTATTCTCTCCTACAGTTTCTAAGAAAGAAACAATTAATAATGGAATCAAATGGATGAGTGAGGAATGCTTTCACAAAATATGCTGAAAAGATTAATAATCTTGAGATTTGTCAATCCTCGCCCTTTACTTTTTCTTTCATGTAGTCCAATTAAGCTTTGTTTCCTCCTGGGTTTGTAGGGCATCAAGCACAGGTTTGGTGAGCTTTGCTATCAATGTTTAAGTGTAGAAGCTCATGACAAGATTTTTCATCACTACAACTTCACTATTGAGACAGAGCATAGAAGTACTGATGTTTTGACTTCACAACTTTATTTTGCTGAAGTAAAGCAACTGTCTGGTGTTAAGTCATATTTCTGCTGCCCGCTGGACCGAAGTGATGAAGGTCTATGCTCTAATTTTCTTAAGAATTTGTCAAAGTGGACATTAAAGGTTGTTAGTTATATTTTCAAATCTTAGATTAGTTTACATTTTGAATCATCCAAAAATATAAAAAAATTGTATATGAGTAGCTTTCATTTGAGTTTTTCCCCCTCATGAATTACTCCCTGTAGAGCTGTTACATATATAGTTTTTGTTTTGTGTAATTGAATTGCATTTTTGTATTTAAAGATTTGTTAACTCTTTTGCATAAGGTCACTGCTATGGATGCAAGAACCAGGACATGTATGACCTAAAGCATCCTAGTACGGGTTGTTACGAGGTAGGAGCTGCTGATATATGTTGGCCTTTTATAGATGACATTGACTCTGACAGTGATGGCGATGATGATTGTGGTGCCCTTGGCTGTTGACAAGGTACAACTTATGAATATATAAATACTCACTGTATATTTCCATTTCTTAGTAATTTTGTTTCCTCAGATGTGTGCTTGTTTTTATGGTATTGTTTCTGGGTCAAATATCATTCTTTCTCAGCTGGTAATCACTCCATGACATGTAAGTCTTATGTTAATGCTTGTATGGTGACTGGTGACTGTCCACCTAGCTCAGTTCACTCGATGCTGACCTCTGTATACAAACTTCTTTAGGAAAATTAAAAATTTTATTAGAAAGAAGTTAAACACTAAAACACTATTGGCATGTGTAGCCTCTTTGCTGTATTACGTCCACCGGTAGGAATCAAGAACCACCTAGTTATAAATGACTATAAGGCCATATAACAGGAATGCCGGATAGAAAAGGCCTGTGATTAACATAATTCCATTACCAGTTTGTCTAAGCTTATTTTGTTAATCTCTGTCAAATTATCAACCTCCTTTTACACTAGCATTTTCACAAGAATTCTGTTCGCTGAACAAAGTGTTTTTTTTGTTCAGTTGCTGCATACCATCAGACTGTTCTACATGGATTCGATGTGGATCAACCAAGAAATCTGGTGAAGAGCGTGACCACACAATAGATAGAGGCAGAGGAATGTGTGACTTGTATCCCTATTGTTGTATCAGGCTGTTGTTCTATAGAGAGCAGGCTTGCTAGATCTGTTTGTTAGCCATTTTGCTTGGTGTACTTATTCTTATTCTTGAGGTGGCTAGTATTACAGTATGCTAGCTAGACAAGTGATAGGGACCGAGCCGTAGCTCGGGTGGCGGGACCTCCGGGTGTGGAGGCCGCCGGTCACGGTTCGAGCGCGCTCGAACTCGTGATTTTCCCACCGGGAACAGTAGTTCCCTGTTGTTTAGTCTCCGCTTGGATGGATTCCAAGCGTTTGCCTCTCACGCGTGGTGCCACAAAGGGACTGCAACGCACCCGTTGCCTACGGAGTCTTGGAGGTTTCCGGTGATTTCCAGAAGGACGCGGTCTTCATATCTGTGTGTAGTTGTAGGTCTGCTTGTACACGTGTGGTGTGAGTGTGGTGTGCGTGTGTAGGGTGGTGCGTGCGTGCGTGTATGAACAGATGCTACAGCTGTACCCAGATGAGAGGCATCAAAAAAAAAGCTAGACAAGTGATATTGTCTGATGCTAGCTAGACAGTATTACAGTATGCAGGATACAAATGTGCACACGAGTATGTGTCTGATGCTGCCTGTGCCTCTGCCGAGCGACACGCGGCAGAGCCCGAAGTGCCAGGCTGAGCAGGCCAGGGCACTCGCCATCACAGGGGCCTGGGCCAGTAGCTCTGGGAAGGTGGCAGTTAATAGGCCGTGGGCTGACTGATTTGGCATGTCAGATCAGATCAGATAGATGGGATCGAAGCGACCGACGACAACCCACCGCCGGGCCGCCGCCACCCCCGACCTCCTCCTCAAGGTCCGGTGGCCATTGGAGCCCTAGCAACCCGGATAATAAGGCCGCCGCCGCCCTCCGCCGCCCTGGCCGCCGGCGACCTCGCCGGCGGCCGCCCCCCACCAACCACCCCTCGCCGGCCACCCCCTCCCCCTGCTCCCTCCCCTGGCTCGCCGGCGGTCGCTGCCCCTCCCCTGGCGCGAGGAGGAAGATGAACAGCTTCTGCGACGCGTCGGCGCTTTCTCGCGCGCGCGATAAATAGATTTGCCGGGCGGCGCGTGCATGCGCGAGCTGCAGCAGGCGAGCAGGCAGGGCGAGGGGCGGGCACAGGCACGGGCACGGAGCGAGCGGGCAGGCACGAGTGGCCGTTGTGGGCGAGCGGCGATGGCATGCGGGCATGCTAATCCGCGGGCGCTCGCCAGGAGAGCTAGCAGCGAGCGATTTCCAACAGGGGTTATCTTTCCTTTTCTGAAAAGTTATTTCTACACAATTTTTTACTTTTGGAAAACTACAACTTGTAAAGATAATTTTTACGTATAACTTTTTGCACACCTTCTTCGAGGATAAATTATCATCACAACTTTTTATGATATACATAATTTTGATGTATAACTCTTTCCTAACAATTTGAAGAATAAATTTTTAGCACAACGGGGCACATGCGAGTGCCGGGAGAGAGGCGGACACGTGCGACGGCGCTGGAGCCTGGATGGATGAGAGGCGAACTAGAATTCTATACACCTTGCAGTCATGATTAAGGCTGGGCGAAAAACTCGAAACTCGCTAGCTCGCTCGACTCGCTCGTTAGTAGCTCGGCTCGAGCTCGACTCGTTTTATAATGAGCCAGCTCGTTTTATAACAAGCCAGCTCGCTTTATAATGAGCCAGCTCGAGCTGGCTCGCGAGCTGCTCGCGAGCCATAACGAGCCAAGATAAATAACAAATATTGTATGAATTAGTTGAAACGATCAACGAATAATTGTTGATCATGGTCATGGATGATAACATACTTATATTTTTTATTATAAAATTCACATTATTTTATTTATTTCACTTTAAATATGCATGTGATGTGTTTTTTTATAGATTTACGGTTATCATCCCTATGTAAATATTTTTATACTCTGGCTCGCGAGCCAAACGAGCTAGCTCGAGCCACTAACGAGCCGAGCCGAGCTAGCTTTCTGGCTCGTTTGTATAACGAGCTATAACGAGTCGAGCCATAACGAGCCGAGCTATAACGAGCCGAGCCACTAACGAGCCGAGCTGGCTCGATATCCAGCCCTAGTCATGATAGGTGTTATCCTGTCCATCCATCTGTGAATTGTTCCTGTATCGAGATCTGAGCCAAACATTAGGGTAGCAGATTTATGTCTCGTCGATGTATTCTATACGGTGGGACCAGAGTACATGTACATATTATATACATTATAAAAGTAACACCACATCCTCACCTCAGCTTTCAAAATCATTTGAACTGTACCCCCTCTCCTTTCCTCTCGGCGGCGATGGCGGTGCTCCGGCTCTCCGCCGGAGCAGATCCGGACCAGGTGGTAGCAGATCCGGGCGAAGAGGGCGGTGCGCGGGGCGAGCGGTCCAGCCCTGCGACTGCTGGACACGGGAAACCGGCACCTCTGCCAGGCCGCCGAGCTACGGGGCGCCGCCATCGCCATCGGCTCGCTCCCGGAGCTCGACGGCGGCTACGGCGCCAGCACTAGGAGCGTGGACCTTTACGGCACGGCTGCCGGCAAGCGCACCGGCGGCTGGTCCACCTTCTTGACGGCGACGCAGGTGCGGAAGCCCCGCCGCCGCCCGCCGCTTGCTCCTGGGTCCAGATCCAGCACTGGAGAGGTCGGATCCGGCGTCTGCGGTCCTAGATCCGGCGGGCGTCGTGGCCGGCGGCGCTTGCTCCTAGGCCGCCGCCTGCGGCCGCATCTTTCGGCGCGGGGGTGTGGGGCTCCAACAGCAGGAGCTGAGGCAGTAGGCGCGTGGGCGAAGCCGATGCGGCGGCGGCGTCCTGCCCCACATGCCGCTCGCCGTCCCGTGTCGGCGTCATCGTCCTCGAGCTCCATGACGACTCCGTGCAGGCGCTAGGAGGGAAGCCCGCCTACCGCGCATAGTTGTGTGGCCACGGCGGCGCGAGCTGCCGGCTGGTGGGACGCATGTGCGGAGACCGTCCACACGGTCACCGGTGTTGGCGACGCTGACCGTGCGGTCGCGTAGTTCTTCAGAGGCCACTACATCGAGCTGTTAGGGAGCGACGGCGATGCCGGCCTGCAGCGTGCGAGGAAGAGGATGACGGCCGACTGCGGCGCGAGCTGCCAGCTGGTGGAACGCATGTGCAGCAGGAGCGGCGCTGGTGTGCTACCTCATTCTCGAGTTCTCCCCTGCTTCTTGCTCTTCCCTTTTATTAGCTTATTATTATTTTTTTCAGTGGACTGATTTCTTTGGAAAAATGTTTCACGTTCTTTTCATGTTCTGTTCATTACAGCTTGAGGTGTTCTTTTACACGAGAGTTTATCGATGCTATTATTCCGCTTATTTTCCTTGTTGGAATCCCCCCAGCTTGCTTCTCTGAATGGCTGTACTTCATGCATGCGCTGCCGCCTGCTTGTACAGGAATCACACAAGTACCATTTTCAGTTGTCGTTAAGTTTTAATCATGGGTGCCGCTCAAAATGCCGAATTTCTGGTAGCTATAGATTCAATAAAATTTTTGTGCTTGCTCTTCCACATCCACGGCCATCGCAATCTGCGAGAGGCGAGTGGAGTCCAGCTTTCTAGTCCGGCCCTTCCTGTTCTTCGATCTCGTTAGCTCTTCTTGGTTCTTGGTGTCTTTAGCTGTTTGAACCAATAATTCCTTTGCAATAACTGTTCATTGTTGTTGTTTGTTCTTTGCAATAACCGTGCAAAATATATGTAAAAATATTCATTTTACATGGATGTCGGTAAAATTGTAAAGTGTATATATCATCGTGTATCATCAGAGTTCAGCATATCTTATTTCAACATTTGTGAGGCCTTTTTATTTTTATTTTGATGAGACTACCTTCATGATGAATATGTGTGTTCAAATGGTACATCATGAGGTACCATCATGTATATTTCAAATTAGTGTGGCTTGAGTATATCCATCACAATGTACATTATCTGCTTTGTAATGGGTTAATTTTGAATTTTAAATGATAGGAGTACCATGACTGTACAATGATGTATAATGAAAGTCCATGGTTAATGCGTGTGCTTATTTGAGTTAGGGAGCATAAGACAGGTTACCTGGACTCATGATAAATATATTTTATATTTATGTGGTAGAGACCACTGTACAAGTGGATTGTTATTCTTCCAATTGAACAAGTACTATGTATAATTTGAATTAGATGTTGCTGTGTACTCTTGCCTCCATCCACTTCCTATGTACCTGTAAACAAAATATGAAAAAAGCTAGGTACAGTGAGATGTTATGTTGTCGGTACATGAAAACTTTATTTTTCTCTGTGTTGATATTCCTTTCCATGAGCAAGATATATGTAACTATATTTTTTATTTCTCTTGATATTATTTTTATGGGTAAGATGTGTGTGTTCATAGGTTTTTCGCATGCGGTACCCCTGTGTATATCGAAGTGTTACCTAGGTGCATATTCAAATAAACATGTTACCGGTCATAAAAAATGAGAAGATATTTTCAATATTACACCATGTGCAACGGTAATAATTTTTAAATTTTGAAATAAGTTGTACTTTAATGCATAGAACTTCACAATTTACTGTTCAACTTTATGTCCAGTCAGTACTGCTGTCCATTATCACTCCTGCACCTGTAGGCTCAAAAGCAAAAAGTACAGGCAGCTTTAGATTCCATCCGTCAGTAAAAGATTCCTTTCCCTAAACATAAGGCTTTGTTTGGATCATTCTAGATCCTAAAATGCACAATTCCAAAAAAAAGAATCTTGTATGCATGGAGTATTAAATGAAGTTTATTTGCAAAAAAATTTCAGAGATGAGTGTAATTTTTCGTGACGAATCTAATGACGGTAATTAATTCATGATTGGCTATAGTGATGTTACAGTAACTATCCTCTAATCGCCCGATCAAAGATCTCATCCTCTAATCGTCCGATCAAAGACCTCATTAGATTTTTCAAGATTACTAACACAGAGATCCTGAAGTTAGTTTTGCAAACTGACTTTATTTAACACATGTAATTATCGATCAAAGTCTGTTCTAGAAAGTTCCTAAAACAAACCAAACATGGCCATATATATATACATCAAAAGAAAACCTTGTATACAGCGGAATACGTTCACTGTGGACGAGATAGCACAGAACCCTATGTGTGATGAAGGGTCAGGATAACTTCTACCAGGGTTGCAAGGTGCAAGGATGAATTTGCGGGCTTAGAGCAAGTATTACAATCGGCGGTAAGAAGGCTGGAATCGTCGTGGTGGAGAGAGAAATGAAGAGAGAGAAAGAGACGGGCGTCTCGCCAGACGCCCGCTCAAGCCGGCTGAGACGTGCTCTCCCGCGCTGTGCCGCGCTGCTATTGGCTCAAGTTGCTGCCGCAGCGATCAACATCAGCGGGGGCCGCACCCTCCTGCGCGGGGAAGCGCGCGCTTGCAGCCGGATGTCGGCTAGATTATAAAACATGCTCTTATGCCCTGTTTAGATCTTTACATGTAAACGCAAAAAACCGTAAACACATTAAAGTGAAACGGAATCTTGCTAATTTGAAGTACTAAATGAAGTCTATTTACAAAAAATTTTGCATGGTTGGGCTGTAAATCGCGAAACGAATCTAATGAGCCTACTTAATCCATGATTTGCAACAGTGATACTACAGTAACCATCCGCTAATTATTGATTAAACATGGATTAATTAGCATCATTAGATTCGTCTCGCGATTTACAACCCATCTATGCAAAAAGTTTTACAAATAGACTTCATTTAGTACTTCAAATGCCCTCTTTACATCTTTACACAATTTTGCAAAATGAACCAAACACCCCCTTAGACGATTTGTTCTGCAGACACGGAGTCACGGACGACGCGGCTGACTGGGCCCATGTGCGCCGCATCGGATTTTTTAAGAGGGTGTTTAGTTCATTTTGCAAAATTGTGTAAAGATGTAAAGAGGGCATTTGAAGTACTAAATAAAGTTTATTTGCAAAACTTTTTGTATAGATGAGTTGTAAATCGCGAGATGAATCTAATGATGCTAATTAATCCATGTTTAATCAATAATTAGCGGATGATTACTGTAGCATCACTGTTGCAAATCGTGGATTAAGTATGCTCATTAGATTCGTCTCGCGATTTACAGCCCAACTATGCAAAAAAATTTGTAAATAGACTTCATTTAGTACTTTAAATTAGCAAGATCCCATTTCACTTTAATACGTTTACAACTTTTTTGCATTTACATATAAAAATCTAAACAGGGCCTTAAAAGTAACTTGCTCCTCATGGCGCGAGAGGGTTTTCCGCGTACGGCAGCTGACTCGCAGCAGGCCGCGTCACCCGGCCCGGAAGGCCTCTCCTATCTAGCTAAAGCGTGGGCCCTACCCTCCCTCCTTGCTGAGCCACCTGCGCCACAGCCTGCCTTGCTACCGGCAAGCACCCAACCAGCATGTGCTTTCTGCCGAGACAAAGAGAGAGAGAGGAGAGAGAGATGGAACATAGAAAAAGAATTAATTTTGCTGTTGTGGTGGTGCTGGACAGATCAGCACAGAAAAATTGAAGTAGTGAGAAGAATCAATTTTGTTACAGCGTTCTCGATTTTGCTGCTATGTGCTCATTTTGCGTGTGAGAGGGCTAAGAATGTGTTTACATGGTGTAATTTTTTTTACGAAATTCACCGTAGCAATTTTTTATCTAAGATTAGAAGGACTAAATATAATCTAATTATAAAACTAATTACATGGATGTCCGAGAAATCACGAGACGAATCTATTAAGCCTAATTAATCCGTCATTAGATATTATTTATTGTAGCACGACATTGTCTAATTATGGTCCAATTAGACTTAAAAAATTCGTTCGAAATTTCATCTGGGGTTATGGAATGAGTTTTGTCAGTTATCCACATTTAATGCTCCTAATTAATGGTCAAACGTTAAAAGTTACAGTAGTGCTAAATGTTTTTTAATCTAAACACACCCTAAATAAAATCTGCAACTCTCGCTTCTTATGGGTCAAACAATTTCAAATTTAACTACATTCATATAAAATGCAAAGTACTATTAACATTTATGTTACAAAATCAATATCACTAGATTAATTATGTAATATATCTTTATACTAAATCTATTTGTAGACATAAATATTAATGATTTTTTATATTTATAAAGTAAAAGTTGCATTCTTTTGTGGATGGATGAAGTAGATTGGTGTAGTTGTGATGCTACTGCTTGCTGCAGTGTTTCTTGCCGTTGAAGTGAGAGCTGGACCAGTGGAGCACAGATATGGCATACTTAACTTAAAATTCTTCCTCTATTATGTTTTTTTAGTTAACAATTATAAGTGTACATTAATTTAGTCTCCCATGTACATTATGCAGACAAAAAAAGATAGGAGATACATTAGCTTGGTTTGGTTTTAATTTTTAGAAAGCATATATTAAAAATTTGGTTATTCGCAAGATAAAGTACAATGGCTGCCGAAAAAAATAAAGGACCTAAAATAAGTTCTTTAACACGTTCCGTACTCTGTAATTGGTGATCTATACTAATAGCTATTTTTAAATAAAAAGTTTTATGTCAAAATGACCTCAAGATTGCAATGGTTGAAGTTGAAGATAACAATAGAAATTATCAGAGTTTATTCTGTATTACTTACATTGTTAGAGTCATCGTATTTATTATAGGGCGCGCAAAGCGCGCCTCAGGTTCTAGTTTGGGTGGAATGGAAGCAGGCACCAGGCACGCGCGTCGGCGACTGAACGTGCAAGCCGTGACGGACAGGTGGCGCTCTTCCAATCGTGAGCCGCATTACCGTTTACCATTCATTCATATATATGTTTATATCGAACAAAAGTTTATTGTTTGTTCATATAAAATGTCCGGAAGTAGATAATTTAAGCAATAATCGTGAGGAGGAAGAACAAGAGCAAAATAAGTGGCAGGGTGGATGTCGGCTTTGCCACCACCGAAGCAGCATTTGTAGGATGCAGATGGAAGATCCGGGCCTGTGGTCCCGCCGGCAGGGGCACCTCCACCTCCAACTCCAACGTCGCCGGCTGCGGCCTTGGCTCAGGCAGAGGCAGCATAGCTGAAGACGCGTTCACCCCGGCAAGAACCAGATCAGGGCGCACGAGGGTGATGATAAAGATTAACGCCAGTATCCACGTTCTCAGGCTGATGAATCCCACTACACATCAGCGATTGAAAATTCATCAAACGATTAGATTATGTGATTGTTCCAAGTTCCAACCTGTCCAAGAAGTGCAGATACCACGTACCTCTGAACCTGGGAGAGGAGGCCTGGAGCTGGAGGACTCGCCGGCGCCGGAGCCCGAGCCGGACGGCGGTCAGGCCGCCGGTGCCCCGTGACATCTTGGCGATGCTCGTAGCTGACGAATAGATGGTGAGCGTGGTGGTTCAAAAGCTCTGCACCCCTAGTACTCCTAGCAGTACCATTAGTATCCTTATAGATAGCTTCAGAGATCAGTGAAGCTCTGCTCTTCTAATGCTCACTTGTTGTACTACTACTACTACAAGTAGGCCCTGATGCTGCGATGATCCTATCGGTTTTAACAGGGAAGCGGTTGCAGGAGGCCTGCAACTGGAGATTCTCGTGTTTCTTGAACCGGACGACATTCTATATTTGCAGTTAGATGTATATCGATGGCATCATGTCCCTAGCTAGTTCAAAGTGGAAGCTATATACCAATCTGAAGCGTCACTGTATGATGGTGCAAAAACCATCTAAAAATTACCAAGAGACTGAATACTGTTGCTACTGTTTGGGTACCGATTGAGGAGGTCCATGAATTGGTCTGCAGGATGCAGCGTTGTGCGCTCTGTTCGCTTGTCTTATTTTGGCTTGTTTCGGCTTATTTCAGGTTATTCCCTCTCACAGAATACTATTAAACCAGCCGAAATCAGCCGAATCACCCAAGCGAACAGAGCGGTGATTGGACATGGTTGAAGATGCTGTGAGAAGTGAGAACAGTGCCTGTTGATACCATCTGCGTCCAGTAACCAAGAGTCCCAAACTATCCCTACATGTTGAGGTCTGCTTCATCGCTTAGTCACTCTTTTCTTGTGAGTCACAGAAATGTTGGTACGGGAGGTTCTCAGTAATACACTTCTTTCTATAGGAGTCACTGTCAGTTTCAAGTTCAAGTACGGTATTTGCAGTATCCACCTGGCACATGTTCTTCTGCAACTCATGGCAGCTTGCCTGATCATACTCCTCAGCAAACAAAGCTGCACTCTCCGGTTCACCGACGTTACGGCATCCAGACAAAATCAGATCTAGCATTTTCCTTCGCACATCATATACAGGATTAGGCTCAACTAGGCAGCCTTTACTGTAACTCTCCCTCAGAATGACTGTCTGTGCACTTCCCTTGGTCGAGATGTAGAAAATTCCGGGGTACTTAAGAAGAAGCTCCCGCAAGTTTACTTCCATAGCAAAAACTCGTCTGAAGTGCGACAGTCTCTCAAGTGGTATCATCTTTTCTACTGTAAGGCTGAAGAGTTCATGAAGAATACCAACAATACGTTTCTCAATCCGCTCCACATTGTGGATTGGATGCAAATCATTCTTCTCATAAGGCTTGGTGTAGGGAAGCCTCTGCCAGTTCTTCAGTTTTTCCCTAAAGCCTTTCTCAATCTTAAATCCAGTAGGGAAGTTGATTGGAAAAGCGTATTTTGTCTCTGATTCAGCTAGCCATTTTTCAGTGTACTCTTTCTTCCTCCATTCTTCAATCTTAGCTACAGCTAATTCGTCATCCCGAGAGACAAGTGACAGAGTATCAGGGGATTCAAGATATAAATCATGTGGATATTTTGGTAGCATGGAAGACCTGTAATCATCAGGCAGCCCAAGTTCCCTCCTCACTAGCCATAATGCGTGCATATTCAGACTTCCATTTGTAGAGAGCATGAGAAGTTTCTTCAGCCGCTGAACTATGTTGGTCTCATTCTCCCTGATCACTGCCTCTTCCTCTGCAATCAAGTCAGTCATCTTTTGTGTGACCTTGCAGCAATGGTTTCTCTTCACAGGGTGCATGTAAATCTGGAAAATGTGGGGGTATTTCTTGAGGAAAGCGCCAATCTCAATGTTCAATCCGACCTCATGTCTCCACTTTGAAAGAAGTTGGAGAGAAGCATATTCGTTCCTCCGCTGAGATATTAACTCACGTAAAGCCAAGGCATGCCTCAAGTTCCTCAGTTGGACCATTAGCTTGTCCAGCCTATGATCCCTTGTTCTGCCCTCCAGACGGGTTCTTGCTGAATCTACTGGCTTCTTCCACCTCCGCTGCACACCACGGATAAAGGGACCATACTGAAATATCCCACTCCCAACAAATATTCTCAGCCGCACGGAGAGGGCGTGCAGGTTTCCTGGACCGAATATGATCGATGCCATTTGTTTTTATGTTAGAACTCCAATCCTTAGAATACACAAAGCTTCATCAAGAGCCACAAGTGCATCTGTAGGGCAATGACAACCTGCCAAAGTTCAACACATGTTCAGCTTTTTCAGAGCATGTCATTGGCAGGACTAGCACACAGTAGAGGATGTATTCATAAAATTTAACAAATGAGTGTCAGAAAGTGGGAGCAGAGCATGACACAAGACGGTGTAGCAGCACAGCAACTCGAAGTTTACCTTCCTAGGCATTTCATCGAACATAACATAACCACTGATCAGAGCGACGGATGAAGCCCACTCCAGGGTGCTGCAAGCCTCGGTGGCCAGACGGAGGGCGAGAGGTGCCGGCTGGCTTCAGATTCAAGGTAGCAATTGGCAAGGACCAGGACGAAGCAGTGCGGTGCGGGAGGTGATCGGCGTTTCGGCAGGCGGGAAGTGGGCGGCGGGTGGCGTTGGGATAACCACTCCGAGCGCTGCGTGCCTCTTGGGCCGTCGGATTCCGTAACCAGCAGCCATCGGGCCGTCCGTTACCGTTTAGTCGGCGTTCCCCGTTCCCTCCCGCATCAGCCACCAGGGTTTAAGCAAGAGAGCAGCCACCTCGCCTCGCCGCCGACCAGCCACCCATCGCCGCCCTCTCCCCTACCGCTCGCTTCCGCCGCTGCCTCCGCCGCTCCGCCTCTACCCCCCGACGTTGCCTCCTCTGCTGTGTCGAGCTCGAGCCCCATTCCGGGCTGGGATTCGCAACCCTGAGCCCCAACCCTAGCAAGGCGCGAGGGAACGGACAAGCGGATCGACGATGCCGAGCTTCCCTCCGCCCGGCGCCGTCACCGTCTGCGAGATCAACCGCGACCTCGGTACCTCCCTCGTCTAATCGATTCCTACCCCCTTGACGACCTCTGAATCAGTTGGTTTCAGTGATGTGTGCTCATCCCGACCTGCCTTCCTCACCTCGCAGTTGCGGCGGAGGCCCTGTCGGACGACCGAGCCAAGGACGCATACGGCGATGTCCTCGTCAGTTTGCCCCCGCTAAAAGATTTCGCCACAAATTTTTCTTTATCTACGAAGCGAATTTGCTTATTTGAATTTGGGATTTGGCATTTGCAGGGAATGGTCTTCAGTCCTATCCCTTTCCAGCCAGACTCTCTTCCCCCAATCCGCGAGCCCCCTGCTGTAGAGCAACCAGAGTCCACTGAGAACGTGCCCACAGCTAGTGTGGCTTCCACCATATCCGAGTTCTTCAAACGGATGATCTTCCCTCCATTAAATGTGAGTTGGATTACTGTATCTGAAATGTTCACTTCACTCCAATTTGCCTCAAGTTTCTTAAACCATTTTCGTGTGCATTAAGAAGTTGGCAGTATATTATTTTACCTTTTTTGTGAAAAATGTCAATGTCCAGTCCCAGAGGCTGAATGAGTTGCCTGTTTCTCACTTCTCCACAATGAGCATACATGATTATATATTGGTTCAGTACCTTTGATAGAGTAAAGTAGTTACTCCGATTGCAACTATACAACCCACCTTAGATTGAAGGTTGGTGTTATATCAAGTTCCATTTTCTACTTATCCGACAGCATTGGAATCTATGCGTGGATTTGCTGATTCCTCCAGCAAACTTTCTAGTTTTTTTGTCATTACAAAGTTATCACAAAATTAAAGCCTCAAGTTTTTATCCTTGTGCCCTGTATTTGCCTCCTGATTGCTGAATTAGCTAAGTCCTTCCATGTGCTTTTTTAGAAGAAAATCATTATACTCATGAACAGTCATTCTGTTTTACCAGCCAAATCTGCTACAAAAATTTGACACCCAGAAAATAAGCTGGAATCCGCACAAGCATTGTCTAGCATTTGTGTCTGGGAAGAACCAGGTTATTGTACATGACTTTGAGGATTCAGGTGGGAACTGCCTACCTTGTTATGTTGTATTAATTTTATGAACTGAACTATATCCATCAACTTAGTTGCAGCCCATAATAATGACTGGCCCTTTTAACAGATGCTAAAGAGCCATTCATTTTGACAAGTGATCAGCAAACCAATGTTAAGGCTGTTGAGTGGAGACCAAATAGTGGCAAGATGATTGCAGTCGCCTGCAGGTGTGTATTACTACTTCCTGATCCTATAGCTCTTCAACCTGGCTCCTCACTCTTGTCATGTCTTAATAATTGCTGGCATATATTACTTTTAGATTGAGGTGATCATTTTTCTTTTAGGGGAGGGATATGCCTCTGGTCAGCATCATATCCTGGCGATGTTCCATTCATGAAAGCTGGGGTCACCCCTTATTCCTTTAGTGCCTTCCCTAGAAGTTCTGGTGGTTGGTGGATACTGGTGGATGTGCTTCGTGACTCTTCTTCTGAGCAAGTTACCTCGCTTTGCTGGAAGCCTGATGGAAGATATCCTTCATATAAATTTTCATAAGTATCTGGCAAAAGCTCTCGTTTGTTTTCATATATCTTGTTTTAGGACTGCAATAAATTCAATGTCAGTGTGGGCTAACTGCATAAAATTACATTTTTGCCAAATTCCTTGTATCTATCATCCATTGCGGATACAGAAAAGTTCACAATAAGAGTAGTTGTTTGTGCGAAGAACCAACAACTGTATATATTGTTTCCTTGACAAGTCTCCACATACTTGGCATCTGCCTCTTGTAATAGTCCATCTTTCACGATTTGGGATGTGTCTCAAGGTAGGCATTTGCTATCTTTTTCTAAATTCTGATGACCAATCCCATTTGATACAGAAATGTCTACTTATATCTGGAGACATTTTCTTTTGCTACAGGGTTGGGTACTCCTATACGGCGTGGATTAAGTAATATATCACTACTGCGGTGGTCACCTAGTGGAGATTATCTTCTAGCTGCTAAATTGTATGGTCTATTTTCATTTTTACATTTCTAGTAACTAATATTTCGAGAGATTTACAAAATTCATTATTATATTAGTGATGGAACTTTTCATTTCTGGGAGACAAACACATGGACTTCAGAACCTTGGTCTTCATCTAACGGATATGTGTCTGTATGTAACATCCTCAGTCCTAATAGCCTGTTTTTAATATTTTTTACATTGGAGCACCATACTCAAGTTACATTTTATAGATTTCTTCTTACTTTCGAGGTTATATGGGATCTGCTGGAAACAGATCATTTCCTTGATATTCATGAATCTTTTAGTTATCATATAAGTTATCTTGAACGTTGATATGTTTAGCATCTAAATGATGCATATGGAACATACCTATTTTCTCATTGCATATTGGATTACAGTACAAATATTGTAAGTTAATTTTTTTTTATTCATGACAACCTTGCATTTTTGTTTTTATTAATTTCTGAATGATTTGTAGTCCCAACAGCTGAAAATGGTTTGCTTTTTAAAGGAAAAAACTATATGAGACTTACTTATTTGGTGGATAAAATCTTTTGGAAACAAATATAGATGATTGTTTGGCAGTTAATAGTGACTAGCTCTAATTTTGTAACTTGAATATTGCATAAAGTTTAGTTTGATTTGATTGTATCTAAGCTATAGCAACACATAAATATTAACATAGATGTTTGACCCGCATTTGACTCTAGTTTGGTTATTTGAATATTGTAAATAATCCTGCTTTATGGCAAATCTACTTGGCAGCAACACATGATGTGTCCAGTGTACCTTTACACATTGGATGGTATCTGTTCCACAACTGTTTACATGTTTGCTAATTTCTACTTTGGTTCCTGACAGGGAGTGAATTGGGACCCAGAAGGTCGTGTTGCATTGGTATCCTTTTCTAACTTTACTACACTTGGCTCAATTCACTTCTCATCTAAGACACCATCTTTAGGTATATCCCAGATATCCCTGCAAAATTTTCTTTTTTGCTAAAACTATGCTGCTCTACTATTTGTGTGATGAATCCTGATAATTGTCCTGTGTTCCTTTTCTTCAGATGCTCATCTCCTACCAGTTGAACTTCCAGAAATTTCCTCCCTGATTGTCAGGTACAAACATAGATATTAGAATAAGCTCTTGATCTTATGGGCACCTCATGCTGCATAATTTTGCCATCTTGCATCCCCATTTAAGATTTTGATATTTCAACTGCCTCATTTCATTTGCTATTAATTGGTAATTTATATCACATGTATGCAGTGAATGCACTCAGCTAGCTCAGAAGCCGGTCTTAGTGTATATAGCATAGGTTTGTAGGATCACAAGGAAAGACAAGCACTTGTTAACTAACAGAAGCATGCAGACCATTTATTTCTGTAAATTATCTTCAAAATCTGCCTTTTACTACCACTGCCTGCACATGTTTTCGCTCAGTAGTATACTTTGTATTCACACCATTCGGCTGGACTTGTTTGGGCTGGTGAGGGCTGGAACTCTTTCAGCCTGCTTCCAGCCGGGCTGCCTGGTTCCAGCCGGGGAAACCAGCCCAGCAGCCTGGAGTAGGCCAGCCGATTGAGTTAGGAAGTTCACCCATTATTATAGCCTAGACTAGAATCTTACTTTGATTCGCATACTTATTTTGATTCACATACTTATTCTTTAATTGCTTCATCTAGCCGAGGCATAGAAAAATTAGCATGGGATGCTTCAGGGGAGCGTCTGGCATTGTCGTTCAAAGATGGAAATGAAATGTACCGTGGTCTTGTTGCTGTATATGACGTGAGGAGATCTCCACTTGTCTCAGTGTCACTAGTGTAAGAGCGAATTTTCTTTATACTGCATCATGTTAATCATTAACTTGTGTTTCCATGTTATTCCTTCACCATTCTTTGATGATATTCCTTTGCGCACATCCAGTGGGTTCATTAGAGGACCTGGAGAAGGAGCGAAACCACTTGCTTTTGCTTTCCACAATAAATTTAAGCAAGGACCCTTGCTTTCTGTGGTAAGAGACCTGTGAATCCTGCTTATACGATTAGACAAACAATGGCTTGCGCTTTCAACTTGTTTTGCTCACACATGGTTCCGCTGCACATGCAGTGCTGGAGCAGTGGCTGGTGCTGTACATATCCACTGATACTTCGTTCCCATAAACTCCACAATGTAAGTTTCTTCAGCAGACTTGCTCTTTCAGTTACCTATGATGACTTGATATTTGTGTTGCCTACTGTTTTGATAATTTGACGTACCTTTCCTTTTGATGTCTAGTGTGGTGTCACACCGGTTCAGGACTGAGTGTTTCAGCTACTGCTGTCGACCAGGAATATGGAATGTTTCACATACAGGTCGGAAGACAATTTTCGAAGTACTGCTGATGTCTTGCATAGGTGCATTGCAAAGCCTTGCTTTTGTTAAGCAGGTGCAATTTCCATGCGCCTGCTAGGAGAAATGCAAAGTATATGAATTGCATCCCATATATATGTAACATTGTAGCTTGAGAAAGGATGTCTGTCTATTAGCGGATTCGTCTCCAGATGGAGGAAAGGAAGTTCATGCGAGCTTCTGGAATGGAGGATTTGACCGTCCCTTTCCTATGGTTGAGCTAGTACTAGCAACGAGCTGTCAAAATCCTAGAAGCAAGCAATGCATGATGATCCGAGACGAGCAGCTAGCAATGATACACGTCCCATGCACCGCACCCATCTGGTATCTACACGATATAATGCAAGTCAAGTATAATAGTCAAAGCAAAAAAAGGCTGGTTTGCAACCTTGGCACGCCATGGTTTGCTATCTTGTAGCTGAGAATGGAGCGGCACTCTGTTGGTCCATGATGGCCACACCTCTCTCTCTCTCTCTCTCTCTCTCTCTCTCTCTCTCTCTCTCTCTCTCTCTCTCTCTCTCTCTCTCTCTCTCTCTCTTTGTATGTTGTGCAGCATGCATGCGAACATGTCCCAATATAATCGACCCTCCTCGAATAGAATTTCACGAGCCTTGTCCACCAACCAACCTCTGATTCTCTCTCTCTTTTGGAAGCCAACAGAACCTCTGAAAATGAAGCACCAGCAGCTTACAACTAAATCCAGCTGAAGACGAACTCGATCGTCTTTTCTAAAGGCTCCTCTCCTATCCAACAGTAGTAACTGATCGAGCTGCCACTGCAACTGCATCATTTAATTTCCAGCTGATCGAAGCTGGCCGCGCCGCGCATCATTCTTTTTTGGCTGGTGCTTGCATGTTCGTCCCAGCCAATTAAAGGGCCGAGTAACTTGAGCTTGTTGACAAGGGAAAAAAAATTGGGTGGGGACGGTCCCCAAACCGTTATCCGTGAGGACCCGTCCCCGTTTCCTGCCGCGTGGAGACTCCACCGATCCGACGACGCCTCGCTCGGCTCCCACGCGGGCAAGGCTCGCAACCATCAACATCCCTCGCATGGCTCGGCTCGCTCTCGGCTCGCAGGCTGACAGCTGAGCGGAGCCGGGCATCCGTCATCCTCATCTGCTGCCGCCGTCGCCTTCGACGCTTCCTTCATCCGCCACGGTCAGCTCCTTCCTCCGAAAGATTTATGCTGCATATTCTCGGAAAGCTACTAGAAACTGTTTCATCGCACATATCCGTTAGAGCTAATAATATTCCATAATAAAATAAAATGTTTCGGAATAAAATCAAATGTTCCAGAACTTTGAAGATAACAATGTTCTACAACAAATTTTAGAATATTTAATTTTGTTCTGGAACATTATTATCTCTAAAGATATGTACGATGTAACAACTTCTAGTAGCATGTGCGATGAATAGACGCTCCCTATCTTCTTGCCTCCGTTGCCCAATTAGCTTCCAATTTTGTGGCTGCCTGGATCAGTTCGATTCGTTGCTTCAGATGTAATAAGTCTCACGTCAATGAACTTGTCTCTTGTCGATGCTTGCTCCCCTTGCAATTAATCGGATATCATGTTCAATTCTTGAATGAAGATGGAAGGTGTTGGAGCTGCATGATCTGTGACTAGTGTTAAATGAAGCGATAGCTAAATCAGCGAACCCCTCGGGGGATTACAGGGGCGTGTCAGATGATCAGTGAAGGATCAGGATGTTGCAGCATTCGTCAAGTTCTTTGAATGTTCAGATGCCATTCAGTTCTGAAGAAGTTGTCATTAAGTGTGTCAGTTGTCAAGCGAATGGCCGCCGGTCTTAAGGAGTGTCGCCGGCGGCAGATGAGGGAGGCGGAGCAGGATGGAGCAGCGCTCGATTCCACCATCAGGAGAGCAAGATCCACACCTGACATCTGGTGGGAAGCTAGAAGTCCAAGCCGACGGAATCACCGAGAATGTTCGCCTTCACCTGGAGCCGAGCGAGCCGGTCCATCTTGGTGCACTAGAGCCGAGCAAACCGGGTTCATTCCTGCCCGTCGGAGCCGAAGCGCTGTGTGCCCTCGGATCGCTGGTGTGACCACGTGACGTTCATCGGGAGCAGGTCCTCACGGAGTGCGGTTTGGGGACCGTTCCCACCTAATTTTTTTTCCGTTGACAAGATACGTACGTCAGCGAGGCAGTCGCAGTCCGCGAGGATCCTCTGCAGTACTTTAGAGTGCAATTGGCTTACTGACGTGTGGGGTGACACTATACTATTTCTGCTAGTTGTAGACAGTTGCAGCTAGTACGGTGTTGTTTATTTTCTCGATCTCGTTCAATATAATTTGGGCCGGCTGGTCACGTGCCTCCTCATTCCAACAAGGACCGGGTTAACGCGCGATCGCGCAGAAACCTATTGCGCGACACCCTGTACGTTGAGCGGCGGGAGCGCACCAGGCCCCCAGCCCCTGCTGGCGCGTGCCCTTTGGTTTCCAAGACGGCACGATGGCGCGCGTAAGCATCCACAGAAAACCGTCCCTTTCAGCTGATGTTAAACGTAGGCATCAAATACTAGATGTATTCTCCTTCGAACTAACATATTTCTCTCATCAAGCATCCATTTCCAAATCCGTTTGCACCATTATGTTCCTGACGACAAGATCTACAATATAAGACCCATATTTGATATATTTTAATACTGTTTTTATTTTACTATCTACTTATGTTGAATCTAAAATGACAACTTATATACAAATGTGTAGCGACTTGTTGTCTAACATAAATATATACATGGACATGTAGCAAATTATGATGTACATTGTAATAACTTATGTTTAGTACCATCTTAACTTACATAGATATTTTGTATCAACTTATAAGTATTGTTTATGTAGAGAAAAAGTGCAAGTTATTTTTGTTACCTGAAAATATAATGTAACAACGTATATAGATACATTGTATCAACATAGATAATTTGGATCAATTCAATACATTGATTTTATGTGAAGAATGCATGGCAACTTCTAGTTGTCAGCGCTTCTAAAAATATAATGTAACAACTTACGTAAATATGAATGTCTAGTAACAAAAATTACATAGATTGTTAAACAATTTAAACGTTACAACTATATCAAATTATATAGGGTCCCGAGTGTCAATTTACGTAACTTGTGTATAAAAAGTTTTACAACATATGCAACATCAAGTTATATAGAGACCACGCGTCAACTTATGAAGTGAATGTTGGCAACTTATCTATAGTAGCACCCTCTATTTATTTTCCTCTGCCGCCATTCATGGCTGCTGCCCCCGCTCCACCGCTCTCCCGGCGAGTGAAGAAAATCGCCTCCCCCAAGTCACCTCCGCCGCACTGTCGCAGGAAGCCGGCGGTTATGCTCCAAAACAGTAAAAACAGAGGGCCATGTGGGCGCTTCGTAAGTCGCACAAGCCGGAGATTACCTAAGCCTGCATTGGCCTGCTGGGCCGCGGGGGTCGCGCGATCGGTCGGTGGCGCGACCGGTCGTCTGATAGACTTAACGCGTGAGGGGTCGCGCTGGGTGGACCGGGATAAGGCGCGGTGGGTCGCGCTGGGTGGAGCGCGTGCGACCTCTTCCACCGACCAATGTGTTCAGCACATGATGAGATATGCCTTCCATAACCGCTTGCTAAAAAATATTTTATCTCATTTGTACGATATCTGTTTACAATATTGATTGCACCGTTGTATTCTACGTAATGAGACGAACAAAACTAGATCCCACTTGCATATATTTTGAAGATGTTTTACTCTAGTAGCAACTTATGTGTAAATTTGAGTTTCATATTATTGAAGGAGCTGTTACAAGTACATGTATATAAGTTGCTAGTGTATATATAATATAAATTAACGTGCATAACATGCAACAACTATTAGTATTTTTTGGCTATAAAATATATACTAATCATAATATGCTACCTTATAAGTTGCTACTGTAGTTATATCAGTTACTATAGTACTTTCTAAAATTTTTAATAGATAAAAAATCATATAATATAAGATGCCACATATTCTGTATATCAGTTGACACATTATCTGCCTATAAATTGCTATTTATTATACAAATAAGTTGCCATGAAAATGGAAGTTTTTACACTGTCTTTTCGCATTTAGGCGCACAATGTGCCATTTATACACATGCGTTGCTACATGTATAAGATAAAAGTTGCATAAAAATATTTATAAGTTGTCATAAAAATAAAGTTACCACAAAAAGCATAACCTGTTATAAACATAAGTTCTCACGAACAGAATCTGTCATATACATAAGCTATCAAAATGTCATATACATAAGTAGTAAAAGAGGAGTAAGTTGTTATAATGATGAGTTTATATAAAACGATTGTCATAAAATAAAAGTTGTTACGCATGTAAAATAAAAGTTACCATAAAAATAGAATCTACTATACACATGAGTTACCACAAACATAGGATATAAGTTGCCATACATATAAGATAAATGTTGCTAAAATACTATTTATAAGCAGTCATGAAAATAAAGGCATAATTATTATAAGCATAAGTTGTCAAAAAAATAGAATTTATCACTAAAAATTAAATCTATCATACACTTATACATATAAGTTGATCTAAAATAAAAGTTATTATGCTCATAAATTGTTATTATAGTAAACCGATATACACATAAGTTGCTACAGAAATATTTTTGCAATTGTATGGCATTCATCCATTGCATCTTTGCCCCTTGATTTCCGCTTTTCTTCATCGTCCATGTTGATACTCTCCTTTTGTCAAGCTCGGCAGGTGAAAAGGACGTGCATGGGAGGAGCATGCATGCAGTGGGCTAGATAGGCCATGCATGCATCATCAGTAACAAACTAAACATAATATATAATTAAGCTACAATAAGTTAAGAAGCCGGCCGGCCTTGAGCTGATATATAGGACGCCGTTGCAGCTCTGCTTTGGCCTGCCACTGCCAGTGCCACCAAAGAATGAAGAGCATGGCAGCAGCCATGGCCACCGCCCTCTCGCTCCTCATCATTCTCCTTTTGTCGCCTGCGCGCGCGGACCATGAACAGCAGCAGGCGGTGATCAAGGTCGACGCGTCAGCGGCTCGGAAGATCCCGGAGACGTTGTTCGGCGTCTTCTTCCAGGTTTATACAATTTCCCTAGCTTCAATTCTTTGTTGAAATAAGTCGAAACAAATCAAAATAAGACAAGTCAAAATATGCTTCTTCCCGGAGGCTCTGTTCGCTTGGGTGATTTCAGCTGATTTCGACTGATTTAATAGTATTCTGTGAGGGGAAATAAATTAAAATAAGCCGAAACAAGCCAAAATAAAGACAAGCGAACAAAGCGCTTGTTGCTTCCCAGCCGGCCTCTCGCATTGTCTTTCAGTTATCTATGATGACTTGATATTTGTGTTGCTTACTGTTTTGATAATTTCAATTTTTTTTTGGGATAAGTCTATTTTACACCCTCCAACTATCACGAAAGTCCGATTTTCAACCTTAAACTACAAAACCGGATAACAAAGGCTATCCAACTGTCAAAACCGTGCAAATTTAGCCCTTTGGGTGGTTTTGAATGTGTTTTCCATTTTATTAAAATTATAAATATTCAAATTTAAACTAAAAAATTCATAAGTAATTCATTTTAACTCAAAAAAATACAAAATTGGTACCAAAAGTTTTCTAAAAATATAACCTATCTATTGTCACTATATTTGTCAGTTAATCGAATCCATTTTTTATGTTTATAGTATTTGGTTGCTTGTAGTTATGCCTATTATTTTTGAATAATTAAGATTCAAATAGAGCAATAATAGATAGGTTACATGTTTAGAAATTTTTTGTACTAATTTCATATTTTTCTGATTTAAGATGAATTAGTTTTGATTTTTAGATCTAATTAGATTTTTTTAATTTTTTCTTAAAAATCCAAAACCACCTTCAAAACCACCCTAAGGGCTAAATTTGTACGGTTTTGGACTTCTGTGATAGTTGGAGGGTGTAAAATGGACTTTTTCCTTTTTTTTTTTGCTGTGTAGCGCATTGTATCTTTGGTTCAGGACACCGAATGTTTCAACTAGTGCTGTGGATCTGGAAGATTGAATGTTTCACATACAGGTTGGAAGACAATGTTTAAATTACTGTTGATGTCTTGTATAGATGCATTGCAAAGCCTTGCTTTTGTTAAGCAGGTGCAATTTCTATGCGCCTAAGCATGATTGTATCCCATATATGTAACATTGACCTGTATGTACATTTGCGTTATGTTGAATTTATTAGTTGCATTGTCAATTTACTTTGGTGCAGAGGCGTGCAAGAGCTGACGACATGTGTGGACGCCGTGCATGCGAAGTTTTGGTCTAGAATTCCTGCGCATTGGACAAGCTAACGTCGGGGCGTCGTGGAGATGGACGACTGGACTCGTTCTGGGTTGTATCAACAGCAAATAAGCTGATGCACACAGGCACGGCACCAATACGCATCAGTTTTTCATCGGAACAAACTAGGAAACAAACTACAATTGCGGGCTCGGTGGTTGTGGGCTGTTAAGGCCGTGCGTATGCCTGATGGGCCGTCCCAAGCGAGAGGCGGCGGTCCGGTCCTCCCAACTCCAACTCCAACTCCGAATCTGCCTAGGGTTGCGAATAGAGTACTTATCTGTTCATCCAGACTCAGATCACTGTTCATCGTTGTGCCTTCGCTTCTTCAAGTCAGTGAAGTTGGACCCATCCACCGGCGACGCCATCCGCATCCTCTCATCTACCGTCATGCTGTCGATGGCGTGCCTGATCCTCCGGGCGGCTGCTCGCGTCTCCAGCTTAGCTGCGTGGGCTACAGATCGCCTTGCGGCGGTGACGCGAGTGGCGGCGGAGGCCCGCTCTGGTTCAGGCGGTGCGGCGGTGGCGGCGGCGGTGGAGGCCCGCTCTGGTTCAAGCGGTGCGGCGGCGGCCTCAGATCTGCTCGTTGCTGCAGCGGCGGCGAAGGCCCGCTTTGGTCCAGGCGGTCCGGTGGCGGCCAGGCTCTCTCACGACAATAGATCCACTCTCGACAAATGGCAATCAGCCATACCAGGTATCCGTACCCCCAATAATACCTCCCTATATCTAAGGTCAGACGTTAGTAGGACGCTAATTTAGTGCACGCGAATCCACAGCCTAAAATAGCAAATCACATGTTTGGGAGTCCTATCATTATAATTTTCTCGGGCTGGTTTAGTTCTTAAGTTTGGATGCACTCGTATTCACATCATTCTAGGTTGAGTTGGAGTGGATTTTGGTAGAAATTAGATGATTCCGATCCACTCTAGTGCATTCGGACTGGGATGAATACGAGTCCATTGGTTTTTAATGGATTACTGCTTGTGTGGGTGGGTCGATCCAAGGGTTGCTGCCAGCGCGGCAATTTGTTCTCTGCATGTCATGGCCAGCAGGTTCTCTGATCATCGGAGCTGAGCTGGCTGCGCAGTGGCCACGGTAGCTCGGGCACTTGGATTCCCAGGTGTTGCGTTTATTCCGCCAGCGGCCGCTACTGTAGCTTGATTTGATACTGCCCACTATGTTTCCCTGGTGTTAGTTTATCCCGCCAGCAGCACCAAAACAGATTGGGGTTGTGCTTCACAGTGTCAGGAGCCTGAATTAATTCTTTTGATGTATCCGGTCTTGAATTGAGTTGTATGCAACCTTTTTGCCTCCTATGTCAATAGCTGGGGGAGGCTCAAGCTGAGCTCGTGTGTGAGAGAGGCAACTGCCAAATATATTCTTCTTCTTTTTTTTTCTTTCTACCTGTTTCCGCGATCAAAACCCGCAAGGCTGTCAAATATATTATTCTTTGTTCTGTGTTTATAGTGTTTTCCGCCTCGCGCACCGTAGGTGATTATGGTTCCATCCTGGTTGGTTCTGTACTGGGTTACGGTTTAGCTCGCTCAACCAAGGAACAGGCCTAGCCTAAACGTAGTCTGTATCATTAGGCGATATTTACTCTTCTTTTTGTTGTTAATATGCATCATTTTATTCATTTATTTACTCTTATATATATGTATGTATGTATATGTATATGTATACCAGCTAATCTGATCCGCACAATTATGTCTCTAGATTGGGCGAAATTCGAGGCAAATGAGAAGGATCTTGAGTCAGATGATGCCCTATGGGACCTGTACGAGCGCTGGTGCAAATTTTTTAACCAGGAGCGTGACCGTGAGGAGATGGCTCGCCGGTTCAGCTACTTCAAAAAGACTGTGCTGAGAGTGGAGCAAAACAAGAAATCTGATCTGCCTTACAGACTTGGGATTAACCATTTTGCCGATGGGAAGCTAAGGGAACTCTGCATCGAAAGTGGTAGCATGAACTTTCGACAGAGAAGGTCTTGTTCTACTTCACTGAGCTATGGGAGTGAAGTAAGGGGCCAGGCCAGGCGCAAGCGGGCCAGCCGCCGCAACCGAAACCTCAAATCCATCTGCAATTGAATTAGGCATGATCGTTCTCAGGATCCACAAGACCCATGCATGAATAACTTTTCGTTCGAACCTGTATTAAGTTATTGTATGTGTGTGGCGTGCCATTTGCATGCATGTCTAATCTACTGAGCTGCATGTTTGGTTCTGTGCAAACTTGCATGCATGTTCGTGCCAAGTGTTATGTTTGTTTGTCCTATATTCGACTTTTGCATCTTCACCGTAACATGTTTGATGTCTAGACCTAATAATAAAGGGTTCCCTTTTTCTGTTTATTGCAATTTTTCAAGCTAACCATTACAATTCTATTGTGCTCTCATTTATGTTATTTTCTACGCTTTTGACGACCCACTGTCAGGGGCATAATACATGGATGCGTATGGGGCGTTAAGGATGGATCCGCCTACTACGTTAGTCCACCAGCGGTGAATGAGCTGAGCGGCGGCGCTCGCTCTCCCCCAAAGCCTGTCCGCGAGGCGGGCACCTCGTCATGGAGCTCTGCGAGCTAGCAAGGGCGGTGAGCTCGCTGTTCGACCGACGCATCTCTCAAATTAGAGAATGGGTCAATGAAGCCGAAATCTACCGACCCGATGGTTAGGATGGGTCGATTCAAAACAGCCCCCGATGGTTAAGATCCGATGGTTAAGATGTGTCGATCCAAAACAGCCTCACCGTTTTGCACAAAGTAGCTGTCAATTATACTAAGTCACCTCCAACAAATTTTAATCAATTTCGATAAAATTTTATAGTGTGAACGGAGTCACCTTCAACAAACTTTAATCAATCTCGATAAAATTTTATAGTGTGAATGCGAGATTTTATTTTCAGGGTTCGGCTCTTGACGTAGCTTAGTTATATTAAGTCATCTTCAATAAATTTCAATCAACTTTGATAAAATTTGATCGTAAGATATATATTTAATCAATCTCGATAAAATTTTATAGTGTGAACGCGAGATTTTATTTTCAGGGTCCGGCTCTTGATGAAGTTTGGTTATATTAAGTCATCTTCAATAAATTTCAATCAACTTTGATAAAATTTGATCGTAAGATATATACTTATTGTTATAATAAATATATAGTGTGAACGGAGTCACCTCCAACAAACTTTAATCAATCTCGATGAAATTTTATAGTGTGAACGTGGGATTTTATTTTCAGGGTCCGACTCTTGATGTAGTTTAGTTATATTAAGTCATCTTCAACAAATTTCAATCAACTTTAATAAAATTTGATCGTAAGATATATTTATTGTTATAATATTTAGTATCTAATATGTTTAAATAGGGCAACCCATTATACTCATTGGGTCACTGAGGTCATATGCAGACGCTAGATTGGGTCGGCCCCTGACCTCATAAATTGATTCTAGAGTTATAGGGCCGGGTCCAAGACAAGATCCGGGCCAACCCATTTTCATCTTGAGCCGCGGTTAAGCTCACCCCACCCACCGTCGAGCGAGGTCGTGCAGGTAACCGCCGAGCGAGCGAGGACGCACGAATTCGCCAGAGTCTTACACCGCTGTTCTTGCAAATCCGATAAGCAGCTGTTCCACGAGAACGGCCGGAGTGATGCACTGGGATTGAAGCCAAAGAACTTCCTCCTGGTCACGAACAAAGTCGCCTCTCAAGGCCATCGACTTTGTGTTCTTCAAGGGGGAATGTCTTCTCGTTTGTATAAGTGGCCGTTGAGGCTATCTAGCTTGGACCGTCTATCTAGGCCTATGGATCCACGTCCTTGCTGCCGGTGCGGTATGTACTAGTAAATGCGCGCGCGTATTATTATTTTTATTTTAGAGAAGTGTGGAGTCTGGAGAAATAGTCTACACTAACTTGCAATGAACATGGAGTGTTTTTCTCTGTATATATCTGTCGCTGTAGGAAGATTGGCAAAGGAGGTTACAGATTAAATTAGGTGGGAACCTACAGTAATATAGTACTGAATTTGTGTTGCTGATATACCCTTGATTCAACACGTACGGCACCAATCAAAACACACGATAAGTATCAGTGCAGTACATAGATAGAGTTGGTAGCATATAATTGACCCGGATTAAGCTACAATAGTTGGAGTTACATAGTTTGGCAGATTAGACCTACAATCGAAGCATACAACTTCCATCCAAATATTAATAAGCATGGTCATAGAGTCCTTCCAAAATGAGTTGCTATTGGAGTTATCCTAAAGCTAAAACACACTGTGAACATTTACCACAGTGCTATGGAGCTGCAATTGCATAATTGGTTCGAATTAGATTATAATATGCCTCTGCCATATATACCAGGGCACATCATACGTATGTACAATGTAAGGTTGCAGCTTCTAATAGACCTACCGTTGGAGCCCTCTCAAAATGAGGTACCATCGGAGTTCTTCCGAAATGATCCATCCGTGTGACACACATGGTGGTCTGCATAGTAGGAGGGGCAAAAAGGAAAAAGAAATTAACAAATCGATCCATTCAGTGGAACAATGGATGTACACCAACAGATATGGAATTGCAACAAGCCATGAGGACATATTTCACGAAATGTATGGCTAATATGATCACAATATGGAGCAACAAAGAGTTCTTAAACCTGACTTGCATTGATCCTTCAGTACTTGGCACTAGACACCAGAATGCAATGATCCAAACCAAGGTACCGGAAATGATTGTTGTGCATGCATAGATCTTGGTACAGTTCTAACAAAAGCTGTTTAAGCTTGTTAAAGGAGTTTGGCAGATAACTGACTAGCTTGTTTATAGGCATATTGATGGTCTCTGATATGCAAGCAGGTTTGTCTGGGAAAAGAAACTTGAAGCATTCAACGACTTTTAGGCGCACAAATGCAGAAACTGTGGCATAGAAAAGGGCAGCTGTAAATTTTAATCATGACTACCATATGCTTCTTCTAAAATAAATGTGTGAGTGTTTTAAAGATTAAAACAGGATTTTGGGAAAATAAAAGAAAGAGGTAACTCGATGAGATGGATGGTGTTTCTTGTGTGAAATACCGAGGTGAGCTCGTACCTTAGTGGTTGAGCAAGGTTGGGAGGTATCCATCTTGTCATACTTAAGGACCGAGTTGATGTGTCATCTTGCCTAACCCAAATTTATCGTACAACCACTCGACCGTTGTATGGGCAACGACTTAGCATAAACCCCACTAGTTGTTCTGCTAGCCAATAGGAGAGCTGGTGAGCAACGGAAGATCATGGAGAAGAAATGCGATCTGTGTGATATGTCCCGGTTATGACTTCGTGGATAGATCATTAACCCCATGGTTGCTTCCGTGTTGGCTAGTTAGATTCAACTAAGGTGGGTAATGGCTTTGTTAGGATCCGCAGCGGCACTAAGGTGTTCGTGGTGCGGTACCCTACTTGTGGGTAAAGTGTACAACCTCTGCAGAGTGTAAAATCTATTCGAATAGCCGTGTCCACGGTAATGGACGAGTTACGGCATGGTCACATAACTAGCATTTTGGGATGGTTGGTTTTGTGGTGTCAGTTGTTTTGAAAAGTATCTGACAGTTGTGCCGTGAGCTACTGCGGACGGGGAGTCCGGTAGCATTTAAAACTGGGATCCCTGTGTGGGATCAGTTCCACTTAATTTAAGTAAAGTTTTATTTACGAAACCCCTTTTTGAAAATAGATCCCTGCATGTGTTAAATTTAGCTTTCCGCAAATAAACCCTAATCGTACCCTTGATTTATCCTGTGCATTCCTGTTATATCCCCTCCGTGGGTGGGGTTGAACTTGTTGAGTACATTTGTACTCACCCGTTATTTATCTGTGGTTTTTCCTCAGAAGAAGATCCGGACTACACTATTGAAGACGCCGAGTAGAGGTCACGACTGTAACGGCCCAGGGTTTTAAATAGCCAATTTAGGGTAATTAGAACCAAATTATGCATCATGTGCTTGAATTGCTTGAAAAAGGATCTTTTTGTAATTATAAAAGGTTATATGTGTAATTATAATTTTATGCAAGGTCCTTTCTTTAGTTATGTTGAATAGGTTGTGTAATTATAACTTTTGTGGAGGGTGTTTTTGCAAAATTCAGTGCATTTAATGCATGGAAGCAAAATTTGCTTTTAAGTCTATGTTTAAAGTGAAAATACATTGAAAAAGACAAAATTCCTGGAATTCAAAATTCCCTTCAATGATTTTAATTTTAGCTCTTGAATCTTTGGTCAAATAAATTTTTGCACAACATCAAAGTTGTAGATCTTGAAAAGTTGAACAACTTTCATGTTGGGCACTTTTTCATTTGAGCTTTAGTTTAAAAGTTATCCTTATTTTACATTTAGGTCCCTGAAATTTTGGAAATTGCGTTTAGGTCCCTGTCTTCTTCCCCTCCCTGCTCTGCTTCTCGCCGCCGACGCCACCGACAGCGTCGCCGCCGACGCCTTCCCGGCTTTCCCGGCCATTACTCCGCCGTGCGCTGGCGCCCACGCGTCGCGGACGACCTCCTCCCCCTCCTGTTGCTCCGCGCTGGCCCTCTCCTTCCCGTGCCACGCACCCCGCCGCGCCCAGAACCTCCCCGACGGCCGCCACCGCGACGTCGCCGTGGAGCGCCCCCTGCAGAGCCCGCCGCTCTCTTCTAGCGAGCGCCCGAGCAATAGAGGAACCCCAGAGACCCATTCCCCTCGCTCTCTTGCTCTCTTCTCGCTCCCACACCGTAGAACACCGCCGCCGCCCCGCTTGAACCCCGGCGAGCTCTACCCCACCGCGGAGCCGCCACTGCAAGCCCGCTCCACCCCTACATCCCCCACCATTAGCCGCGCCTCGTCCTAGCGCAGCTCCCAGGCCATTTTCCCCTCGCCCAAACCTACCGGAGCTACCTCGCCGCCGTGCTCCGAGCCCGCAAGCCGCCGCTCGCCGTCGACACCCCACCTCCGACCGCCCTAGCCTCGATTCCAAGCACCCAGAGGTGCGCCTTGCACCAGTGAGGCTCACGCACCCCTCCACCCTCGCCGCCGGTGAGCCCCTCGCCGGGAAACGGCCGGTCAAACCTTGCCTCCCCTCTCTGACCCGACCCAAGGACCGCGTGCTTGAATTTGAGAAAGCCCAGGGGGTTATCTGCGATGTCAGTGACTCATTGCAATAGTGCCTTAGGGACTGGTTTGCAATGTTTTTCAGTGATCTTTGAAATTCAATATCAATTCGTAGAAAATTCGTAAATTAGCAAATCTTGATATTTTGGAATCCTCTTGAAGAGCTCTATGCAGTAGAACCATAATATGTTAGGCTTTAGTTGCAAGTTTTTGCTGTAGATTTTGTTTTGTGTTACTAGGTGTATAAATACTAGTTATTTAATCTTTTTCTTATCTGATGCTTGAAAGCTGATATTGCTCTGAAATTTTGGTGGTAGTTTACTCTTGTTACACTAGCTTTGCTATAAAAATTTCATGATCAGTTCTTTGTTGTAGCTATTTAGTTGATTTAATCCTTGTTTAGTATACTTTATTTATGATAAATAGTTCCTGTTCTTGTTAAATCATGAAAATATTCCTGAGTGTTCATCTAGAATATCTTAACTTGTCCAGGAAGTTTGAGTATCAGTTAATGGCTAGAACAGGAGCTAAAATTGAATCTTTCTAAACTGTTGTCTGTTTTGTTTATTTTCTCAGAATTAATTCTGTGTAGGTAAAATCGTGAGAAATTCACAGTAGATAAATCATCCCTGTGTAGATCTCCTGTTAAATTTTGAGCCTCTGTTTGGCTCTAGTTTGATCTGTATAATTCAAGCTTGTACTAGGTGTTGCCTGCATAAATGTTTTATTGTGATTACATGGTTAAATGTCTTGGCATGATTTCTACAGGGTAGCTTAGTATGTTCATGTTCTGTTTAGTGTAATTTTGGTATAATTTATTTCTATTTGTACTCTGAGTTGTTGATTTATTTGTAAACCGTGACTTAATTGTATAGGAAATCACCCCCACTTGTTTATGAAGTTAGTCAACTTCATTTGTGTTGTTGATCATGATGCCTTGTGTAGTTAAATTTGGTATTTAACTACTCTATAAATGATTGCCCATGTATGTTTATAATGTTGTTCTTGCATTACATATAGACACGACTGCCTTATCGGACGGGACGTACGAGCTGATCCCGGAATCTGACGGAGGTGATCTAGAAGCTCAAGTAAACACTGCGGAACTAACTGAAGCCCCGAACCAAAGTTCGGAAGAGCCTAGCGCTGAAATAGTTAGTAATTACCGAGAAGGCAAGCCCCGGACATAACCTATACTTCAAATTAATATCGTTTACTGTATTACTTACTTGTGCATTTACAGTTCTTAGGATTTGGATTGAAACCCTAGATGCATGATCCTAGGAACCTATGTACTGAACACTAGACTTGAGTTCGAGTAATTGCTAAGCTTATAGGAACGGTAAAAGTCGAGTGATTGCCTGTCACTCGCGAGCTTTATAGGAATTGCTTGTTTACTTTCTGTTATCAATATAAGGACGACGGACGGGGTTGTGTTCGATATCATGTCCTATGTGAGACCCCGTCTGTGTTGATGAACTTGCTAAGGTCGCGGTGTGTGGTAGTGCTGGTTAAGTTTTTGAAAGTACTAGTCACATGCCGTAAATATGGTACGCGGCAAGCCTAGTAGCCGATTGGACCGGGGAGTGGATATACCTCCCACTCTCTCAGTAGGGATAGGTTTTATTATATGTTGCGCAACACTACGACTTCTAGGGACAAGGTTCGGCCTTGGAGCCCTGTAGTCGGGGAGAGTGGCACTATCCACAAGCCGGAAAGAAAGGTTAACGGTTGTTTGGGAATGACCCGACGGTATTCCAGACGTGTGTGCTAGGTTACCCTTGCAAGGTTGAATTTCGATTCAGAATCGTCCGCCTCTCACGATGAAATGAGACTGCTTGATCTCTTTGCCACACAGAGTAATAAGAGCAACAATATTCTTATTAATCTTGATGTTTGCTTAGAAGTTCCACCATGATTGGATAGTAGATGCTTACATAGAATGGTTAATCAACTAGAATTTTGAAGCTAAAACTTGAAAGTAAGGACCTACTCTTTATTGCTTTTCAGCAAAGGAAAACCAGAGCCTTACAAAGCCTTGCATAGTCTAGCTAAGGTGGGCTACTTATACCCGTTGTCGGTTAAGTCTTGCTGAGTATTAGAATACTCAGCCTTGCTGTTGAAACTCTTTTTCAGGTATGAGTTTTGAGGATCAGATCGCTAGCTTGACCTATCCTTGCACATTGCCTCCTGGCTGGTCCGTAGAATGGGATACGTCTTCGGCCGGCAATGACTATGACGAGTGATACCATGCTTGGGCTAGCTTGGTATACTTTTGCGACGTGTTGTAGTCATCGTGTTTCATCTTCCGCTGTTTAGACTCTGAACTTATGATCATAACTTGTATAACTGTTTTATTTAAGTTGGTCTTGTAATAATGTTTTTAACTGGCTTGTAATCATTACTATGCCTGTGTTGTAAAATTATGGTTGTAATATCTCTGGACTCGCCTTCGTGCGGGGTATGCTTGTTCGATCCGAGAATCGGTGGTTGTATCGGGACGTTACCCGACAGACCAAAAATTGTTCCGTTTGAAGTGCGTTTAAGCTAATGTTGCCTTTATGGTGATGGTTTACGCACTTGAGCCGGGATAATTTAGGCGGTTCTGCCACAACGACCGAACCCCAACCTTGCCTGTGGAGCGGCCCTGACAAGATGTTTCTGCTAGCGCGTTACTCTGAGCCCGAGATAGAGACTATCTGGGTCGTGTTGTGGTGTATCATCGTAGCGTTTTTACTCTTTGTTATCTTTCTGCTAGAGTGCATTCCGCGTCCAAGGTATGCACCGTGACTGCACCACCTGTTGAATAAATGTGATATCAGCCTCCTGAGACTGATATTTATATCATATTAAATCTCTACTTAAGTGGGGACGCTTCCGGTGGTATCAGAGCCGTAGGTTGGCTGTAGAACGTGACCCCTAGGATCGATGACTCTTTCCTAAGCCGCTTTGCCCTAGGACTTTCTTTGCCTAGCCCATCTTCCCCATAATGCTTACCTCTAGCCCTTGCTTGGTTCCAGATGGCTAACGACGAGTGGAGTAGCAGGATCTGCCACGTAGAGCCCGGCCTCCCAAAGCTGCTTCTCCTCAGCCTGGAACGTCTTGGAGTTGAGGATACACCGGAGTACGTCTACCGGGAGTACGACTCCAGGGGAACCCCTCGGTGTGACCTGATTCTCTTCGTGGGAAAAAGCACCCATTTTCCTGATGTGGCACCCTGGTTTATCTCCACCACTGGCTTTCGTTTCCCAGACACCTATCGGAAGGCTGCGCGAAAAGCCCTGCGACGCCTGCGAGTGGTCTACAAGCATCATCTTCAGCATACTTCTATGGAATTCTTTCCACCCATTGTAGAAAGTGGTCGCGCATGGATTGACCGGATGAGAAGACTTGGAGAGGATGAAGAGGAATTAGAAGATACGGTCCACCACCTGTCCATCTACCTCATCGGCTTAGACTACCTCTATCAAGAACAGGCGGCCCAACTAAAGTACCAGATTCGTAGGGCAGAAAAAAAAATCAGAGAAAGGGAAGAACAAAATACGAGAGCCATAAGAGCTCTCCGAACCCAGCAACAGGAACGAGAGGTGCCCAGGACAGAGGAAGAAGAGGAGGAACCCGAAGAAACCCATTGGGATAAGGGCACTCAGATCGAGGAGGAAGAACTCTGTCTTCCGTCGAAGAAGCATCGCACCTGGCATAGGGAAGCGTCCCCATGAGCAGAGGGTAGCATGTTTAGGCTAGAACCGCTATCCTCGTAGTGTACCTATGAACCATGTACCCACCCTTGTGACGAAATAAAAGCCACATGTTCCCTTTGTACCCAAGTAATCATGCAATCCTTGTTTATCTTGTCCTTGTTTTCAGATGGCTAAGGAAGGATGGATCCAGGGCATTTGCCAAGCTGCACCTGGCCTCCCCAGCCTGTTGATCAATGCCCTGGAAAACCTTGGTGTTACGTAACGCCCAAGGTACTACAGCAAGGAGTACGAGTACAGTGGTACTCCCCGCTGCAGGGTGACCCTGACCATCGCCAGAAGTAACCGCTACCCCGCCATCGAGCCATGGCGAGTGACCGCCACAGGATTTAGGTATCCAGATACCTATCCCTTGCCCGTCAGGAAGGCACTCCGCTATCTGTGCTGGATCTTCGAATAACACCTCACCCCCACACCAATGAGGTTCTTTCCCCCGGTCGTCAGAACCCCAGTTTGGGGGGCTCGCATGCGAAGCCTAGAACGATGCCGCGATGAGGAGGAGCCCCTATACCAAGTGGCTAGTTACCTAGCCTCCCTTGATCAGCTCTTTGACGAGCAGGCCAACACCCTTATGGAGCAGACCCACCGGGCTGAGCAAGCAGAGCTCGCGGTGGGAAGGCTCCAAGAGAAATTGGCAGCCGTAGAGGCGTGAGCCACCATCGCCCTGAGCAATGAGGCTCTCGCCGAGGAAGCCCTGAAGGAAGCCGAAGAACGGCATGCCAAGGAGAGACGCATGCAAGGATGGACCACGCCAGGTGATCCGGCGAGCATCGCGCCAGAACACATGGTACGCGAGCTGAAATCCCAGAGGATCGGCCCGAGTGCCGTGAGCCACTAGGTCCCCAACACGACGTCGTACCCAGCCAGCGGAAGTGCGAAGAAGTCCCCGGTGAAGGACTCCTGGTCGATGGAGAACAACACGTCACGGTACACGCCCGGGCACCAAACGTGCTCGCCGTTTGCCACGGTCACCCGCAGCTGCCCCGGGCCGAGGGCCGGCAACTCGACCTCCAAGGCGATTGTTTGGGAAGCCACCTTTGGCCCTGGCGAAATCCTCAAGACCGACGAATGCGACGATAAAGCGAAGCCCAAGCGAAGATCAGCGAAGCGTCTTTGGGACCTTCGCATGCGAAGCCCAAGCGAAGGTTAGCGAAGCCTCTTCGGGACCTTCGCATGCGAAGCCCAAGCGAAGGTCAGCGAAGCACCCGCAGGACCTTCGCGAGCATGGTCCGAGCGAAGGTCGGCGAAGCATACGCAGGACCTTCGCGTGAGGAGCACCGGCGAAAGACAGCGAAACGTCCTCGCATCCTACTCGTGCGACAAGCGAGGAGCGGAGAGGGAAGACTACCCAGGGCCCACCAGTCAGGGTGATGGGGATAGTTAGTGCGGTCGAGAAATGACCATTTGCCCCTGGAATATTCCGAGAATGTAGCAGTTAGGGGGTAAGAATGTGTAATTAACCGAAGGGAAGATGAACAGTCATCCTATAAATACTCATGTAACTGTCATTGATGGGACAGTTGGTCCTGGGAGTAATAGAATATTCCTCAGATTCCCTTTGAATGATTTGAGTGCTTATTTTCGTTACGCGTCACGGTTTCACTTCGACTGTTGTGGGATCGCTTCATCCGAACGGTCCCCTCCACCAACAGTTTTGGCGCCCACCGTGGGGCTCGAACCCACGACCACAGGGTTAAGAGCCTTGTGGTCGTGGGTTCGCATAGCAATGTGCCAACCAAGGGCCCAAGAAAGATTATCGGACTACGAACGCTCGATAACGAAGTCTTACCAGAAAGTGAGTAATCGTCGGCGCAACCAAAAAGTGCCCCAGCTCGGAGACCAGCCGGAGCAAACATTAGCTACACCGGTAATTTCTAAAGAGGATCAAGCTACGGCCAAATTTATGGTAGAAACTAAACTCACAAAATCTCAGCTCAACGGGAAGGAAGAAATCGCAAAGCACCAAGGGTCAAGAAGAAAACTATTTGTATTAGGTGAACCTCTCATGTGGCCGGAGTTAGTGGAGACACTACCAACGAGGATGTGACAGTTGCATAGATGGTACTTGAAGGCCAGCAGTGAGGATGGGCTTACAATGATTGCAGCTCAGGTTCAACATAAACATTTCTATCGGGGGAACGATGATGTATGGATCGAGTTTGAAAGTCTTTGGTTTCTATACCATCAGGATGCAATAGATAAGTCCCTCCTCAGTGCATTTCTTATGTAAGTGTGTCTCCTCTCATTTCTACACTATAACTCAACTACTTCCACCAACGCTCATCATGTCTTCTCTTTTGTATTATGTACAGGTCAAAGGTGAAAGAATGTCAACAAATAGGTTACTATGACATTGGCTTTATGGACCCGAATGTTATCCATGAGGAAAGCGTACGCAAATGGCCAAACCGGACGATGAAAAGTATATTCAAGAGCTTGGATGAGCAGAACACGTGTACATTCATTCAGTTGCCATACAACTTTCATACAACTTTCAGTAAGCAGTCGACTATTGGATTAATAATTTCATAATATTTTAGTATTTCAAACGTTTTCATATAAAGTATGTGTATGAACAGGTATCACTAGATCTTGCTATGTATCGAGATAAAAAAATCTAGGATCATCGTGTTCGACTCTATGAGAAAATCAAAAGAGTTATATCAACCCATCATAAATCTCCTCCAAAAAGTATGGGATCTCTTCCTCAAAAAGCACATAGAAATCTCATCAAGCCAGAGTGAACTTACTTTCAAAACAGACTTCTCGGTATGAAAACAATTCGCACATCTAGTTCCAATTCCTTAATCATAACTAATATTTCATAACCCTCCTCTGTGTATAGTGTATGAGACAAGAGTCATGAAACAACTTATGCGGGTACTACGTTTGTGAGTACATCCGCCCCTTTTGCCGCGGCCCAAAGAAAATGACGCCACAAGCATTAGAAGTACGTAAAAAAATAAGCACATGTATTTTTTTATTTCTTTCGCATATTTCTTTACATGTATTGATGTAAAAAAATAATGAGGTTTGCACGTGACAGATTTTTGTAATGAAAGAGGACCTCATTCTTCCAGAAAGAGTCAGGGCCGTCCGAGAAGAAATATGCAGATTTTTGCTAGATGAGGTCATAAATCCAAATGGAGAATTTTATGCCAATCATACGATAAGCGTGGGGGTATTAGATACAGGCAATGACGATGATGACGACAGTGAAGGTTGAACTAGTTGTACGGAACAGTGCTTACTTGAAATATATATATATATTATGTTGTCATCTTTTGTATATGCTCGAGATACTTGTACGTATAGTCACAAATAATACTAGCTCTACATAAATGTCTACCGTTACGAAATCGATTTCGAATTAAAATAAAATGTACAAAACCAAAAACATAAAGACAAAAAGATTCTAGTACCGGCTGCTAACAACAACCGGTATTAAATAGCCGCCACTGAACTTTCGGTGGTGGCTGTTTAGTACCGGTTGTTTACGCGAGCCGGTACTAAACGCGTACTTTAGTACTGGTCCTTTTGCCCGATACTAAAATGTGGGCACTTTAGTGCCGCCTAGGTTGTACCGGACTGTGGACCGATACTAACCGTGGGTTTCCAACCGGTACAGATGTTGGATTCTCTAGCAGTGATAAGAAACTGGCTTCTTTCTGGTAAGCAACTCTATAAAAACCACACCAAAGCTATACACGTCGCTTTTGTCAGTAAGGTGCCTCGTGCTGTGGTACGTAGGGTCTAGGTACCCAAATGTTCCTTGCACAGCTGTATCCAACCCGGTTTGATCAACTGGAATGTACCTCAAAGCTCCAAAGTCTGACAACTTCACGATTAAGTTATCATCAAGAAGTATGTTAGGAGACTTGATGTCCATGTGAATTATTGGCATCGAAGTGAGTGAAGATATGCGAGAGCCCTAGCAGTTGCAACAGCAATCCTCCAGTGGCGGAGCCAAGGGGGGGGGGGGGGCTAGCAGGGGCCATGCCCCCCCCTAAGCTCCCAACAATTACACTATGAGCCTTAATTTTTCTTTATTTTTTAGCAAAAAATCATTAAGAAATTAGTAATTAATCCTTGTTATGGAAGAATTTGTGCTAAAAAAATTTCTTGGCCCCTCCTAACTTTCAATCCTGGCTCCGCCACTGCAATCCTCACTCTATCTTTCCATAGCAATGATAAAAAAAGCTTCCACATGAAGATGACTGTATAGGGTCCCATTGGAAATGAACTCGTAAACAAGTAGAGGAACTTATGTCTCGAGACAGCACCCATGAAGCTTCACAACATTCCTATGGTTTATCTGAGAGAGGATAACAACCGCATTTATGAACTCAACAATTTCTCTCTGAATCATTATCTTTGACTTCTTAATTGCCATGACGTGTAGATTTGATAAAATTTCCTTATACACTGTGCCATGCCCTCCACCACCTAACTCACAGGCTTTGTCAAAGCTGTTCGTGGCCTTCTCTAGCTCATCTAAAGTAAGAATCATTCTCTCACTAATGTCTGCCCTTTGACATACTAATTGTTGTAGCAACTGACCATGGTTTTGCTCGAAGCATCTCCGTCTCATCCTTTTCTTTCGCGTCAAGATTCTATGGACAGAAATGTGATGCTTAGGACTAGAAAGATGAGCATTGCACCACTTCCAACTCCTAGGCCAATGGTTAGCCTTGAGATTGACACAATGGTTAACTTTAGTAACATAAATAAAAGAGCACGATACAAATTATCAAGGGGATGTGACTCAGAATATTTGTCTTAGTAGGTGCAAACAATTTTCTGCTACTAGAATCATCCCTATTCATCTACAGTTTGGAGGACGCTTTTTTAGAATCTCTCTGTGAACACATATATATTTCTCTTCTCACCAAGATATGTGCAATGTTATCTAGATTCAAAAAGCACTATTATTTATCATAAAAGGTTGTTATTAAAAGCTTGGCATAAAATTAAAGAGTAAAATCATTTGCTACATATATGTGGGTTAACTAGTTAATTTAAGAGTAAGAGTTACCTTTATTTAGATCACGTGATTTGACGCAGCCATCTCGAGTATATGGGTCGCTAATAGTTCCCTCCGGGCATCGGCACGAATACCCACCAGGTAAATTTATGCAATTTGAAAAGCATTTACCCGGTAGCGAGCACTCGTCGACGTCTAATAATGATGAAGGGTAAACTATATATTATTCTTGGGCATAAAAAACACAATATGTGATAATTTCTGGATTTGGTCATTATAAATAAACTATTTTAAATATAAATATTTATACATAATGATAATTGCTTTCATAAAGAATATACTAATATTATTTTCATCATATAGATCTTTATAAATTATCTACTATTTATGATCAGAGTTGAAAATTTTGATTTTGATCAAATTTAGAAATACTTATATTCCGGAACGGAGGAAGGAGTATATAGATAACTAAATTTACCACCTTGGCATCCGTCGCTGAGGTAAGGGTTGCCGGTAACCCTCGTCGCACTCGCATGTGTAGCCGCCAGTGTTGAGGCCGTTGCAGGTGCTGTAACGGCTATGGCATGCGGTGCTGGCCAAATCATAGGGGCACGTGGTGTTCCCAGGACGTCTCTCATTTGGCCCTGGCACCGCGCCGGCAGGCGACGATATGCATCGCGCTCTGTTCGTTTGGGTGATTTTGGCTGATTTCGGCTGGTTTAATAGTATTTTGTAAGAGTGAATAAGCTAAAATAAGTCGAAACAAGTCAAAATAAGACAAGCAAAAATTTGAGACCCTGCAGGATCGGCGATGTGGTCTTGTCGACGAGCTTCACCAGGCGCAGGGTGGAGTCATCGAGGGAGATGTTCATGACCTGGAACGGCCACCCTCCGAGGACGAGGAGCAGGCTGCTTGTGTGTGTCGTCACAGGTGAGGCGGAACGAGTCCCCAAGGTGGCAGCCGGGCTCGATGCCGACGGGGTAGGGCAAGCTCACGCCGCCGCAGCTGGTGGTGCAGTTGGGACGGACCCCCATCCGCAGCTGCGGCTGGGGTGGGGCTGCGTCTGCGTCGGCCACCACCACCAAGAAGAAGAGCGGCCACCACCACCAACTGGGCACAGTAGTTGAACATGCTGGGCATGGCAATGGCATGGCTTCAAAGTTCAAACAAGTACTACTATGCAGGGCATCGATCATGCGCCGGCCTGCTATGTGCTACTGCATACCAATATGCAATTCCAGCAACAAACTGGCGGGCAACCCAAGCACGGCAAACATACAAGCGGGCTGAGATTCATATGTACTAGATTCTACCCCTCTGCTCACATTTAGTAATCCAACCTGTAGAGAAAGATTATGGCAACCGTGATTTACATTGATCACTGAACTCTCTTTTATACATGTACATCGAGTATTGGATCACCAGGAAGCTAACTAACTCCTACACTACCGGCGGACGCGCTGCGGAGCCTGCGGAGCTGCGCGTCGCGCTCAGACTGCGTCGTGCGCGTCGTGTGCGGAGTCCGGATAGCTGAAGACCGTTTCCAACACCCCCCCCCCCCCCCCCCGCAGTATCAGCGGTCGGCTTGCCGATGCAGAGACTGGAACGGAAGTCGTTGAACATGCTAGAAGAGAGCCCCTTCGTGAACACGTCGGCGAACTGCTGGGCACTCGGTATCGGCAGAACGCGGAGCTCACCAAGCGCAACCTTCTCGCGGACGAAATGGATGTCAAGCTCGATGTGCTTGGTTCTCTTGTGGTGCACCGGGTTCTTGGACATGTAGACGCTGGAGATGTTGTCACAGTAGGCGATGGTTGCCTTTGGAATGCTGCAGTGAAGCTCGCCAAGGAGTTGCCGGAGCCAGGTGCACTCAGCCACCGCGTTCGCCACGCCGCGATACTCGGCTTCCGCGCTGGAGCGCGAAACCGTAGTTTGCCGCTTGGATGACCACGACAGGAGTGAGTCGCCGAGGAAAACGCAAAATCCTGAGGTGGAACGCCGGGTGTCGGGGCAGCCGGCCCAGTCGGCGTCGCTGTAGGCGATGAGCGTGGGCGATGTCGTGGCGCAGAGGTGCAGACCGAAGGAGAGGGTTCCCTTGATGTAGCGCAGGATCCGTTTCAGCATCGCACCATGAGGTTCTCGGGGAGCATGCATATGCAGGCACACCTGTTGCACCGCATAGGCGATATCTGGGCGCGTCAACGTCAAATACTGGAGCGCGCCGGCCATGCTGCGGTACCACGTCGCGTCGTGCATTAGAGCGCCATCGTCGCTGGCGAGCTTGGGCTTGGTGTCGGCTGGTGTAGCAACAGGCTTGCAGTTCGCCATGCCCGCGCGCTCGAGGACTTCGGACGCATACTTGGACTGGGAGAGGAAGAAGCCTTCTGGAGACCGCTTGACCTCGATGCCGAGAAAGTATTGCACCGGTCCCATGTCCTTGACGGCGAACTCAGACTTGAGTTGGCTGACGATGTGCTGGAGCAGTGCCGGAGACGACGCTGACAGGATCATGTCGTCGACGTACAGGAGAAGATACGCCATGTCGTTGCCGCGACGGAGCACAAACAGCGATGAATCGGCACGGGACTGCACGAAGCCGAGGGATGTGACGTGCTCGACGAAGCGGTTGAACCAGGCGCGCGGTGCTTGACGGAGCCCGTAGAGAGAACGGGAGAGCAGGCAGACGTCGTCTGGGCGATCAGCATCCTCAAACCCGGTGGGCTACTGACACAGCACGCGCTCCTGGAGGTTGCCGTGCAGGAACGCGTTGGAGACGTCCAACTGGTGAGCCGGCCACCGCTGGGAGGAGATGAGTGTCAACACCGTGCGGATCGTGGCGGGTTTCACCACCGGCGAGAAGGTTTCGCCGAAGTCGACGCCGGGACGTTGGTTGAAGCCACGCACGACCCACCGCGCCTTGTACTTGTCGAGGGAGCCGTCGGAGTTGAGCTTTGTCTTGAACACCCATTTGCCCGAGATGACGCGTGCGCCGGGCGGCCGAGGCACCAGCGTCCACGTTCGGTTGGCGAGGAGCGCGTCGAACTCAGCCTGCATAGCCGCGCGCCAGTGTGGATCGCGAAGAGCCGAGCGAACGGAAGTAGGCGTCGGAGAGAGGGGCGCGGCGGCGGTGAGAGCATATCTCGGGTTTGGCTTGGTGATGCCGGCGCGAGCGCGCGTCGTCATGGGATGCGGCTCCAGAGCTTGCGGGGCGGGTGCTGGCGACGGAGCAGGTGAGGATGGCGCGACTGGTGACAGAGTAGGAGGCACATCGGGCTGCGGCGGCGAGTCGATGGCGCGCGGCTGTGGAGTCCGGGGCGCGACGGGAGGGAGAACGACAACAGTGTCCTCGCTTGGAGCAGCTGTTGCCGAAGGAGGGGAGGGTCGAGGCAAGGCGTCGCGGAACGGGAAGACGTGCTCGACGAAGACGACGTGCCGTGACGTGAACACCCGGCGCGAGACCATATCGTAGCAGCGATAGCCACGATGGTCGAGCGGGTAGCCGATGAAGATGCATGGGAGGGACCGCGGACTCAACTTGTGGGGCGATGTTGCCGCAGTGTTGGGGTAGCACAAGCAGCCAAAGACGCGGAGGTCGTCGTAGCACGGCGGCTCGCCGAGCAGCAGCTGGTGCGGCGTCGCGGACCCGGTGGCGCGGCAGGGGCGGCGGTTCAACAGGTAAGTCGCCGTCTGCAAGGCTTCTGCCCAGAAGGACAGAGGTGCTACACTGTGAACAAGCATGGTACGCACACAATCGTTAATGGTTCGAAGAACCCTCTCGGCTTTTCCATTTTGCTGTGACGTGTAAGGACACGATAAGCGAAAGGAAGTGCCGTGGAGCAAGAGAAGCTGCCGGAGCGCATGTGTATCGTATTCCTTGCCGTTGTCAGTTTGGAGAGCTAACACGGGAAGGCCGAATTGTGTGCGAACGTAAGCAAGAAAGGAGCGAACAATGGGAAGAACTTCAGACTTTTGACGAATGGGAAAGGTCCAAACATAATGTGTATAATCATCAAGAAGCACAACATAATATTTGTAACCTGAATTACTGTAAATTGGAGAGGTCCAAACGTCTGAATGAACAAGTTGAAAAGGGAAATAACTCTGACTAGAAGAGTTCTGAAACGGGAGCCTCACATGTTTGCCGACCTTGCAAGAATGGCAAAGATGTGGAGCGGATTTATTACACTGAAAATCAAAAGAGCTGAGGACCTTGGACAGAGAGCTGGAGCCGGGTGTTGGGATGATGATCTGTGAGCTTAAACAGTAAGCTCATTAAATAATCTACAGTAAAGTGATAAGATGAATTAATGAAGAAGATAAGAGAACGGGATGGAAACATCCCGTTCCCGTCCTGATCAGGGGCGAAAACCGACCCAAATTGATGTCGGTTCCCCCCCGGTGTGCAACGGCTTTATATAACGGGGAAGAACCCCGTGCAAGGGACTGATCACCTCGCGTTGCCAATACCGGGGTTTCTGTGACCGGCAAAAACACACACACACTAAGAACACACACACACAGAGGCAAATACAAGAAACAAGATCCAAGAACAAGAAGATGGGAGGTCCTAATGACCAAGGTGAGTCATCTACGTGGTTCCTTTTGAGCTAAGATCCTAGAACGCTTAACAATGGCATCTAGAGCTTGGTTAGCATCGAATGGAACCCAAAATACCTCTCTGAGTACACAGATCATGCTTTGTTTAAGTGATTTTGTTCATCTTTTATAAGTTCATGCCTCTGTTATTAAGATTTGCGCCCAAATCGTGCAGCCCGAAACCCTAAGTCCACTAAAGAACCCCCAAATCCCACTGCCGAAACCCTAACCCTAGAAAAATCCCCAAATCCTGCTCAAACCCTAACTCTAAGATCTACAGAGAGGTCGGGGGCTTACCTAAAGGGCCTTCTAGGCCACCACCGTCGCCATGGATGCCGCCATGGCCGTCACTGATGGCGAGCGCGCGCTCGGGACTTGGTCCCGAGCGGCCTCGCGAGCCCCGGACCGACCAGGGCCACCCCTTCACGCCGGCGACCGGCGGATCTGAAGCTTGCCGTCGCCGCCGCTGTGGATCCGCGCGCGGTTGGCGAGGTGCCCTTAGGGCACCGTCGAGCGTTGCTCGACGGAGCTGCGCGCCCGCATCTGCGGCATGCAGCTCCGGCGAGCGAAGCTCGCACGATGCCGCTCCCTCCCTTGGGGCCGGCGAGGTGCTCGGCGCCGCTCACCACCGTCCCACGCGCTCGCTGCCGCCACGGGTGAGGAGAGAGAAGGGGAGGGAGAGAATGATTAGGGTTCGCGGGGGGGGGGGGGGGGGGGGGGTCGCGGCCGACGGCCTTTTTAAGGCGGCGCGGGAGCAGCGGCGGCCGTCGGATCGGATCCGACGGCGCGGGAGCATCCGACGGCGCGCGCGCGTTGGCCGCGGACGGGCCGGCGGAGGCCGGCGCGGGGAAGGCGGTTTCCCGGCCCAGGCCCAGGTTTTTTTGGGCCTGGGGCCCAGGAAGGGGGAGACGGCGCTTAAACGGGCTGGGCCGTTTTCGGCCTGGGCCGAAATTTGAAGTTTGGGCATAGTATTGGGTTTAAATGTGTTGGGCTGCATAGTAACAGGCTGAAAATGTTTATGGGCCAAAATAATATTGAAATTAAAGATACAAATATTGTTTTATGTTTTATTCTTCCATGTTTTTTATCCTTAAAGCATTATGATATGTGTCATTTCATGTTTAACTTTTAAAGATGTTTCATTATGTTTTAGCAAATAATGATACAAATAATGATAAAAATAATAATTAGATTTATTATATAATGAAATTTTCTTATGTTTATTTAATTTTTATGATGATTACATTATGTTTATTATTCAAAATTATTATTTTATGTGTTATAAATTATTTCCGTTGCAAATAATTACTCTGATTAAGTGTGACAAATAATTGTCATTCTGGCCAAAGCTGATTGACACTTATTCGGTCACAAAATTTTATTAATTCAAATCAATTCAGGCCAAAGCTGATTTGATTGAATTAATAAAAGAAGTTCATGAAGTTCAATAAAGTGTGGTTTGTATTTATTATTCTGGCCAAAGCTGATTAATAAATACTTATTCACAAAATTTTGTTGTTCTCATTCATTTCTGGCCAAAGCTGATTTGAATTTGATCAATAAAAGAATATGCTTATTTAATGATGTTGATTCGCTCTTATGCAGCGTCTCAAATTGCCGGAGTTTTGGGCAATATTGAGCAACTTAATGGAAGCAACTATGCTTCATGGAAGGAGAAGCTGGAGATCACTCTAGCTCTGCTGGATATTGATTATGCCCTCCATAATGATCCTCCGGTTGAGCCTAAACCAGAGGATGAAAATTATGAAGCCCTTAAGAAGGAATATGATGAAGCAAAGGCAAAATGGGATATTTCAAATCGAAAATGCCTTATGATCATCAGAAGCTCCATTATTGATGCAATAAGAGGAGCAATTCCTGATACTCAGTCTGCCAGGGATTATCTTAATAAGATTGAGGAACAATTCAAAGGCTCCTCTAAAGCTTATGCCACCGCCCTCATCAAAAGGTTGGTGGGTGAAAAATATGATGCAACTGGTAGTCTGAGGGAGCACATTATGAAAAAATGTCACATGGCTTCCAAGCTTAAGTCAATGGAGATGGAAATCTCTGATGGTTTTCTTGTCCATTTCATTATGTCATCACTGCCCCAGGAGTTCTCTCCATTTGTGATCAACTACAACTCTATGAAAATAAAATGGGGTATTGATGAGTTGATTGCCATGTGTGTGCAAGAAGAAGAAAGGCTTAAGGCAGAAAGGATTGATCATGCTAATCAATTCAAGCATTCTGAAAAGAAAAGGTATAAGAAATTTAAGAAAGAATACTTGAAGCCTAAGCCTGGTCAATTCAAAGAAAAGGGGCAATCTTCTAAGCAAGGCCAGCAGAACAAGCCAACAGGTGGCTCTAGTGCAGAGGAAAAAGGAAAAGATCCCGAAGGATGCCACTTTTGTGGAAAAAGTGGACACCGTCAGAGGGACTGCATTGGCTTTATGAGATGGCTCAATAAGAAAGGTACTGATGTTATAACTTTTGTTGATGAATCCCTTTATATTGATTATGCCACCGACTCTTGGTGGATTGACTCAGGTGCAACAATTCATGTTGCAAACTCTTTACAGGGATTCGCTACGAGGAGGACCCTAAGAAGAGGGGAAAGAAGAATTAGAGTTGCTAATGGAGTTGAAGCAGAAGTCAAAGCCATTGGAGACTTCACTCTTACTCTTCATACTGGCTTTAGACTTCAGCTGAATAATGTTCTTTATGTACCCTCTATGAAAAGAAACTTAGTTTCTGTTTCATGTTTGGATGATGGTGGTTATCGTTGTACTTTTGGAGACCATAGATGTATAATTATGTGTGGTAATAAAAATGTTGGTCTCGCCGTTAGACGGGAACAACTTTATAAAATATCCTTATGTGATACCACTTATCATGTTGATTCCTCCTCAAATGCAAATATCAATACCAAACGAAAACATAATGATAATGAGACTTCTTCGAAATTATGGCACTACCGTTTAGGCCATATTTCGAGGGGGAGAATTGAGCATCTCATTAAAGAAGATATCCTCCATCCTTTGGATTTCTCGGATGCAAATGTTGAACATTGCATTGATTGCATCAAAGGAAAATATGCAAAGAAAATCAAGAAAGGTGCAAACCGAAGCACGGGAGTTTTGGAAATAATCCACACAGATATTTGTGGTCCTTTTAATGTAAAATCAGTGGATGGTTTTGATTCATTCATTACATTCACCGATGACTACTCCCGTTACGGATATATTTATCCAATTAAAGAAAGATCCGAGGCATTAGACAAGTTCAAAATTTTCAAAGCAGAAGTTGAGAATCAACATGATCGGAAGATCAAAATTGTAAGGTCTGATCGTGGTGGAGAATACTACGGAAGACATACACCTTATGGCCAAACTCCTGGACCTTTTGCAAGGTTTTTGGAGGAAAATGGCATAAAAGCCCAGTACTCTGCACCGGGTGAACCACAGCAAAATGGAGTAGCTGAAAGGCGTAATCGCACTCTAATGGATATGGTACGAAGTATGATGAGTCACTCCACTTTGCCTGTGAATTTATGGATGGAAGCTCTAAAGACAGCTGCACACATTCTCAATAGAGTTCCCAGCAAATCAGTTCCTAAGACACCTTTTGAATTATGGACTGGGAAGAAACCTACTCTAAATTATTTACATGTGTGGGGCTGCCCTGCTGAAGCTCGAGTTTTCAATCCAAATATGGGAAAGTTAGACCCCAAGACAATTAGTTGTCATTTTATTGGTTATCCTGATAAGTCAAAGGCATATCGATTCTATTGCCCGAATCAGTTTACTAAGTTTGTTGAAACAAGACACGCTGTGTTCTTGGAAGATGAAGTAATCAGGGGGAGCATGACTCCCAGGGAAATTAATCTAGAGGAAAAGCGGGAATATGTCCCAAGACCTATAGTTCAAGATCCTATTTTCCCTGTGCATGCTGATGTTGAACCTCAAGTCCAAGGGACTGTTGTTGCAACACCTGTTGAAACTCCTACAACCACTTCAAGTGTTGCACCTAATGATGAGCCTAATGAGGATATTCAACAGCCTCCAGTTGTGATGAATGAGCAAAATAATGAGCAACCACTCAGAAGGTCACAACGAGAAAGAAGATCAGCTATTCCTAGTGATTATGTCACTTATATGAGTGAAGATATGAATGAGTTGATATTGGACGATGATCCCACATCATTTAAAGAGGCCATGAATAATGAGCATTCATCTGAATGGCTTGATGCTATGAAAGATGAAATGGAATCCATGAATACTAATGAAGTATGGGACTTAGTAGAAATTCCTAAAGGATCCAAAACATTAGGCTGCAAATGGGTCTACAAGACTAAACGTGACTCCAAGGGTAATATCGAAAGGTTCAAAGCAAGACTCGTGGCAAAAGGTTTTACACAGAGGGAAGGCATTGATTACAATGAAACTTTCTCCCCTGTTTCTTCTAAAGACTCATTCAGAATCATCATGGCACTTGTGGCTCATTATGATTTGGAATTGCATCAAATGGATGTTAAAACGGCATTCCTGAATGGTGATTTGTATGAGAATGTATACATGACACAACCTGAGGGTTTTGTTGTGGAAGGAAAGGAACATTTGGGATGTAAATTGAAGAAATCCATTTATGGGCTGAAACAAGCGTCAAGACAATGGTACCTTAAGTTTGATCAAATTATCAGAGAATTTGGTTTTGAAGAGAATAAAAGGGATAACTGCATTTATGCTAAGTTCAGGGGGAGTAAATTCATTTTTTTGATATTATATGTGGATGATATACTCCTGGCCAGCAGTGATAAGAATTTACTGCTGGAAACAAAGAGGTTCCTTATCTCTAAGTTTGAGATGAAAGATCTCGGTGAAGCTACTTATGTTCTGGGCATAGAAATTCACCGAAATAGATCCAAAGGGATCTTGGGGCTATCTCAGAAGACATATATAGAAAAAGTGCTGAAAAAGTATAATATGCATAAGTGTTCAGCCTCGCCTGCTCCTATCGTTAAGGGTGATAAATTTGGAAAATTCCAATGTCCAAAGAATGAGTATGAAGCTGCGCAGATGTAGCGCATCTAGGCCGATAGATGCTAATGGTAAGTTTCGGTGATTTATGACAACCGTATGTGACTAACGTGTGTTTTAAAGGAAAGCTCAACAACTGGATTAGTCTCATATGAAATATGAAAGGAGACCCCTCAATTCAAAACAATCATGCGTACCAAGGACTCAATTTGAAAGATTAAGGACCTTTCTAGTCTCAAGTGTCACAAGGAGTTGAAGGACACTTGTTTTAGTTAGGTTTTATAGTTTCTAGTTCTTGATCGTACTATTAAGAGGGGTTCATGAGTTAGTAGCTTGATCAAACTTGAGTTGGCCTTAGAAATCTTGCACACTCACTAAAAAACAGCAAAATATGGTTAATAGAAGTCAACACAACTCTTGGAAGAAGAAACAATCAAAGTCACATTCGAATCCAAGTCAAAACAGCTGAAAACAAAGAAAATCAATTGCACCGGTTGAACCGGTGCCCTAGCATCGGAGCATCCGATGCATGGCGGAAGGACTGATGCCCTGTCGGTCTATCTTCTCTGGATGAAGGCAAAAATCAAGTAAAGCACCGGTTGAACCGATGGTCAAAAAAGATAAGCACCGGTGCATTGGAAGTCCTTTGTTCCAGAGAGCATGTTTTGGTGGACTTCAACCTCTCTTCAGCACCGGTTGAACCGACGCTCAGAAATCAAAGCACCGGTGCAATGAAAGTCCTTTGTTCCAGAGAGCATGTTTGGTGGACTCCAACTTCCCTTCAGCACCGGTTGAACCGACGATTCAAAATCAAAGCACCGGTGCATTGGATGTACTTTGTTCCAGAACGCTTGTTTGAGTTGATCAGCGAACCTCTTCAGCACCGGTTGAACCGATGCCCCTACGAAGCATGCACCGGTGCAATGACGCAAGCGTGGATACTGTGTCAGAACTCCAACGGCTACTTCTTTGACACAGAGAGACCGGTTGAACCGATGCCCATATTTTCTATACTGTCGGTTCTTCCGGTGGTCACGGTTTTTCTGCAAAAAACTTCCAACGGCTATGTGACCTCCTCCACTCTATATAAGGGTAACCCCTGGCTCATTTCAGTTGCCTTTGACACCTTGAAAACCTGAGGCCACCCTTGAGAAGAAGAGAAAGAGCTTTGAGCAAAAGAGAGAAGATCTAGTGCTTAGTTTGTGCTTCAACCTTGAAGAACTCATCCTTTGCAAGTGTAGCAAGTGTGCTTGAGCTAGGGCCAACTGAGTGTAGGTCAAGTGAAGGCTTAGGAGCTTGTTACTCTTGGTGTTTGGCAGCACCTAGACGATCTTGGTGATCGAAGTGTTTCTCGCGGAGCTTGCCAAGGATTGTGGGAGCCTGGAGAAGAAGATTGTACGTGGCTTGAGCTCCACCACACCGGGATGGTGAACGGAGACTGTTAGTGAGCGCCCAAGTCTCGGTGACATGGGAGGTGACAAGACTCTTAGTGAGTGTCACAACGTGGATTAGGGGTGTGTGCCAACACATCGACACCACGGAAAAAATCCGGTTGTCTCTTGCACTCTCTTTCATTTCAAGCACTTACTTTCATGCATTCTTTCATGTGCTTGACCTTAGAGATCATAGCTTAGCTCTACCTTGCTTAGTTTCTTATCTTTGTTAGCTTGTGTAGTTTGCTTTGTTTAGCCGGTTGGTGAATTGAGCCTTACTAGCATTGCATAGAAATTTGAAAAAGGCCCAATTCACCCCCCCTCTTGGTCCATCGATCCTTACAATTGGTATCAGAGCCTCGTTGCTCATTTGGATCATTAGGCTTCACCGCCTAGAGTTATGGCCAAGATGGGAGGTTCGCCGCCTCACTTCGAGGGCAAGAACTTTGCCTATTGGAAAGTTCGTATGGCCGCATACCTTGATGCGATTGCCCCCGAAGTGTGGATGGCAACAAAGACCGGATTCACCGGAACTCCCACCCCGGAGCAATTAAAATGGAACGCTAAGGCTAGAAATGCAATTTTCGAAGCCATTAGTGAGGAAGTCTTTGCTAGAGTAAATGGCATGGACTTAGCAAGTGAGATATGGAAAGAGCTAATTGAAATTCATGAAGGCTCCACAAAAGTCCGTGAACAAAAATATCACTTGTTTAGAGCAAAATATGATTCCTTTAAGATGCTTGCTCATGAAAATTGCAATGATATGTATTCTCGCTTGAATGTCATTGTCAAGGACATTAACGCTCTTGAAGTTTCTAAAATTGACAGTGGCTCCATCAACCGCAAGATTCTCATGCTCCTTCCGAAGTCCAAGTACAACATTATCAATGCTATGCTTCAAAAAGAGAATCTTGATGCAATGGAAGTGGGAGAGCTTGTGGGCGAAATTCGCGCTCATGAAATGGGTATCCTTGGTATGTCCGAAGAGCCAACAACAAGCAAGTCAATCGCTCTCAAAACCAAGGCCAACAAATCCCGCAAGCTCAAGATCGTCAAGCAAGAATCAAGCTCAAGCAATGAAGAAGAGGATCATCATGAGAGCTCATCCGATGAAGAAGATGATGGAGAACTTGCTCTCATGATGAGAAAGTTCACACGCTTGAATGACAAGATCAACAAGAAGGGTTTCAACTTTGACCCCAAAAGAAGAATGTTCCGGTCATGGGGAGATGTCAAGAACAAAACTTGCTATAATTGTGGAGAAAAAGGCCACATCTCTCCCGATTGCCCCAAGCCGGACAAAAGAAAGAAGGACAACAAAGGCAAACATCGCCATGATTCAAGCGATGATGAAGAAGATGAGAAGAAGAACAAGAACAAGAAGCTTGGGAAGTAGAAGAGCCATGACAAGAAGACCAAGCTCTTCCCAAAGAAGAAAGGGCACACCAAGAGAAGCTTCTTGGTGGAAAAACAAGAATGGGTGACCGATGTCTCATCAAGCGAAGATTCAAGTGATGAAGAAGACATCGTCACCATCGCCCTCACCAATGAAGAACCACCACTACCTCCGCCTCCTATGTGCCTAATGGCAAAAGGCAACACCAAGGTATGTGAGGTAGATAGTGAAGATGATAGTGATGAAGATCTTGATCCTTATGAATTCACTAACCTCATTAATGAGTATACATCTGTCATCAAGAGAGAAAAGGGCAAAGTCAAAGTTCTTGAGAGCACCCATGCCAAGTTAGAGCTTGCCCACTCCGATTTGCTTGGCAAGTACAATGATTTGCTCAAAAAGCACAATGAGTCACTTGTACTTGCTAAGCAAGTTGAAGAGAGCCACAAGAAGCTTAAACAAGAGCATAGGGAGTTGGCTCACAAGTATCAAGAACTAGAATTTGCCTATGAAGCAATTGACCCAAGTCTTGAGAACTTTGCTCATGAAACTATTGAGAAGGTCAATGCTTCTACTTCATGTGATGACCTACTCATTAATGCAAATGCCACTAATGCTTTGCCCAAGCTTGTACCTTCTAGGGAAAAGGAATTGATGGATCAAGTGGCAAGCCTCAAGAGTAGTGTGGAGAAGCTCTCAAGAGGAGAATACATCCACAAGGAAATTCTCTTCAACAATGCACGTGACTATGGCAAGAGAGGTCTTGGTTCATTTCCGGAGCCAAATCAAGGCACTACTCCTTCTCCGGAGATCAAGATTAGCTTCATCAAGGAAGTTGGTTCATATTGCCAACATTGCCAAGTCACCGGGCACCACACTAGGGAGTGCACCTTACCATCACGCCATCTTCCCACTTTACCTAAGAATTACACATCAATGTTTCAAAATAACCATTTTCTCTTGAGTAAAGTGAAGGGCAAGGTGAAGGCCAAATTTATTGGCAAAATTGCTAAGGAGTCAAAGAAGAAGCTCCCCAAGCAACTTTGGGTCCCAAAAGCTCTTGTCACACATGTGCAAGGCCCAAAGCTTGTTTGGGTTCCTAAAACTCAAAAGTGAATTCTCATGTGTGTAGGTGAACTACAAAGCCGGTGGAAAATATTGGGTACTTGATAGCGGTTGCTCTCAACACATGACCGGCAATGATAGTATGTTCACCTCTCTTGAAGACCCCGGCGATCATGAACATGTCACCTATGGTGATAACTCAAGGGAGAAAGTCTTAGGTTTGGGTAGAATAGCAATCTCTAAAGATTTATCTATTTCTAATGTCTTGTTTGTAGAAGCACTTAGTTTTAATCCTATTTCTATTGCTCAATTGTGTGATCTTGGACTAACGTGTACCTTTGACAAGAATGGTGTTGTAGTAACTCTTGAAGAAGACAAGTCAATGATATTCACGGGGTTTAGGCATGGCAACATCTATTTAGTGGACTTCTCTTCAAAGCAAACAAGCACCATGACATGCCTCTTCACCAAGTCTTCTCTTGGGTGGCTTTGGCATAGAAGAATTGCTCATATAGGCATGAGCAACCTCAAGAAAGCCCACAAGAGAGGGATGATCACCGGCTTGAAGGACGTCACCTTTGACAAGAACAAGCTATGTAAAGCATGTCAAGCCGGGAAGCAAGTTGCAACACATCATCCCATCAAGACAATGTTGTCTACCTCCAAGCCGCTCGAGCTACTTCACATGGATCTATTTGGTCCAACTACATACAAGAGCATTGGTGGTAACCTCTATTGCCTAGTAATTGTTGATGATTATTCACGTTACACTTGGGTTATGTTTCTAGGCGATAAGAGTGAAACTCCGGAAATCTTCAAGACATTTGCAAGAAGAGCTCAAAGGGAGTACAACTCCCCAATTGTGAAGATCCGGAGTGACAACGGCACCGAGTTCAAAAATATGAAGATTGAAGAATGGTGCGATGAAGAAGGCATCAAGCATGAGTTTTCCGCCACCTACACGCCTCAACAAAATGGAGTGGTGGAAAGAAAGAACAAGACACTCATCACCCTAGCTAGAGCAATGTTGGATGATTATGGCACGTCCGAGAAGTTTTGGGCGGAAGCAATCAACACGGCGTGTCATGCATCCAACCGAGTATATCCTCACTGACTCCTCAAGAAAACTCCATATGAGCTCATCACCGGGAAGAAACCAAATATATCATACTTTCGAGTCTTTGGTTGCAAATGCTTCATCTATAAGAAGAAAAGGCTCGGTAAGTTTGAGAGTAGATGTGATGAAGGTTTCTTTCTTGGTTATGCATCAAACTCCAAAGCATATAGAGTATTCAATCAAACCTCCGGGTTAGTTGAAGAAACATGTGATGTGGAGTTTGATGAATCTAATGGCTCCCAAGAGGAGGTTGTTGGCTATGAAAATGTAGGTGATGAGGAGATTGATGAAGCTTTGAAAAATATGTCCATTGGGGATATTAAGCCGGAAGAGGTGCATGAAGGCAATGATCAAGGGGGAGGACCTTCCTCATCTACACCAAGCACCTCCACGGCGCCCCAAGTGGATGAAGATCAAGAAAAAGATGATCCACTACCTCAAGAAGATGTGCCAACACCAACACCCCAAGTCCAAGAACAAGAAGAGCAAAGTGTTCCACCACAAGCACAAGTCACACAAGATCCACCCCAACAAGCATCAACGCAAGTACCGCTAGTGAAGCATGGTCGCATCTCCAAGGATCATCCAATTGGTCAAATCATTGGTAGTCCTTCCAAGGGAGTAAGAACTCGCTCTAAACATGCTTCATTTTGCGAACATCACTCGTTTGTTTCTTGTATTGAACCCACTAGTATAGAGGAAGCGCTTGAGGACTCGGATTGGGTGATGGCCATGCAAGAAGAGTTAAACAACTTCACCCGCAATGAAGTTTGGGTCCTCGAAGTTCCTCCGAAAGACAAGAACATCATCGGCACCAAGTTGGTCTTTCGAAACAAGCAAGATGAACATGGGGTGGTGGTACGCAACAAGGCAAGACTTGTGGCAAAAGGGTTTTCTCAAGTAGAAGGTTTGGATTTTGGTGAAACTTTTGCTCCGGTCGCAAGACTTGAAGCTATTCGTATCCTTCTTGCTTACTCTTCACATCATAACATTAAGTTGTATCAAATGGATGTGAAAAGTGCATTCTTAAATGGCGTTATTAATGAACTTGTTTATGTTGAGCAACCTCCCGGGTTTGAAGATCCGAGGAATCCTAACCATGTTTATAGGTTGCACAAGGCACTCTATGGACTCAAACAAGCTCCAAGGGCTTGGTATGAGAGGCTTCGTGACTTCCTAATCATGCAAGGCTTCAAGATCGGGAGGGTGGACACCACGTTGTTCACAAAAGACGTCAACGGGGATCTTTTCATTTGTCAAATTTATGTTGACGATATTATCTTTGGCTCAACTAATGATTTACTAAGCCATGAGTTTGCTACCATGATGTCTAGGGAATTTGAGATGTCCATAATTGGCGAATTGACCTTCTTTCTTGGTTTTCAAGTCAAACAAATGAAGGAAGGGACATTCATCCATCAAGAAAAATATACTAAAGATATCTTGAAGAAGTTCAAGATGGATGAGTGCAAGCCAATCAAGACACCCATGGCAACCAATGGGCATCTCGATTTGGATGTGGACGGTAAACCGATTGATCAATCCCTCTATCGTTCTATGATAGGGTCTTTACTTTACCTTACCGCATCTAGGCCCGATATAATGTTTAGTGTGTGCTTGTGTGCCCGCTTTCAAGCAAACCCAAAGGAATCACACCTCTCGGCTGTGAATAGGATCCTTCGGTATCTCAAACACACCCCAAGCATAGGCTTGTGGTACCCCAAAGGCGCTAGCTTAGATCTCTTGGGATACTCGGATTCGGATTTTGCCGGAAGCCGTGTCGATCGCAAGAGTACCTCCGGGGGTTGCCACTTGCTTGGGCGTTCTCTAGTTTCTTGGTCGAGTAAGAAGCAAAATTCCGTAGCTTTGTCTACCGCGGAAGCGGAATATATAGCGGCCGGTGCATGTTGTGCCCAAATCCTATATATGAAGCAAACCCTTTTGGACTTTGGTGTGAAACTAGATAGGATCCCGCTCCTTTGTGACAATGAAAGTGCCGTAAAAATTGCCAAAAATCCGGTTCAACACTCTCGCACAAAGCACATTGATATTCGCCATCACTTCTTGCGTGATCACGAAGCCAAAGGAGATATATCTCTTCAAGGTGTGAGATCCGAGGAGCAATTGGCGGATATTTTCACAAAACCTTTAGACGAGAGTACTTTTGTTAGGCTAAGGAGTGAGCTTAACGTTCTAGATGCTTCTAACGTCATATAATTGCCTTGTCATATAGATGCATTTCATATGTACATGTGCTAGGGGCTTGTCTAACCTTGTCAAGATAGTGATGAACATGGGTCTTGCATGAGCCGGTGGTCTTGGTTTCGCTCATGGCATGAAGAATGGTTCATCATGAAGAAGCTTGACGAGGGTTCAAACTTGACAAGATAGATTTAAATTTTGCAATGCATGTGCTTGTCATATAGAATGCATCCATGTTTAATTTCTCGCTTTGCATTGGCATTGCATCACGTTAGTAGCATCACAAGGGAGCAAATCACACTTCGAGAAAGATATTCATGCTAAATATGATATATCATCTCCACAAGAGTGATAAGATCAACGTTGTGCTTGCATGCCTATTGAGTCACGTCCTATCGAACTTAAAAGTTTCAATCTCTAAGTTCATAGGCAAAGTGGGTCATACATTTGGTTTTTGTGTTTAAACTTCGCTTGGATCTTAATTTGTCTATGTTTATATAAAAGCTTGCGAGCACTTAGTATGAGTGTTTGAGGGGTGAGGTTGTCTCTCGAAAATGGTCCAAATTGAGTGTTTATGGCTTTGGTTTTGAAAATTTGGATCAGAAGTAGAGTTTGTAGTTCGGCAGAAATTTTCTTTAACCACCGGTTAAACCGACGCCTGGTTTTTCTCTTCATCGGTTCAACCGATCCTTAAAGTCTTCGTGGCTCGGTTTCTGCAACGCCTCTGGAACAACCTCCTACCTTTACACCGATGACCACCGGTGCTTCCGATGCATGGCGGATGAACCGACGCTTCTGCATCGGTTCAACCGGTGCTACTGCGTGGAGTAAATGGCCCCTTGCAAAGCCTCTGGACCTTACTCCTACAAATGCACCGACGCCCGTCGGATGTTCCGGTGCCTCAGTGGTGGATCTTCCGGTACCCTGTTGACCACCGTTTCAATTTCGTTCAGATCTGGTCAAAGTTACACCGGTAATTACACCGACGGTCTTTTCTCCAAACCATCGGATCTTCCGATGCTTAGGGTTGGCGGGCCCGCACGTTCTGTTTTCTCTTAACCCTTCCGCGGGCCCCACGCGTCAGTCTCACTGTTTTTCTTCCTCCTCGCGAAACCGCCACCCTGCACCCACGCCCGTACGCCGCTCCGTCGCCGCTCGCGCGCCGCCTGCTCGCCACTCCAAGCCGCCGCCGCGCCAGAGCTCTTCACTGCGCCGCCGCCCGCGCACGCCCACACTCGCGCACGCTGCTCCTGCGCCGCTGCTCCGCAGCCATACGCGCGCCCAAGCCGCGCCCGTGCCACCCACGCGCCGCCGCTCACCACCGCCGTCGGCCTCTCTCCAAGCGCCAGCAAGCCTTCTCCACAGTACTGCTCCACTCCTTCTCCCTCGCATGATTTTTCAAGCCCAATTTGAAGTTCTCTGCACCCTTGTTTCGGTGCACACAATGTGTTCGAGGAATTGCCTTTTAGGTTGTTCTTCGATTTCTTCCCTGTTTTTGCAAGGGTATGGCTTACACACTCTTAAGCATGTGTTGTATCTTAGTTTTCTTATCCTTGACACACATGTTCACATATAACCCTTGCCTCTCACTCACACATCTTGGCCCTGGACTCGAGATGATCTATATTAGTTTAGATTTCTTGTCATAAGCTCAAATCGAATCCATGTTTTGGCTCTATGTCAAATGGCTGGTGACAAGAAGGGCAAGAGCAAGATGGTTGTGCAGAAGAAGAAGAAGCGCACACGTGAGGACCGCGAGCGAGAGCAGGCTGAGGCAGTGGCAGACGCAGCTGACAGGCAGGGCTCACTCAGGATCAGGGATCCTCAGGCTCAGGGGGAGCCACAGCAACAGTTACGTCGCTCAGGACGTACTCAGACAGCTCAGGCCACACCTGAGTCCCGCTCACGTCCACGGACTCGAGGTGGTGGCACACAGAGGGGAGCAGGTCATGCACCGCAGCAGCACACCGACAGTCAGACTCAGACAGGTGGTCAGGACAGTGGTGAGGAGCTGCCCGAGGTTGAGTTGTTCGATCTCAGGGGTATTCCAGGACCTAGGGTCAAGAGACTGCGTTATGTGACCCCGGAGCAGTGGTTTCCCGAGCAGAGGGATGTCGGAGTTGATCGTCGCTTTTACACTCTGCTTCAGGAGTCTTTTTACCACACCTACTGCCAGTTGGACATCAAGATTAGTGAGCACAAGATGCTCCACTGGGTAGCTATGCGTGTAGCAGCAGGTGGGACTCCAGTGCTTCCTCTCTTTGAGAGATATGTTGGATTGCCTGCTCTACTCAGTGAGAGGTCCAGATACATTCGAGAGTGGGTTCGAGTCTTCTACGCCACTCTGTTTATTGAGGAGGACCGGCAGTTTATTGACTTCATGTTCCTGGAGAGGCACTATCGTTTGACCCGAGCACGACTGGCTACCTATCTTGGAGTTCAGATTGTCGAGGAGCCACACTTCGTGCACTATCAGGCTTATGGCAGCACGGTACCTCCTCGACGTCCTCATGAGTCTCACGTCCCGTCTGACGAGGAGATCAGTATTCTCTTTCAGCAGCCATTCCTACCTGGCACACCGAGGACTCCGGACAGGCTGACTCCCATGGCACACTCTATCCATCTAGCTTTGAGGAAGAGTCTGTTATTTCGGATTGGATACAATGAGGGGATCACAGCTCTGCAGCAGTGGCTTCTACTTTATATCATGACATGTCGTGACTTTGACCTAGTCGACTTCTTTATCTGCGAGCTAGAGGATGTGATTCTGTATGGGATGACAGTTCACCATCGTCATCCGTTTGCTCATTGGATCTGTTGGATTCTGGCTCAGCTAAGTCAAAATGAGCATATGGATGAGCTGGAGCACTCGAGGACACACTTCAGTTTTTACTCACCAGCTACTCCTCGAGACGGTCGTCGTGGCTCGAGAGGCCAGCGCCGAGCACAGCGGGTTCTGGATGAGCATTTCTTGGCTGAGGGTAGAGTTGCAGATGATTTGACAGCAGCCGAGGACGCTTCTCTAGCAGCAGCAGAGGCCCAGCTCCCACACTACCTGATCACTGACTCAGAGGACTCGGAGGATGACGAGGACTTCATTCCCACTGTTACCGTCCCTCGAGGAGCTCATGATGATGAGGCAGGATCTTCTGGTGCAGCACGAGCCCCCGCTCCTCCAGTCTCCACTGCTCAGGTCACTCAGCCCGATGCACTCGCTGCCATTCTTACTCGGCTCTCAGATCAGCAGGACAGATTTGCTGCAGCTCAGCTGAGCATGCAGGCCGAGCAGGCTCGCCAGCAGGAGGCCCAGACTCTAGTGCTTGAGGGGATTCGACAGCAGCAGGAGGCCATGAGGTTACAGCTTCAGCAGCAGTCCCAGATCCAGCAGCAAATGTTTACCTTCTTCTCGGGATGCTTCGGTCAGCTGTACCGACACACTGGACTGCCTGAGCCTCAGCTCCCTACACCCCAGCAGCTCCAGTTCGACCCCACTGTTCCCCCTCCACCTGTTGGCGGATTTGTGCAGACACCCTTGTCATCTTTCCCGATGTCACCACTTCTTCAGACCGGGTTGTTTGCCAGTCCTGTTCCTACTGCTGCCCCGGCTCCTGCTCCACAGCCTAGTGTCTGGACAGCCGAGCAGCGTGCAGAGTTTCATAGACAGCAGCAGATCCTACACCAGCTCCAGCACCCCTCGGCTCAGTCACTCACTTTCGAGTCACCTTCAAAGCCTGAGGTGCTCCGTCTGTCCGTCGTGCGCCCCACTCAGCCAGACCTGACTCCCGTCACGTCTGCTCCTCCGACGGACTCCACGATCGTCGCCGCGCCAGCTTCTACTGCTACTCCAGCTACTTCTGCTGCTCCGACGACTCCGGTCGAGCAGAAGTCTTCTTCGGTCGACGACGACTGGACGGACGACGACGCTGATGACTCCGCCGCTCAGTTCTCCACCGGACCCAGCCGGAAGACCCCGCCTTCTCCAGCTCAGGATTAGTTTGCCTTCCTTTTTGGTGCTTTGTTGCCAAAGGGGGAGACAGATAGGGTAGATAGGGGGAGTAGAGATAGGGGAGCTTGGTGGTTTGTGGAGTGATTGGATCTTCATTGGTTTTTGTGTATGGACATGTTATTTGGATATTGTGTATGCTCTGTGTTGACATGTCCCTACATGTGCCTTTATTTCAAGTAATGCATGCTTGTTTATCTCTTTCATTTTCTTATAGTATGTATCTCTACTTTGTGTTGTCATCAATCACCAAAAAGGGGGAGATTGTAGCGCATCTAGGCCGATAGATGCTAATGGTAAGTTTCGGTGATTTATGACAACCGTATGTGACTAACGTGTGTTTTAAAGGAAAGCTCAACAACTGGATTAGTCTCATATGAAATATGAAAGGAGACCCCTCAATTCAAAACAATCATGCGTACCAAGGACTCAATTTGAAAGATTAAGGACCTTTCTAGTCTCAAGTGTCACAAGGAGTTGAAGGACACTTGTTTTAGTTAGGTTTTATAGTTTCTAGTTCTTGATCGTACTATTAAGAGGGGTTCATGAGTTAGTAGCTTGATCAAACTTGAGTTGGCCTTAGAAATCTTGCACACTCACTCAAAAACAGCAAAATATGGTCAATAGAAGTCAACACAACTCTTGGAAGAAGAAACAATCAAAGTCACATTCGAATCCAAGTCAAAACAGCTGAAAACAAAGAAAATCAACTGCACCGGTTGAACCGGTGCCCTAGCATCGGAGCATCCGATGCATGGCGGAAGGACCGATGCCCTGTCGGTCTATCTTCTCTGGATGAAGGCAGAAATCAAGTAAAGCACCGGTTGAACCGATGGTCAAAAAAGATAAGCACCGGTGCATTGGAAGTCCTTTGTTCCAGAGAGCATGTTTTGGTGGACTTCAACCTCTCTTCAGCACCGGTTGAACCGACGCTCAGAAATCAAAGCACCGGTGCAATGAAAGTCCTTTGTTCCAGAGAGCATGTTTGGTGGACTCCAACTTCCCTTCAGCACCGGTTGAACCGACGGTTCAAAATCAAAGCACCGGTGCATTGGATGTACTTTGTTCCAGAACGCTTGTTTGAGTTGATCAGCGAACCTCTTCAGCACCGGTTGAACCGATGCCCCTATGGAGCATGCACCGGTGCAATGACGCAAGCGTGGATACTGTGTCAGAACTCCAACGGCTACTTCTTTGACACAGAGAGACCGGTTGAACCGATGCCCATATTTTCTATACTGTCGGTTCTTCCGGTGGTCATGGTTTTTCTGCAGAAAACTTCCAACGGCTATGTGACCTCCTCCACTCTATATAAGGGTAACCCCTGGCTCATTTCAGTTGCCTTTGACACCTTGAAAACCTGAGGCCACCCTTGAGAAGAAGAGAAAGAGCTTTGAGCAAAAGAGAGAAGATCTAGTGCTTAGTTTGTGCTTCAACCTTGAAGAACTCATCCTTTGCAAGTGTAGCAAGTGTGCTTGAGCTAGGGCCAACTGAGTGTAGGTCAAGTGAAGGCTTAGGAGCTTGTTACTCTTGGTGTTTGGCAGCACCTAGACGATCTTGGTGATCGAAGTGTTTCTCGCAGAGCTTGCCAAGGATTGTGGGAGCCCGGAGAAGAAGATTGTACGTGGCTTGAGCTCCACCACGCCGGGATGGTGAACGGAGACTCTTAGTGAGCGCCCAAGTCTCGGTGACATGGGAGGTGACAAGACTCTTAGTGAGTGTCACAACGTGAATTAGGGGTGTGTGCCAACACATCGACACCACGGAAAAAATCCGGTTGTCTCTTGCACTCTCTTTCATTTCAAGCACTTACTTTCATGCATTTTTTGATGTGCTTGACCTTAGAGATCATAGCTTAGCTCTACCTTGCTTAGTTTCTTATCTTTGTTAGCTTGTGTAGTTTGCTTTGTTTAGCCGGTTGGTGAATTGAGCCTTACTAGCATTGCATAGGTTAAGGTTGTTTTATCTATCTTAGAAATTTGAAAAAGGCCCAATTCACCCCCCCTCTTGGTCCATCGATCCTTACAGCAGATGAAGTCAATTCCTTATGCCTCAGCTGTCGGAAGCATAATGTATGCACAAGTTTGCACTCGCCCTGATTTGGCATTCGTGACCGGGATGCTTGGCAGATTTCAGTCAAATCCAGGACCAGAACACTGGAAATTAGCTAAAAAGACCTTTCGCTATTTGCAAGGCACTAAAGATCTCATGCTCACATATAAGAAGTCTGATAACCTTGAAGTCATAGGTTATTCAGACGCTGATTTTGCAGGATGTGTTGACACTAAGAAATTCACGTCAGGTTATATCTTCACACTCGCAGGAGGAGCTATATCATGGAAAAGCTCCAAACAAAGTGTTACTGCATCGTCGACAATGCAGGCTGAATATGTGGCATGTTATGAGGCTACCGGGCAGGCAGTATGGCTTAAGAATTTTATTCCGGGACTTAGAGTGGTTGACAGCATTTCAAAGCCACTCACATTATACTGCGATAATCAACCAGCAGTAATCTATTCGAGTAACAACAAGTCAATGAGTGGTGCCAAGCACATTGACATTAAGTACCATGTTGTGAAAGAAAGGATCCAGGATCAGACAATAAGTATTAAGTATATAAACACTAAGTCTATGTTGGCGGATCCACTCACAAAGGGCCTACCACCCAGTGTATTCAAAGATCACGTTACCGGTATGGGTTTGGTAGATAAGCCCTTGATCCTGGATTAGTTGGGACCAATGTGACATCGTCTCCCCATAATCCTAATGTGGACTTCCTCGGAGATTGTTCAGAAACCATAGTCACTTAGTTCAGTAGTACTTAATTGACTATTGTAACTTAGTGTCTTGGTGTACTGTCTGTCAAAGAGTGAGTCTGTAAATTTGTATAAGGCTGATGTAATAAAGTTTATGGAGCTCCTTTTGTCTTGATGTACTATTTTGTTAAAAAATAAACTTATAAGTTTAAGCACTTACGATCAAGGGGGAGAATGTTGGGATGATGATATGTGAGCTTAAACAGTAAGCTCATTAAATAATCTACAGTAAAGTGATAAGATGAATTAATGAAGAAGATAAGAGAACGGGATGGAAACATCCCGTTCCCGTCCTGATCAGGGGCGAAAACCGACCCAAATTGATGTCGGTCCCCCCCCGGTGTGCAACGGCTTTATATAACAAGGAAGAACCCCGTGCAAGGGACTGATCACCTCGCGTTGCCAATACCGGGGTTTCTGTGACCGGCAAAAACACACACACTAAGAACACACACACAGAGGCAAATACAAGAAACAAGATCCAAGAACAAGAAGATGGGAGGTCCTAATGACCAAGGTGAGTCATCTACGTGGTTCCTTTTGAGCTAAGATCCTTGGGATGATGATCTGTGAGCTTAAACAGTAAGCTCATTAAATAATCTACAGTAAAGTGATAAGATGAATTAATGAAGAAGATAAGAAAACGGGATGGAAACATCCCGTTCCCGTCCTGGTCAGGGGCGAAAACCGACCCAAATTGATGTCGGTTCCCCCCCGGTGTGCAACGGCTTTATATAACGGGGAAGAACCCCGTGCAAGGGACTGATCACCTCGCGTTGCCAATACCGGGGTTTCTGTGACCGGCAAAAACACACACACTAAGAACACACAAAGAGGCAAATACAAGAAACAAGATCCAAGAACAAGAAGATGGGAGGTCCTAATGATCAAGGTGAGTCATCTACGTGGTTCCTTTTGAGCTAAGATCCTAGAACGCTTAACACCGGGATGCCCTAAGCGCAGGTGCCACAAGTCCACCGTCGGCGATGCTGAAGAATAGAGGGCATGATGTGGCGACAGGCGCAGAGGGTAAAGATCTCCCGAGCTATCACAGCGGAGCTTCACCATTTGTGTTGGAAGATCCTTGATGGAGAAGCCAGCAGGGTCAAACTCAATTGAAACATTATTATCACGAGTAAGCTTTCGAACAGAGATCAAATTCTTAACAAGTGAAGGAGAAATGAGAACGTTATTTAACTGAAGAGAGGAAGAAGATGTAGGAATGGTGGCGTGAGCTGAATGAGAGACAGGCAGCTGCGCGCCGTTTCCAACAGTGATGAATGAGGAGAAAGGGAGAGGACAGGGGTGAGTAAGAATACCAGGCGAGGAGGACATGTGGGCGGAAGCACCAGTGTCGAGGAACCAGTCGCCCGCGCTCGGAGGAGTAGTGCCGACGCCGGCGGACTGCAGAGCGCTGTACAGAGCGCTTGTCAGGCGTTCGAGCTGCCCGGCGGCGCGGGAAGCTGCTGGAGTTGAGGCGGTGCAGGGAACTGGTGCTGGGCCGTCATCGCCTGTTGGGCCGGGAACGGAGGACGTGAGCCCAGGACGCCGGCACCGGGGCTCCGGAAGGGCATCGGCCACGCCTGAACAAGGCCCGTCCACGGGTTGTAGCTGGTCGGCCAGGACGGGCGCCGCTGGGGAGCGCCGCCGCCGCCGCCGCCGGTGGACGAGGACGAGGAGCCGTTGCCGGGGGAGGTGGTGCTGCCACCCTTGCCGCGCTTCTTGCCCTTGCCTTTGGAGCGAGGGTTGGCGCCGCCATCGGAGGAGCCTGACGCCGTACCGTGGCTGGCGTAGAGAGCCTGGCCGGCCTCCGTCTTGGAGTCGTGGTGAAGTTGGAGCTCTTCCAGGAGAAGTTATGAGCGGGCGCTCATGAAGGTGTGCGGCGGGTTCCGGTCGGCGATGCCAGGACGGAGATGGCGAAACTTGGAGCTGAGGCCGCGGAGCAGGTTGAGCACCTGGCTCGGTTCAGACACCGGCTGCCCGATGTCGCGCAGACCGTCGGCGAGCTGCTTCAGCCTGGAGGTGTACTGGGTGACCGTCATGTCGCCCTGTTGGATGGAGCGGAACTCTGCCTCGAGGTAGACGGCGCGTTGCATGGCGTTGTCGCGGAAGACCCCTTCGATGTCGTTCCAGACGGTGAAGGCGGAGGCGCGCGGCTTGTACACGATGTCGAAGACGTTCTTGGCGATGGAGTTGTGGAGCCAGTTGACGATGCAGTGGTCGGCCATGCGCCAGGCGGCGTCGCGTTGAGCGAGAGGGGGCGGCGCCTGGACATGGTCTTCAAGACTGAACTTGCCAAGAACAGATTCAACACAGCACCGCCATTGGCTGTAGTTGGATTCATCCATGTCCAGAAGGACCGGAACATGGGAACGAATGTTGACGGTCTGGAGAAGAGAGGCGGGAGCCGTGGGCGCCGGTTCGTCGCCGGAGCTGGACGAGGTGGCAGAGTGTGCCGGGCTGTGTGCCATGGCGGCGGTGGAGAAGGAAAGGAAATCAGAGAGATGCGGAAGTTGACTGATACCATGTAGAGAAAGATTATGGCAACCGTGATTTACATTGATCACTGAACTCTCTTTTATACATGTACATCGAGTATTGGATCACCAGGAAGCTAACTAACTCCTACACTACCGGCGGACGCGCTGCGGAGCCTGCGGAGCTGCGCGTCGTGCGCGTCGCGCTCAGACTGCGTCGTGCGCGTCGTGTGCGGAGTCCGGATAGCTGAAGACCGTTTCCAACACAACCAACCATAACAAATTGTCTTCTTATTACGTTCCTTGGTGGCATAACCAAGTCTCAAGGAGGCAGCAATGCCTACGCGATGAGCTTCATCAACCCATCACAGCACAAACAACATGCTATAAACAGAGGCACGATATAGTATACATCGTCATGCGCATCGTCAGTCAGTAAACCTACTATATATGATGTCCATTTTGCTCCAAGCCACCTATTTTGCAGTAACCTCCTTGTGAGCCTTAAATGACAAAATCACATTCCACGCAAGGGCTACGAAATTGGCAGCAAGCACCTGAGTGAGGGAAAAAAAGTTTCAGTGTCAGCAAGGCCAACACAGACAACACGCTAGTGTAACAACTTGCGGACAAGAGTATCTTAAAATACCTGAAACTTCTGGGGGACAAAGTAAAAATTCAAAAACTGAAACGGTATCCATAATTGCCAATTTGCCACCACTGATGATAACCACTCCTGTAGATGTTGGAGATGAAAATTAGATAGCAAGAAACAGGCCGGGTGCATGCATATCGTGCCAAACAGTATGGAAGGTTCACCTCACCTGCTTCAGCTTTGGCACTACAAGGGAGGGTTTTCCCTCAAAGGTGACTAGTAAGCTCATGAAAAGTCCGATGAAAATGGGAGAAAAAATGAACTGAGCAGGATGAGAAGAGATAAAAAAAAACATCAGAAGCAAATACAATAATTGTAGAAACAAAGAAACATTACATGACGACAGTATATTTTCTTGGGATTGCAAGGGTGAGAGGGGGCAAAAAAAGGCAAACCTGATCAAGTATAAGGCGAGTAATGACACCTGATGCTCCGCTGATCGTCACTAACTTACTCAAATAAAGGTACCTGCATATGAAGACTAACTATCAAACAAAACAGCAGTGCGGAGAATGCTGGCTACACTATGTACTGATAATTACTTCTGCAGCTCAGAAAAGATTACCAGACATGTAAAGTTGGCCCCATGAGTGCAATTCCCAAAAATGTGAATACAAATGTTCTCCTTAAATCGAGCTCTGGAACTTGATCAATCACAAGCTGGAACAGCAAGGAAAATAGATTTAGGACTACACATTTTGGTGTTTTAAGTAGAAAGTAATAGCAACAGTCACAAATATAGGATCAAAACACTTTGATGAGCCGTCAAGGCAAGTTTTCAACCTTAACAATTCAATACAGATGAAAACGTTAAGTATGTTTTTCAGTCCTCTGCTGACATACACTTGTTGCTGCAATCCCCTATGCCGTCAATGGATTGAACTTCTTAGGTTATTTCATTTGCTTGCTTGCTTGCTTGTTCAATTTTCATCTTTGGCATGCATTCATTAATAAGTTATTTCACAAAGTTGGTTACTGTATCAGTGTTATTACACCATAGAGTAGTACTGTAAATAGTTTGCTTGTCTAAGAATTTTGTTTTTTCAAGTTTCAAAGGTGAACCTAGTCACCTACCCCATCAAAGGCCAGCAGTGATAGTAAATACTGCAATAAACCACAATAACTTCACATAATTGAGAGAACGTCATGGTTGGGAACCAAATTTCTGTGCGATTCTATTGCCGACACCAGATTTATGGAGGATTCATACACAGATTTGCGCTCAACAAAATAAATCTGAGCACAATTAGGTTGAAGCAAGGTGTTGGGATTATGGTAGATATTTCAGTGCTTCGATTATATGAACAATTAAAATTCAAAACAAATAGTAACATAGTAGTACTAGGCTGCCTGAAAGTCAGTACGAAATCCATGGTGATGGCGCATTGCATCAGACTGAAGCCAAATGCTGCAAATGTACCTGGCAGATGAGGTCCCCGGCCAGAGTTAGGACGGCAGAAGTGACAGCCTTAGTTGCAATCGGATTCTTATCAAGAGACATCAAATACCTGTTACGATGCATAAATAAAATCTGAAGATGGGCACACTCGGATTCTCAATTGCGTGTCAGGGAGCCAGCAGATGCAGCAGAATCGATTTACCATGCCAGGAAGAATCGCCAATCCTTCGCGCCGGTAGCGCCTCCTCCACCGGTGCCTGCGGCTGGCGCTGAATTGCTGCAGCAGGAGGCGGCATGGAGCTGCTGGAGGCTCCCGGCCTTGCGCGGGTGGGTGGCGGCTGAGGCGGAGATGGTGGCCGGTCGGGGAGGAGGAAGAGCGAGCCGGCGGGAGTGGAGATGAGGCGATGTGGGCCTCGCGGAGATGGGCCGGGGCGTGAGGAGGAGCGCAAGGGCGGACGCCATGGCCATGGCAGGAAGACGGTACCTGCAGCAGCTGCCTGCTATGGTCCTATGGAGGATGGGGTTTTAGCGTTTCCTCGCTAGGTTTAAGAACTGATTTACGTTTCTCTTCCATAGAAAGCGGAAACAAGAGAAAACGTAAACTTAGAAGCTAGTGGGCTCATTTGGGCCCATTCGTTGAGGCCCATTGATGTGCGCTGATGCATAGATTAATGCTCTACCAATTGAGCTTCATCCCCAACTCTTTATTAATTTTGCACAATAAATGTTTTATATAGATGGAAGATAAATTAAAAAAAAAATTGGAGATGCGAGGAGTTGAACCCCGTACCTTTATCATGCATAGATTAACGTTCTACCAGTTGAGCTACATCCCCAAGTTTTTATTGGTTTTGCAGAATAAATACTTTTATATCTTTTTCTATAGATGAAGATAAATACAAAAATATTTTATTGGAGATGCGAGGAGTTGAACCGCACCTTTATCATGCATAGATTAACACTCTACCAGTTATAAGCTACACCCCCAACTTTTTATTAGTTTTACACAATAAATATTTTTATATCTTTTATATAGATGAAAGATAAATTAAACAAAAACAATTGTTTTCGGAGATGCGAGGAGTTGAACCCCGTACCTTTATCATGCATAGATTAACGGTCTACCAGTTGAGCTACATCCCCCAATTTTTATTGGTTTTGCAGAATAAATACTTTTATATCTTTTTTTTTTATAGATGGAAGATAAATAACAAAATTATTTATTTTTGGAGATGCGAGGAGTCGAACCCCGAACCTTTATCATGCATAGATTAACACTCTACCAATTGAGCTACATCCCCAACTTTTATTTGTTTATATAGCATAAAGAATTTTGATATCTCTTTTGGGGGTCGACCCCTGTAATTTTATTTTGCATAGATCAACATCTACATGTCGATCTGATTATAGCGTCAGATGTTGAGGCGTAGTAGATTCATTGATTGATTTAACCAATAATAATAATATAATCAAGATTCAAGAGTTATATGCAAAAAAAAAGGCGTACACGGGCTAAACTACCCTCCTTGATTTATGGAAACCGTATGTATCAGGAAAGAGAGAGGCTCTCGATCAGAGAGCCTTGTGCACGGTGTTGACGTGCAGTACGGGCAACAGGCCAACAGCCAACGGACAGGCCGGGAACAGTACGTTCTCTCGAGATTTCAGGCGAATTGCCTCTGATCGGAGATTTCAGTACGTACTGGGCTCCGGGAACAGCCTGTTTCAGCCAACAGAATAATTGCCTCTGGGCTCCGACGGGCCTCAGATTTTGCAGCGCTCGCCTACATTTTAGTGGGCCGGTTCAGGTCCCTCACCCGCACGCCGCAAGGCGCGCCGCCGTCCCTCCCGCTCGCCGCCCGTGCAGCTGGCCGCCGTCTGCCCCTCCCGGCCCCCGCCCGCCGCCCGCGCAGGTGGACGCCGCCTCCACTCCAACGACCAAGGGGTACGGTCCTCGCCAAGCCCGCTCCCACATGGCTCAAGGCCATGGAAGAGTCGGTCCTCTCCTACCCCACCCCCACGTCGCCATATCCTTCTAGCTGTGTCTGTGCATCTACGCCTGCATTTCTCTGTTCATCCACCCTTCTAGCGGCGATTGGTTGCCAGATCCACGCGTAAACTGCGCTGCGCGTAGCTGGTTATGTCCACGAAACTCTACGGGCCATTATATACGGTTCATTTGGTTGCTCATCCAAGGATCTGTGAACTGAAATGTTGTAAAATGGCATGATTCTGTGCTGAAACACGGTGGATTTATAATTTCTTTCTCATCAATAAATCACCCTGAACGACATGGTCCTGCTTATAGCTGTGATTTGTGTAGTTCATGTTGCTATATTATCATTTCTGCTGTCATAAATCGTTTGCATCATTTTTTTACGCGGTTCAGTTGTGCTACACTGTGAGGCTAGAGGTTTGTAAACTGAAGATGCAGTGAATCTGCATGCTTTGCAGTTATTTTCTCAAACTGTTATTTTACTTTTCTGTTACTGTGTTACAGTCTTGCCTTTCCTTTTCTCGTCATATTGCTTGCTGGTCAGTTGAAACATGAGACTTGTTGATCAGGGCACCTCCAGTGGCATTTCCTCGTGTGGATGGAAAGATCAAGAAGATTGAGTTGCCAGAGGATGTGTACGTTAACAAGTTCTTCAAAAAGCATCCAGATTCGCTCTACCATGATGCAATCAAGTAAGTTCCTTATCGTGTGCTTTGTGTTTACCTTATAAAATTTACCACTTCAGCAGTGTACAGTTGAAATAGTATACATGTATTTAAGACTCCAAATTTTTTAAGGGAAGCGCGAATGTTCTATTGTTTATCTATTTCCTTTGCACATACAAGTGGTGCTCTTATCTAAATTTGTTTAATACTGACCACAAATTTTGATACATGTCCCATCGTTTCAGGATAAGCGGATTTGATCCGCCACCAGCACGAGTTTTCGCTTGGCGTGTCTTGGAGTTGAAAGAGCAAGGAGTCAGCGAAGATTATGCAATGGCTGTGGCAGATGTAATCATCCTATTCTGAAGATGTCCTTTTGTTAATTTTACCAAATACCCTTAACACAGAATCCTATTCTGAGCCCACTCTGTTTAAATTTGCAAGTTATAGAACTGTACATGTTTAAACAGTGTCAGTTTTATTTGATGACTATCATCCTTTTTCCAGTTTGAGTATCGTAAAGAAAAGAAAGCAAAGAAGAAAGCATACAAGGAATTGAAAGAAATCGCTCGCAGTGAAGGGAAGGAACCGCCGCCAAACCCATACCCAAGTGTCATCAAAGAAATACAAGCAGAGGAAAAGAAGTATGTTATGGACCGTTTCTATAACCCAAAGGTAATTGAGATTGCAAATAAGATGAAAGAGGAGAGAGATATGTTGCTTTGAGATAGAGCGGCATCAGGTCAGTGGTAGTAGCAGGTTTTTGTTGGACTGACCGACTTGGTACTATTGTTTGACATCAGCCAACTGTTATCATAAAAAAATAATGGATGCATACATGGCATTGATATGGCAAACAAGAAACTCATTTGGTCTTGTACATTTTCCTTCTTTTGATGGTAGTAGCTGAGCTCAAAACAAATCTTACCAGCTTGATGCTATATGGATGGTTGTGCTCTATTATGCACACTCGGGTTGCAGGCGGGGAGGGTTCATAAACGAACCCGCCTAGCCGCCCCGCAAAATCAACTCTCGTGGCCCATGCGGCCCAGCTGCAATGCTTTTGCGGGTCGCTGTTATCCTGCCTACCAAGCCCAGTGGATAGAGGACCGACCCACGAGAACCCACGAGAAACCCGCAAGAAACCTATTGGTGCTCAGCCGCCGCCGCCGCCGCCGCCAACCTCCGCCTGCATCTCCTTCTTGCGCGGTGTACGGCGAAGGGAACAAACACTACTATTGTCGCCCTTCGTCCACCTCCTCACATCGCCTCTGTCTGCCAGACCTCATGCTCTGCCGCGACGGCGGCCGCCGCCGCTGCCGTCATGCCGTCAACGGAGGAGAGGATTAGCGCAGCACAAATGCACAATACCTTCACCGCTGAGCGCCTTGCGCTGTGCTTTCCGGCCGTTGTCCTCGTTTGCTGCTCCGGGACTGGCCCGCGCTCAGGACTCTCCTGGTATGCAGACTCCTCTTCATGTCTGTGATTGGTTCCTTGCAAAATTAGGATCTCTGGGTTCGCCTTTGCGTTTACTTTTGATCTGCGCGCAGGTCATCTCAGGAATCAGAGCACAATATCCTGATTTGTTTACCCTCTCCACGCAAGTTGCCTTGCCTTTCGTTGTATACTTGTATGCATGTGCAGGGCATACCTGGGAAGTAACGCCTTCAATTTTGCATCATGGCTAATTGATCCATAGTGGTAATTTTAGCAGCACAATCTCACGGGTGTTTCCGATTATTTGGATTTTAGCAAAATCTGAATCTGAAAATGCATGCTTGTAGACTAGTAATGTCGTGGATTTTGGAAAAATATTTATGACTACTTGGACTTAAATTTCCTTAGAATTCCACCGGTTACAAACGATTCCTTTGTCTAGCCTTATGATATCTTAAAGTAGTACAAACATGATGGTCTGGACTTCTTTTTTTGTGAAATGGTCTCGACTTCCTTGTTAAAGAGTTGACATGACATGGTTCAGCTAGTGTTATATGCCACGGTTAGGTGCTAGAGGCAATTTCTGATAATTGCTTAAATTTTCAATTGTTCATGTTTCTCCATATGTGCTAGAGGCAATTTCTGGTAGTTGCTTAAATTTTCAATTGTTCATGTTTCTCCGTATGTAGCAGCAACCAGAGGTTATACGCCATGCCTACTTCAATATTGCAAAACATGATAAGAATCGCCATTAGTGCCATCATGGCTCATGAAGTGCAATACTAATAATGCAAACTTGTTATGCATAAGATGATATTAGCGATGACGAGGATCAGTTAGAATAAAAGCTGACAGGTATTTTCTTCTTGAATCTGTTATGCAGTAGAGTTGCTTCTATGCTATCCTGTTTTGAATCTGAGAGAAATCTTGTAGCTGTTTTGAAGGAAGGGTCTGCTTGAAGGAAGAAGAAGCTTTGCAGCTACTCCCCCTTTTTTTAACTTAAAAGTCCTGGTGAGTTATGGTGTTCCCTTGCTGAAAGAAGCTAATGAGATGTGGTTCACCTCAATGTAATCTATCCTTAGTAGTTGGTTTAATTCAATCAGATTGAACTATACGCTGATTCTAAATTTTAATGTCTTTTCAAATCATTAAAAACTATGAGCTGCATATAATGTTTGTTCTTACCATTATTGTTCTGAAATTAGAGTTCTCAATGATGAATAACTATATTTAGACTCAAATGATAGTAGACACTACAGTTTCTTTGCTCCTGCAGCTAAGATTTCACATTGGAGTACTATTGATCTGATCAAGATTTTTTATTTTAATTTTATTGTACTCCTATATTCGAAGAAAGGGTGTGCTTGAACGAAGAAGACGCTTTGCAGCTACTCCCTTGTTTTTAACTTAAAAGCCTTTGTGAGATACCAAGTTGCCTTGCAGAAAAAAGCTAATGAGATAATATTTTGAGTTGTTAATTTAGTTCAATCGAATAGAATAATTTAAGGTTTTTTAATGTTAATTCCTTTTAGATCTACTGTTTATTCTAGATATATTTTTTTTCATTTTAGCAGCAATGCTCAGCTATCTGTATTAGCGGCCGGTGAGCAAATGGATAAGCGGTCGACGAGCAAGCCAGCTTTGGCTGCTTTGCTTTGCATGCGGGTCATGCGGGTTCGTGTGTTCTGTCGCTATGTCCACGAAATAAGTATCAGCGGCGTGGATTGATTAGTGGGCAGCCGCAAACCCGCAAATTAGTTTGGCGGCAAAGCTTTGTGGGTTTGCGGTCAGCTGCAATCCGTCCCGCCTGCATTCTGAATGCACACACATGACTGCATGCGAAGCTGTTGATGTTGTGGAGACTTAATTTAAAGGACTTTTTTGCCGTGGTTTGCATGGGTTTTCACGAAGGTTGTAGTTTCCACCGGATATGTTCCCTACAACAAAAGTTCTAATTCTAATAAATGACATCTGTTGCTACATGAAAATTTATCAGAAAACTGATACATTGAGATGCATCGGCGCTTCCTTCAGAATGTTTTTCCCCTTATGTTGATCACGCAGTTTCCATATATCCCCGTGATGAACATTTTAGTAATCTGAGCGCTCATTCAGTTGGTGCTCCCTCCTCGTCACTCTGATGGGATGGGAGGTTGAAGGAACCAATATCTTTATATGCTCTGTTGAGATCTGGCGTTCTGAGGGATGATCAAATTGTTGATTGCTCATACTTAACATTTTATACATTTTGTGTTTGTTTCTGTAACATTTCTTAACCTTTTTTCTTTCTTTCTCTTTTTGTGTTTTTGTTTTTGTTGTTTAAGTAAGTCTATTGGTGCTTATTGTTGTAAAAACTTCATGCTATGCCTAAAATATGATATATTTTGGCAGTATGATGTGTGTGCCATGAGCCAACAGACTCGGATAGTGCACAGAGACCTATCTGTAATTGAGCAATTTTCGTTCCAAATTAAAAGAACCGCCAGTCCGCTTGGTTGTATACTGGAGGCAGCGCATCATCGTTTTGACTGGGCTTTGGCAGAGCGTCACGCTCAGCTACTCAGCCGCATCAATTTGTAATAGAGGTCAGACAGTGGCTGCTGATTTGCATTTCATCAGTTGAATAAATTGTCAACCAAAACATACGAAAGATACAATGCTCGCATTGTGCAAGCCAGCCACAAGTGCTCATCGCAAATTCACACGAAATACTGAAGGCAATGTTTTGCAAACAACTACACTATATTTGGTGTAACTGTCATCCCCCTCCCTACAAATTGAATCGGAAAGCCAAAAATGTTGTCATAATATACCTGTCACTATAACAATGGATGTATACCCGTATACCTGTAACTAACAATGCTGAGTTTCTACTAGAATCAGGAAGAGTTCATCTTCTGTAGCTTCCCTCACCAGAAATTTAACCTCACAGCACAGGGCTATTTCTCATCTCAACTTCAGTGAGATAGCAGGACTATTCCTCTGAATCATCCTTTTCTTCTGAACTTCCCTTGAGACTTGCGGACCTCACCGGCAGGACACTGCGCCGCTCTTTGCCACCAGGCTTTGCTGACGCATTCCCATACCAGATCATTCCAAGAACAGCGAGGACCATCCCGACGACTACCTGAAGATTCACGCCCTCCTTGCCAAAGAAGAGAAACCCAAGGGACAAAACAAGCACGGTCTTCATGTGGCCCAGGACTTGGAAGGATACAGCAGAAAACCACCCAATGCAGATGAATTGGCTCAGATTAACGCCAATGGCAATGAAGCACGAGAGTGTTAGGAAAAACTGCATAGTCAGGCAAACGTATGGTAAGGATAACAGTCAAATAAAAACTTCTGATCAAGCAAAAAGATGACAGTTGAAGGAAGCTGTAGTTGCTAGAAGTTAGCATTAGTAGATTGTGGAATTCCAGCCACAAGAACTAATTACATCGAACTAGTGTGAAAGCATGTAGTAAGAAACATTTTTATGAGACTGCCTTTACCAGAGAAAGAGATGAGAAATTGAAGTGATCCACCCTTTTGCTTGTTAACAAGTAATCCACAAATGGTCCCACTAACAGGAGGGACCCTGCTTGGGCTGGAGCAGTGTGGCCCAGGAGGTTGAATGAGTTCAGAGAATGCTTCCGTTGGAGAAAATGAACATACTGCAAATCGAGCAGAAATTACAAATGAATCAAAATGGTGCCTCTTTTAATTGGGTACATGATAGGAATAGTAATAGAATACCAAAGTTGTGAAATTAAATGAAATCATGCTATCACATTTCGGAAATGGATTATAACTTGTGTAATGATAAGCAGTATTATCATGAGAACATGGTATCAATTCTAACAGTTCAAACATGGAAAATACCAATACTGGCATGGTGGGAATCCTAATGTATAGAACACGCCACAGGGTGCCCAGGACACATGGGGAGCCGACCTTCGGGGCCTTTCCTCGACCGGGCCAGGAAGAATTTCTTCTTAGTGCAAAGCTATGGGGGCAGTCTTTCCCCCAACAGTCGAGTTCTTTTATATTGCAATGTATAGAAGAAAAGTTGGAGCATTATCAGAAACTGCTAATCATTCACACCTTTGCAAAATTAAAGAGCATCATGTCACTAGAGTGGCATATTTTAATACTTATGTCTTTTGAAAAGATTCATAGTGTGCCAACAAACTTCGCAGCTAAAGTGCAACCAAAACCAAACAATCAGTTATAGCAAGCAATCTTACTGGTGAGCTGACATACAAGAAATCAGCATGTGAAGGTGATCAAACTTACATATTGTCATGCTAAAAAAAAAACTTACATATTGTTGCAAGGCTGTGCTCCAAACAGCTATAACAGCCGCAATTAGACCTCTTGCATTCACACTGACATCAGTAACCGTGCAGACTGCAACTCCTATAAGCACAACCATTATGCTCAGCTTTGTGTCCCGGGAATAATGTACATGATCAAAGACAATCTCCAGAAGACATGAAGCAGGTATCATGCACAGCTTTGCTATCTGAACAAGGAAAAGAATGAAATCAGTTGCAACAAATTTAAAGCCACAAAGTTTAGCTACTTTAAAATCTACTAACCTGATAAAAGCCCACAGAGTTCCACATCAAGCTCACGTTCATCCCAACAATTGACAAGTTTGAAAATATCACAAATTTAATCAGATCCGCTAGCGGTAACTGGGAAGGCTGGCTCAGGCCTAACCACCGAAATATGACTGTCATCAAGGTGGTAGTGACAAAATGAAGCCCAGTTAATGTTGTGGCTGCAAAAAATAAAAAGATTGTAATTACTGAGATGGCAGGAGAAATCTCAGAATTCCTATGTACAGTTTGTTGAGAAGGTACAGAAATATGGTAGAACATGCAACCACCTAACTTTCAGTAGGAAATTACATAATGTTAGCATATTCCTATTACTTCAGTCAAGGCCGTTAAAGCTCAACAGACACATTACCAATTACACCAAGGAAGTCTAGAAGAGTGCTGGTTTCAGGTTCAGCAGAAGCGCCCAATAGTCAGGGCACTTTATAGAACTATTCTTCAATAGTTAAGAAGCAAGTGAGGTGAAAGCATTGTCATTTGCAACCAAGATTTTGCAGAAGAGTATGCATCATTCAAATTGAAGTCTGATAAAATTTAGGTAGGAAACTTTCAGTGGTACAGTTAAAACTACTAAAAAGAATTTTATAAGATGCTTTCCAGTTTTCCAAATGTGCAATGCCTAATGAAAACGTATGAAGTCCACATTAGTAAACAAATACCATTACTTTGTTCAGGAAAAAGAATTATCAGGACAATACTCGTTTGTATTCAAAATATAAAATATGCATACAGCATTCAGTTTGAAGTCTTATAAACACATAACAAAATGTGGCAACACAAGATTATACCACTCACTAGGCACAGATACAAGGACTAGAGACCGAAGATGATAGTCTGATATTAAAAATAAATGCTCAGTTAAGCACGGAGCTACAGACATACCAAAACTGAATCCATACGTAGCCATTAAAGCTTTGTTGACCATGATGATTCCAACAGATGTAGTAACATTGAGACTCCATGCTGCAAAGTCGAGGACAGCCTTCTTGTCGGATTTCTTCACGGAAGTCATCTCCACTTTCACGAATTCAATTCAATGTTAGCTGAATTACAGTCTCCAAGAGACCGACACCATCAGATCCAGGAATACAAGTTTGAACTGCACAAGGCGAAGTGATTAATCAGAAGAGCAGTTCACCCAGTAAGCATAAATGTATGTATGCATATAGAGCATAAAGCAATACAGTTTGTACAAGTTGGAAGTGGTGCAGGTTATGCCTGGGCCTGAGATTTCCGGCAAAGTGCAAGTGATTGCACAAGGATTTAAAAAAGACGATGCAAATGGTTCTCTATAGTTTTCACTGGCAACGTTGGTTCACGATACAGGTAAACAATTGTCCGAGTTGTGTCAGGTGCGCATTCTCTGCATTCAGGTGTGTATTCTCTGCATCACAAGAAGTATGGAGCACGACTACACTAGCAAGCAACACTCCATCAGGTAGAATCAGCCGGTGGTGGCGTGGTGCCGTACTGCACTGACGTGCCGGCCCGACAAGAGCGCACTTGCGATTTACCGCGAGCCTTGTCGCTCGCCGCAGCTTGCTAGTATAGTACCTCCGTCCGTCCGACTGTAGCTCGTCCTCCCCACTCCATTGCCGCAGCAGCACCTAGGATTCAGAGATGAATCGCTGCTACGGGCGCGCCGCGCGGACGGCGGAGGCCGGCGGGGCACACGCGAGAGAGAGAGAGGTGGGGGCTTGCTCGCTCACCCAGAAACGATCCGGGAAAGGGGAAAGAAGAGCAGAGGAGGGAATCGCAAAGGGGAGGGCAGGGGAGGGGTTACCTGCGATGGAGGACCTCTCGATTGCTCGGAAGCAATGTATCCCTGCCTCCTCCGACGTGGTGTTTTGATCTGGGAGATTTGGGTGGGCGCCGCGCCGGAGGGTGTTGGTCTGCTGCCGGCTGCCGCCTGCCGCCTCGTCTCGTCAGAGGAGCGCGGTGTGGTGTGCGTGGAGCTCGTTTCCGTTTCCCCCTTTTGATCTCCCCTTTTCGCCCTTCCGGTTTACAGTTATTTGTTGCCACTCCCAGATCTCTGCCCAGGTACCGGACGGAACTCTATATTTATATGCAGACAAGTCACCCCACTTTGCTTTATTTCATTTCTTTTCCCTTTTCTATTCGATTCAAACTGACGAATCCCTCGGTTAATTCGCCATGATTTCGTTCTGAAGGAAAGTGACAGGAAAAAAAAATGCCGCCGTATTTGTCGATCCAAATGGCAAGTCCTAGAAATGCCATGTTTTGCTATTTTCAAAAAGAAAGTTCTCAATCCATATTAGTATTAACAATTAGTACCCGCAAAAAAAGTATTGACAATTAGGTTGCCTAATCTTTAGTGTACTTGTCTCCTAAAAAGTACAATGTACACCCAAATAAAATTCAGTTCAAATAGTAGAGTACATCCTAAGAATCAACTCTCATGGTATCGTGGGGCCTACATCCTAAAAATCAACTGTAGTGCATTAAAATTATAGGAGAGAAAATGACAAAAAGATCATTATATATACATTCATTCATTCCACGGGATCAGCCTATCAAGGAATGCCACTGAACTGGAAATGGGAAATGCACTGTACGTGATGCCTGGTTGCAGGTTGCTAGCTGTACATGCAATCCGGATGAAAATTTAGAGCACACGTCAAAAGTAGCTAGATGCCAGCCCATATTCACATGGCCCTCCTACCAATAATGCATGATCTTGATGCAACTTTTTTCGGATCACAAACTAAGCTACGCCATCTCAACCAATTAAACACGACGTGCAAGCTTCGTTATTAAGACGACTGATGATCAAGATCGCAGCATTGCACTCTCTATTATACTATATTATATGCATCGAGAGAAACGAAGATGTGGCTTGTCTTCTGTCCAAAGGTGTGAAGTACTAGTATACACTTGCCCCCATGTATGTTACGCACTACAGCCACTACTGTAGTAATTTTTTTTCTTTTATTTGAAAAAAAAAGGACTAGTAGTGACAGTGGTAAAAACTAAAAAGCTTGCATTTGACTGTACTTTTGGCTCAAAAGGAGCTAGCAAGTTCACCAACTTTAATTATGGATACATACATTCTAAAAGATTAATCCCAGCCTGCTGTGTGAGATAATTAAGCAAATCAAGGGTTCGATCTAGCATGTCGATGAAGCAACAACACACGACTCTAAACATCAACTATATTTCTTACTTAATCCATGCACCCATATAATAAAAGTTTAGAGAGTAATTGATTTTGTTGCTTATACTTGTTGAGAAGCCTTTAAAGGTAATTCCTCCACATTTTTAGCTAGCTTGCGACGACCTTCTACGACGTTGCGTCTGAGTTCTTGTGGAATTAATTAGATTAGATTAGACAGCTGAATTGCTAGGTAGCTCCTGATATTGACCTGTCGTCTAATTAAATTAGCCCTAACACCGTGCATGCGTTGATGCTTACACTTTATGATCACCAGAGAATCTTATTGGACTCTTCACTATTTTTTATATTTTTTTTCTGAAAAAATAATAATTATTAGAAGAACTAGTTATTATAATTCTTATTTTTAGTTTGTCGGTGCAGGTACGTATCTTGAGTTGACCTGTGCTTGCTTACAAGCTAGCTAGTCCTGGGAAAACAAAAACGGAACGGCACATGAGACCTTCCCCATCTGCAGTAGAGTGAAGCATCAACCTTTTTTTTTTATTTGAGAGGAAGCATCAAGCATATGAACTGGTGTTCTTTCATCATCACTGTAATAATGTACTTCTTCAGGCAGCCCTGCTGGAACTGGAAATGTATGCGGCCCATTCCAAGGACACACACGTGATGCATGGAGAGTAGCAGCCCAGTAACACAAATGAGCCGCGCTGCTGGCTGCGCTCCCCAAGCAGCCCAGCTCAAACCCAAATGAGCCCACGTCACCTAAATTTATTAGATAGAAGGGAAGTGCCAATTTTAGATAAAGAAATGTTATCTACGCTACGAAGATGAAGAACTGACCAGCTACAGCAGAAAACTGACTTCAACGTTGCTTGCTTGCTTTCTTTCACATAAATAAAGGTTACGGTAAATCTCAGAAATACAGAAGCCTCTCATCAACAGCATCACATTAGCTAACTTACGTATGTGAAATGCGCACAAGAATAAAGCAACTTGAAATTTTCCTCTCATCAACAGCATCACATCTCACTTGGATTATCTTAAGGTACTGCCAGCTAATAAGCTGATATCCCTCCATCGGTCAGAGATCGATCGACTTCCCTTTTGTCATCTATATATATGTTTCTTTAATCAACGAAATTAGAATAGAAGAAAGTTTTTTAAGAGTGGATACAAACCAGTGCACGGAATTCAATTGCAGATGGATTCATCAGTTGCATAGATGGGTGAAGCAGAACAAGCTGGCCTTCTGCGTCGAGAGTTCATGGCAGAACCTTCGATGCAGAGTTCCCTTAGCTTTCCATCGGCGAAATGGTTAATCCCAAGTCTGTAAGGCAGGTCGGATTTCTTGTTTTCCTCGACTCTCAGCACAGTGTCCTTGAAGTAGCTGAAGCGGCGAGCCATCTCCTCACGGTCACGCTCCTGGTTAAAAAACTTGCACCGGCGCTCGTACAGGTCCCATTTGTTTGGTTGTTTGGTTCCAGAGACTTTTTTTTAAGTCCCTGGAACTTTTTAGTATTTAGAAGTATTAAACAAATATTAATTATAAAACTAACTGCAGAACCCTGGGGCTAAACTGCGAGACGAATCTAATGAGGTATCTTAATCTATGATTAGCGAATGGTTACTGTAGCATCACTGTAGCAGATTATGAATTAATTAGGCTCATTAGATTCGTCTCGCGAAAAAGCACTCAGCTGTCAAAAAACATTTATAAACAGATTTTATTTAATACTATAAAATAGTAAGATTTTTTTTGATGTGATAGGGACTTTTGAAAAAAGTCCTGGAGCCAAACAACACCTTCAAGATCCTTGTCATTTGCCTCGAATTGCGTACAATCTATAGAGATAAAAATGATGAATAAAACGATGCATATATACTACATTAATTTAATTTAGGCTAGACCAACATCAACATGATACCTGTTGGTAGGACGAAGTAGCTAGGGTGACCCGCCGTGAGAGAGTCTGCTCCTGCTCCGATGAAAGCTGCCATCAGATGACGACGCGGCACTAGTCCGGGTGGCCGCCGCTGCAGCAACGAGCAGATCTGAGGCCGCCGCGCGCACCGCCTGAACCAGAGCGGGCCTCCGCTTCCTCCTCCGCCGCCGCCGCCACCCGCGTGACCGCCGCAAGGTGATATGTAGCCCACGCAGCTGAGCTGGAGACGCGAGCAGCCGCCCGGAGGATCAGGCACGCCATCGACGGCATGATGACGATCGAGAGGATGCGGATGGCGTCGCCTCGCCTCGCCGGTGATTCCGGCCGGCCGGTTGGGTTAGGGTTTTCTCCCTCCGCATCCCCAGATAGTAATAGTAATCGCTCGCGGACGATTCTGGCCGTCTGCGCTTGCATCGTCGCCGTCCGCTGCCCTGCCGCATCCTCACCATTCTGACGTAGCTGATGACTTGACTCGTATATATCATGCTCATGGTATTCGACTTTCTGGTAAAATGAACTGTGCAACTCATATCTATCTACTCCAAAAAAGACTGGAAGAGCGACCGTACGTCGATGTTTCCGCGCGCCCCGCTTCGGCCTGCCGCCTGCGAACCGAACATCTGCCTCGCGTAGGCGTAGGCCTGCCTTCGCACGTCGTCCGATTCGACGCCGAGCCGCCCGCGCGCCCCAACTCGCCCGCCCTCGCGATTCGTCCGACTCGCACGCCCTCGCACGACGTCCTCAGTCCCCAAAAAAATAGATGGTCGATTCGACGCCCTCGCCAGAAATCACGACGCGGGACGCCGGGGATTGTTGCCGTCGCCGTGATTGCAAATTGGGGTTGTCGCATCTTGCTGCAGCGATGCCCAGTCGCCCAGGCCTGGATCGACCCCCTGTCGCCGTTCGGAAGCCGACCTGCGGCCACGCCCCAGGGATCGCCGCTCTCGCCGATTGGTGGCGCCCGCCGGTGCTCGGCTCTGCGTTCCCATCGCGTCCTCACTCACATGAACACGCCTGTCAATCACGCTGCCTCCTGATCCAGCTACCGCCAATCATCGCTCCATTGCCGGAAAAGGGGCGACGCCGGTCCTGGTTACCCTTCCCCGTCGCCCTGCTGCCTATGCAGCCCTATAGAAGCACTTCCTGCGCACCCAGGTCTGCTCGGCAATGAACCAGACCGCAGCCGCCTCCTCCGGTGCCCTGTAGAAGCGCTCCCTGCCCCCAGGTCTGCTCGGCAAGGAACCAGACCGCCGCCTCCTCCTCCGGTGAAATTCGGCTGCCACGGTACCTCTATGCCACGGATAAGAGCCTAAGAGGTAAAATGGAACCCCCTCCCTCTCCTCTCTCTTCTCCCCACTTTTCTATGGCCTCCTGCACACTCAAACTCCGGCAAGGAGAACCCCCGAAGGCCCTGTAACCTGTACGCCATGCCCACGGATCTGCAAGCTTTTGCACAAAACCCCAAAGAAGCCTGTAATCCTTTAGTTATTTCTTGTATCTTGTTGCTTTCACCGATAACCCCCTAAACCTAATAAATACCTACACTAAGTCCCAGCCGAATCCTTTCTCAAATCTGACCCCGAGCCTTGTACTTTTTACTAGCACTATTTATATCGTTTTGCGATTCTCCCCTGCTGCCCCTTCTTGGTTTTATTTTATCGCGTTTATCAAGTTTAGATCCCTGCAGCTTTTTTTCATGTTATCTTATTTTCACGTTTTATCACTATTAATTTTATCGCCCTGGTTATATAATGCAATCTAATTACCATCGTATCATGTTATCTTATTTAGTTATTTCTATTGATGATCGAGTGAGTCACAGATGAATATTATTCTCAACTTTCATGATGCAATTTTTTCTAGCCCGTAGCAACGTACGGGCACGATTCTAGTCAATCACAATGTCTGGGTGGTGTAGTTGATTATCACGTTAGTCTCACACACTAAAGGTCCCCAGTTCGAACCTGGGCTCAGACATTATCTTTTTTTTTTTGGGGTCCCTGCTGGCATAACCGTTATGCTCGTACGTATCTTAATCTCCCATCTCCCATCTCCCACTACTAAAAAGAACCTGAACGCCCCACGCTCGTCAGTCTGCCGCCTGCGGATTCCCACCGTTGGTTGATTAGCGGCGCTGTTATCATTTGATTTGGGCCGTCGATCCGTACGTCACGCGCGAGCCCGCAAGGACGGCGGAATCGTTCTGCTACCGGGCGTTTAGAGCCGTCCGCAAGCCATCTGTTGCCGTCGATTCTTCCGCCGCAACCCTTACCTCGCCCGCGCCCCCTCGTCGCCGACCCGCTCTGTCGCCGTCGCCCGCGCCCTTGCCCTCGGTGGAATCGAAACAGCGCCGCCGATCCGCTCCCTCGCGCCCTCGCGAATCGACATCGCTGCGAGCCTGCGACCCCCTCGTCGCCGACCTGTAACCTCACCCTCGCCCTCGGTGGAATCCCATGCGGAGGTGCCCCTCCCCTTCGCCGTTGCCTCCCCAGGCACCGTTGTCGCCGAGCTCTGCACTGCGCTCGCCAAGGCTGTGGGCCGTGACGTCTATCTTGCTGTCATGGGCCACATCATCTCTATGCAAGTGAAATGCAATTGAACATGATGGAGAAGATATACTGTTCGTCATGCATTTACATCCCTATTTCCATTGTGATCTCTTATATTATTTAGCTCAACGCTTCTGGTTCAGTTTTTTATTTCAAGGATAAGTAATTTGCTTATACGCTTATGAATGTGAAGTTATTTAGAATCGTCATTCTCTTTTAATTCTCCTCCAGGATCTACCACCTTCTCGCTGTGGACGCTTCGCCCCCTTCATCTAGATCTTGGAAATCCTTCCCTCAAGCTGTGTCGCCGTTAATCGCGCCTACGCGTCTTCTGGTAACTGGTATGGCGCTGACTCATCTGCCTCGCCGCCTTCCATGCACTCTTTGAAGTCAAATCACATGGGCGCACCCGAAGCCAGAGCCCAGAGGTTGTGGCTCTCAAATCATCGTTGCCGATATAACACAAGAAGTTCACTCAGTTCTTTTTAGCTTTGCTTGCGATTTATTGATTTCAATCCATCCCCTATCACGGGTAGATTGGAGGGATATCTGTGGATAGGGATATCTGATGTTAGCATCAACTGGTGATTTTGGTTTCTTTGCAATTAGCTTTGCCTGTTGTCGCAGGGCCATTGGCTGCAGGACACCGGGAGTTGCATGGGATGCACAGATCAGGGAGGTGCTTCTCTAGCAGCTTAACAGGTATGTGGCTGACGGCCGACCCGTACTCTACATATCGATTGTAATTTCATTGATGTATACTGACTCAAGTTTCTGAATTTTTATGTTTCTTTAGTTCGACCTTTTGACATTTTTTCAGTCTGTGAGTTTAGATCGTGATTAAAAGAACACATGGCATTCGTTGCCCAATCATCCTACATGCCTACACCAACACCAGTCCGCCCCTTCCATTTTTTTTTTATCTCCAACCCTCATGGTAGTTATTTCAGAGTTCAGAGCTATACTCACTCTTTTAATCTTGAAAAGATATCACTCAAATTTTGAATTGTATAAGTTCAACGGTCGTGTGATTGAATATATATGCTGCCATTGATGATTTTACATATGGTTAGATAATGTTAATTGTACTGATTTGTACCATCACGAAACCTGCACCGTCAGACACTACACCCTCTTGATGTTTTTTTTTTCCTTTCTCAATTATTTTGCACTGATATAAATTTCAATGTATAGTGTTCATTTTTGCAGTGCTAGACCTATGAATTGTTGGTTCATCATGTTAGAACTAAGTCTATAGGAACTTTAATGTACAATGACAGAACCAAATAAAGCAGCAGTTCAGTCAAGGAAACTTGTCACAACTGTGTGCGATTGGTTTTTTTTTCACTATCTTCATTGTGTTTCTGAACTTGAAGGTAGATCATGTTTCCTTGTGAGCAATTTCGCGTAACAGTGCTTTCTTAACCTTTTCTGATCCTTCTGCTGACCTCTGACGTAACCTAAGTAATAATGGAATGATTTATATGCAAGATGTATTTTAACTGATGACTAACTATTCCTACACAAATCATGTTACAAAAAATGAGTTGTTTCCATCTGCTTAATCTTGGCTTGCCTGACACTGAATTGTCTTGTGTATAGTTTCTTTGTTCAGAATTCCATGTTGTGATCAATGCAATATGAGGACAAACTTCCGATCCTTCACTACAGCCTAGCTGTTCTTCTTTGAATGCGTTTGCATCTCTATATATTATTTGCCATAGTCCATAGCTGTAATTATTCTCATCCAATACCATCTCTCTATTGTACAATCAACTATGATACAAGATTTTGGCGGATGTTTATCTCCTGATTCATATGTGTTCCGCTTCTTACAGAGTCCAAACTACTCATTCCGTTGGGAGTTGTTGAATTACTTGCAGTCAATTGTGTAGACTTTTATGGTTGACCAAAGTTTGTTGGGATGGTATTGAATTTATTAGGAACTCTTATTACAACAATATACTACTGATGAGAATGTGTTCGATCATTCTTACTAAAATGCTTTATGTGCCAATAACATATATGAGCAATGATGGGTCAGGCAGCTATTAGAAGTTGGCACATATATAGCAAATAAAAGAAATAAATTTGATATAATGTGTAATGTCCACGGTTAGTGCTTCAGATTTAACTATTTCATTAACGATTAATGATTGTTATAAAACTGGTGCCCACATCCATAGTATGAAACTATTATGTACCAATTTCCTATGTCCACTGACTGTGCTTCTGGTGATTTACCGGTTTCTAATGCATTTGCAAAATACAAATGGTTTCCCTTCCTATGCTTTTATTATATAGTTTCTTGCATATTAAATTGGTGTTATTATTCAATCATGATTGAAGCCCGTAGCAACGCATGGGCATAAACCTAGTGAACTGTTAATTTCTAATCTCAGAAAAAAAAGAAAAGGGCCAAAATAACTTGGCAATTAAGAAGGTGATCGATCGATGACATGAGCATGGCGACATGATGGCGTATGTGGGCGGGTACCTATCGAAGAGCTAGCTAGTGATGAGGCGGCAGGTTGGCGGCCAGGGAGCACGTGTCCGGACAAAAGCATCGTCTTCTACCTCGTCAGCTCCGTTGACCCGGAATTCTCTTATCTGACGAGCAGGCGGCAGTCCCAATTAATGACGTACGGGGCAGCTAGATAGCGGTCAACGGAGCTGAGATCTGGAGTATCCATCTCCATCCATTCCATTTCCATGACCATGCCGATAGATAAGAGAGGAGACGAGAGCAGAGTAAGGATGGAAACGGATCGGATACGCATGGAATCAGATCCAGATATTACTTTTTACTATATTTTAACTCGGATACGGATACGAATTCGGATATTCTCGAATACGAATACAAAACGGATACCTTGGATTCGGATTCGAATTCGGATATTTACTCAATATATGAGATGATATTTTGCTATTTTCTTTATAGATAGTTTGGAACATAAAATCAATATATATGTACAAACTAAAGTATAACAATGTAACAAAGATAGCTTGTTAACAATAGCTTATTAATCAATAATTTTCTCTAATAAATAATACATAAATTTTGTATTAATATATAAATAAAAATATAAAAGTAATTTTAAAAATAAGTAGATGATAAAAATATTTAAAATTAAACTTAATCTTCTTACATCTTTATTATAAAAATTAATAACTTTAGTAGTGGGAAATAAATATGATTTTAAAATAGTTTCAATGAAAACGGGATACGGATAGTGTCGGATATTGTCGAATACGGATGTGGAATCGGATGGAGAAAACAAATGAAAAACGGATTCGGATGTATCCACTTTACTATCATATTAAATTCGAATACGAATATGGATATCCATATTGATGTTTAAATGGATACGGATGTCGGATAATTCGGATATCTGTCATCCGTTTTCCATCCTTAGAGCAGAGCCTGAGCTACATGAGCCGTTCAACGATCTGGCTGTCGGTACGAACTCCGACCGAGACAACGTGGACTCTGAATGGCCACTGCCTCGCCGATCCTCTGCGACTTGCACCCCGGCCTTGCATTGGGCCGCTATTTTTTGACGGCCGCTTTGCGACTGCAAATCTGCAATCAGCAGCAGCAGCATTCCAAGCAACAGCTCTTTACCTTAGAGCAAGCCTAATAGTTTAACCAGCTGAAGGCTAGATACTATTACCATGCCATATAAAGACAATAATATAGCCTGCTCATATAATAGGTCACCTATTAGGTTGGCTATTAGAATGGCAAAGATATAAATGACTACATACCAGTGGGGGAGAGTTAAAAACTAATATGTTTTACTCGATTCTTGTGCCATGTGCTAGCGTTTCACCGGACGGTGGCTCCTATCCTCGTCAGATTTTGCTGAGGTGGAGCATGCATACGCGGGCTGAAAGCTGTTACTATACTTTGCTCTTAGTCTTCTCTGTCAGTACAGTAGACTGAAGCACCAGGTTTTACCATCACCTATATTTGTTAGTAGTGTCATGGATCATTAGTCAGGCTTTGTTTTTAATTTGGACCAGCATTCTTCTCCATGGATCGCTTACTTGCCTTTTTCTATTTGGGAGGATCGTCAATCCATTGGCTTTTGCAGTCAGTCGCAAAAATTGAAGCCTGGCTGCATTTCATTCGTTTGATGATGGCTGGCAGTGGCAGTCAGGCAAGCCAATCAGGATCCAAAATAAAGATGGATCAGTCTCATATTTGATTCTCAAGGACGAGCAGACGCACTCCTGCTCTGTCGCTGTCCAATTCCGATCCATCAGTTTGGCTGGCTTGCCTTCATCTCAACGTATCGTGTGCTCTAAGCATGCAGCCTGTTTAACATGCTATTAAATATTAATAACAACAATTAACACTTTACTTTATTTTGGTACTACTGATGGAGCCACCTCACACAATCCTCCTCCTAATAACCACAGAAAATGAGACATGAAGATCTCTTGGGTGCTCTGCTCCTCGTAATAACCAGCAGAAAGTGAGGATGGCAGCAGGCAACCAAACGGGAGTTAAACTGCTGTTACTGCTGTTACTGCTAGAAGAGATGAGCAGCATCCCAGGAATCCAAGGTCGGGAAGCCACCACCACAGCTGCTACTGCTGTTGCTGCTGTAGTTGCAAGCCCCTGCTGCTGGTCCACCGGCCTCCGCCCGATCCACCGCTTGCGCCGCCGCCGCCGACCCGGCCGAGCGCGCGCACGGCGCGTCCACCCCGGGCGCGCCGAGCAGGAACGCCGACGTGTCCAGCGTGGGCAGCATCAGCCGAGCACCGGCCGGGCCCGCAGCGGCACCAGCGCGGTAGGGCGCCGGGCGGCAGAGGGCTTCCGGAGGAGGCGCAGGCAGCAGGTCGTCGGCGCCGGTGACCTGGTGCACCATGCGGCGGAAGCTGGCGGGGTCGGCGGTGATGTAGGTGGTGGGCAGCTTCCGCGACGGCCGCGGGCGGCGTTTTGTGGTGCGCCGGGCTGCAGCTGCAGCAGCCGCGGTGCGGAGGTGGTGACGGTTCGGCGGCGCGGCGGTGGCGGGCGTCGTGGAGGGCGCAGAGGAGGCCGTGAAGTCACGGAGGAGCTGGTGACGGTGGTTGCCATCGGCAAGGACGGGGAGCCACGGCGGCGCCGGCGAGGTGGAGGAGGAGGGTGACGGCCCGTGACCGTGGGCGCAGTAGGAGTCCATGTGGACGGCGGCGGCGGTCATGAGCATCCTGGTGGAGTGGTGGTCGGGACTGGTGGTGGTGGAGCAGCTCGTGGCTGCAGGATTTGGCGAGCGGAGGGAGATGAGCTGATGAGCTGATGAGCAGAGCAGGCGAGGCGCCACGGTTTATATGGGGCAGGTGGTGTGGTGGGTTGAAAAGTAAGGCACGGCGGCAGCGGCAGCCACGTCAGCACAGCACGCTGTTGAGCTTCAGCTTCCGGTGGCCCCACGCTGCTGCCTCCAACTACTAGTAAATTTGAAACGAAAAACTAGCTGAATTATTACCATTTTTAAAAACAGAGAATGTGTACAGACAAACATATGGAAGAAAGAAAAAAAAGATCTGGATCTCTTTATTTTGATGGCCCAAAAGAAATTCAACCAGCTGATGCTTCCAATGATGAGGAGTGGTGGATGCATGCTTTGTTATTGCGGGCAGCACCGACCATGCCGGCCAAACAAGAGATTATGTGCTGCGTCGTGTCACTAACCGCTTGCTTGTTTTAGCATGCAAATCATTCATTAGTCACGCAACGCATCGACGGTATAAGAATCGATAGAATTTAGCATGCATACGTGCTTGCATGCTATGAATGAATGCAGAAGCATTAATAATAAACTTTACTTTTAATTCCTTCAAATCGTCAGCGTATTTTTTTTCTATTTTTTTTCAGTTTATGTGCTGCAGAGGCCTGAGATGTTTTATTTTTTCTGAAAAACGTGATGTCGGGCTTGATTGGTTTGCTACAAAAATTTTGGCAAACTTTGGCAAGCCGAAATTTAGACGACTATTTAGTTGGGTATTAAAATTTATCCACATTTCACATTTATCCTACTAAAATATGGTCAAGTTTTTTTTGCCTAATATTTAGCTAGCTAGCCAAAATTTTAACATGGTAGCAATCCCGTCATATCTTACGCATATCACTGTGTTTAGATCCCTCCAAACTCCTAACTTTTTACAAGATTCCCTGTCACATCAAATCTTTGGACACATGCATGTAGTATTAAATGTAGATTAAAAAATAACTAATTACACAGTTTGATTGTATATTGCGAGACGAATCTTTTGAGCCTAGTTACTCCATGATTGGACAATAATTGTCAAATAATAACGAAAATATTACAGTACAAAATTTCAACTTTTTACAGTATATAAACACAGCCACCACGCGCACACGCTTGTATTTTTGTGCCACCACAAGCTCCATCACTTCATGCTTTTAGTTAGTCTCCTGTTGCAGCATACGACATGTTGATAGGTTCCTCGAATAAATCCGTGGTCAGAATTTGGAACAGATGGAGCACTACCTAATATATGCATTTATCTAGTTTCTGACTTAAGACGGTGGAATATATAACTGCAATCAAATGCAATTAGCTAGCTAGCTGGTGTGAATGGTTAACGCATGCTGCATGCAGTCACGTATGCCAATTGTACGTGATTGAGACCATACCCTTGTGCAGTTCCTTGTTGCGCATGCATGTATACGGTTGAAAGCATGCATTCATTCTGAAGGCCACAATAAGGATTTTTTGTATTTGCGTGCCGAGTTGACCCAAAAATTAAGATCGTTCACTTAATTATGTGTATTATGAAATCCAAGCATATATACGAGCAAGTATATACTATTCAACCATTCCAAATAGTCATCGATGGCACCACATCTACTGTATTATTATTATTATTATTATTATTATTATTATTATTATTATTATTATTATTGCTTCAAAATATCCTTCATACCTTCCTCCGGTACGGTCGAGTTTTTTTTTAAAAATCGTATTTGCTTCAAATTAAAATATGTATTTTTGTTATTTATTGTGCTCCTAGCCTTTGACCTCTTGAGTCAAAGTACGCGCGCACATACTAGCTAGCTAGCGCATATATATAGTGTATAAGAATGCAACTGCCGCTTTCATTGATTCTACAAAATCAAACAAAGCACCATGCATGTGTTGACGCGAAAAACGTGCCGCGCCAAATGCTCAGCACTGAACGGGCGGCGGGCGGCGGTGCACCTCGCAGCGCCGCTGCGCCAACCGGTCAGACTGGTTGTAGGGACCGGTCAGACCGGTCTCGTCGGGGCGGCCCGACGAGATCCGACGAACGCCCATCCGGGAGGGACCCCGTCAGGGCAAGCGCACGTAGGGTTGTTCTAGAGTCGACAGGCCACCTAGAACGCCTTCAGACGTCGTCGAGACGAAGGAAGAACAGAAGGATAATGGGGGTTGGAAGAGCTAGGGTTTGGAGGATACAAAAAGTAAGGCAAAATAAAAGATAGATATGTGTTTGATCGATTGGATACCCCTAATCGGCCGTGACCTTTCATATTTATAGGGAGGGATGGTCTTACCCTTTTAGGAGTCGAAACCCTAATTAAAATCGTGTCAAAATACAACTCCTAACTCGGAATAAGCTGTCAAAACCGGTCTGACCGCCTGTGCCAACCGGTCCGACCGGTCTGCCCGGGGTGCAGAACTTCCCGAAGCCGTATCTCCCTCATCCGAAGTCCAAATCGGACGTTCCATATATGCATTTTGATCGTCTCGACGAGAGCTACGCAATGGTAAAGTCCAATTTACAATTTGAAGAATTTAACATGACCGGTCTGACCGGTTTTGGAGAGAGGTCTGACCGGTCGTCCCTGGGCTGCCAATTTTGGTTGTCAACATATGTCCCCATGTTTTTTTGGAAAGCTTGCGTGCCAAAAAATATTCTTCTGAACCAAAATTGTCTAAGGACGATGATTAATAATACATCGGCCATATATTTGTACTAAGGGCGATAATATGTTATCGGCCATAACTTGCTTCAAACTGATGATAGAACAACCTGCTTCGGCCGCCATACCTTCCTTGTAATTGGTGATTTCATTGGCACGACCTCAACTTGTTGCTCTACTGATTCTTTATGTTGCTTCCATTGCAATCTTCTCTTTTGAGTGCGAGACAAGCCTGAAGGACAGCACTTCGGCTTTTGAGCATCTCTTTCCTTCTCATATTTGGCCAGGAGCTCTTTAAAACTCGGCCTTGTTCTGTTCTTGACTTTGGAGAAATTTCCAATCTCGCTGGATACACCGGTCAGTATACCGGTGAGACCGGTTGCACCGGTCAGACCGGTGGTCTTGTTGTTGGCCTTTTTATTTCCGCCTTGCCCCCCGAGTGTTGAAGCCTTTACTGCAACACGAGGAGTTTTCTTCTGTAGAACTTTTCTCTTAGGTCTTTCTTCACCAATGATCACATTTTTCCCTTTAGTTGTTTTGGCTTGATCTGGCCGAATCAACACTTTCGGATTTGTCAACTCAAGCATATGCATGTGCATGGGAAAAGGATTCTGGTCAATTTGCATTGCACCGATCACTAATCGTTCTTCGTTTATGGCCGATTGTATGTGTCTACGAAAAACATTGCAATCATTGGTAGCATGAGAGAAAGAATTATGAAATTTACAATAAGCCCGCTTCTTCAACTCATCCAATGGTGGTATAGCTTGAGAGAATCTTATCTTTCCAATCTTTGCTAGCTCATTAAAGATTCTGTCACACTTAGATACATCAAAGGTGAATTTGATTTCATCATGCCGATTTTTAGAAATCGGCTTTAGAGAAGCACAAGTGCTTGGCTTATCATTAGATGACCATACAAATTCAGCAGCATAAACCTCTTTACTTTCATCGTCTGAGGAATCAATATCAAGCATATGCATACTAAGACGATCAGATTTAGGTTTAGCATCTCTACTCCGGCTTTATTGAGCCGAAGCTCTTTGCAACACTTGATTAATGGTCAGAAACTTATAGCTTTCTAGTTTTTCTTTGATATGAGATCTCAAACCATTAACAGCTCATTCGGCAAGATCCTTTTAAGAAATAACCACACTATAACATCGGTTTTTTATATCTTTAAATCTTCTAATATACTCAGCAACAGGCTCATCCTGTTTTTGCTTAACCGATGTTAAATGACATAGCCACAATTCATTATCACCATTATAAAAGTGCTCATGAAACTTATGCTCTAATTGAGACCATGTCTGAATAGAATTAGAAGATAATGCCGAAAACCATAAAAAAACAGCACCAGACAATGACAAAGGGAACATTCTAATTTTTAAATGATCAAGAGTACCATGAATACCCATTTGTGCATTAAACTGGCTAACATGCTCCCTCGTAGTTCTACTATCCTCCCCAGTGAATTTAATAAATTCAGGCACCTTAAAATTATGAGGATATGGTATAGCATCAAAACTCTCAGGATAAGGTTTCTGACACACAAGAGTTTTATCTTTAAGCTCTATGCCGAAATTTTCTTTAAACATGATGGCCAAATCTTTATTATGCTTCTCAAGTATTTGATTAAAATAAGTATCATTTGGCCTTTGCACAGAGTTTGAATTAATCGGCATATGCTGTGGTGCACGGTTCGGTTGTATATACGGCGCTTGCTGCAAGTAACCATTATTTGGCACTGCACCGTATGAATAACCTGAACTTCGGGGAGGCATAGTATATGGGTTATATGTCATAGTTGTATATGGAGGAACACAATAACCAGCAAACCCATTCATCCGGCTAGAGTCAGCCTGAATAGGAGGGATAGTAGCAATTGGTTCAGGGGATGGCTGATATGCAACTAAAGCGCCAGAACCAGTCTGACCGATTTGAGTCGGTCCTGTATGACCGGTCTGACCGGTTGGTGAAACCGGTATGATTGTGTGACCGGTTGGTGAAACCGGTCTAACCGTCCTGTTCAGACTGTACTGATCTGGGTCCTTTTGACCTTCGTAAAAGTTCATCGGCATGCCGTATTGATATGCATGTGCTGCCGATGACTCAGGAGGTATATCATATTGTGAAGCATCAGAAACAATAAACTTAGGAGCATCATTATCATCGGTCAAAGGTTGTTTTCCTAAAGATTTATCAATTATGTTTTGAACAGTAGCAAGGATTTGTTTCTGACCAGTAACTAATAATTGACCAACTTACTCCAAAGTAACAGATGACGTTTCAGTGCTCACATTGGTTTTTACCTCAGGTGATGAAGCGTTGAAGATGACCTCTTTGATCTTTGTTATTTTGCCTTGACGGTCCTTGGAGTAAGGCAACAAGAATTTCTTCTTTGCTTCTTCTTTGCGACGCTCCACTTCTCGCGCTTGCTCCTCTTCGATCTTCTTCAATTCTTCAGCGAGGATTTTTTGTTCGTCGGCCGCAATCTGATCAAGATCAGACCTGACGATGTTGGATGGATCAACTTCGCCGTGTTTCGGATCGGTCATGGTAACCGATTTATCTTTCTTCTTCCCCAGCGGAGTCGCCAAAAAGTATGTTGACGCGAAAAACGTGCCACGCCAAATACTCAGCACTGAACTTGCGGCGGGCGGCGGTGCACCTCGCAGCGCCGCTGCGCCAACCGGTCAGACCGGTCTCGTCGGGGCGGCCCGACGAGATCCGACGAACGCCCACCCGGGAGGGACCCCGTCAGGGCAAGCGCACGTAGGGTTGTTCTAGGGTCGGCAGGCCACCTAGAACGCCTTCAGACGTCGTCGAGACGAAGGAAGAACAGAAGGATAATGGGGGTTGGAAGAGCTAGGGTTTGGAGGATACAAAAAGTAAGGCAAAATAAAAGATAGATATGTGTTTGATCGATTGGATACCCCTAATCGGCCGTGACCCTTCATATTTATAGGGAGGGATGGTCTTATCCCTTTAGGAGTTGAAACCCTAATTAAAATCGTGTCAAAATACAACTCCTAACTCGGAATAGGCTGTCAAAACCGGTCTGACCGCCTGTGCCAACCGGTCTGACCGGTCTGCCCGGGGTGCAGAACTTCCCGAAGGCGTATCTCCCTCATCCGAAGTCCAAATCGGACGTTCCATATATGCATTTTGATCGTCTCGACGAGAGCTACGCAATGGTGAAATCCAATTTGCAATTTGAAGAATTTAACATGACCGGTCTGACCGGTTTTGGAGAGAGGTCTGACCGGTCGTACCTGGGCTGCCAATTGTTGTTGTCAACAGCATGCATCATCAACTCGTCAGTGCTAAAGTAAACTGCCCCACTCGCGTGCAGGGAGATTTTAGATCACGTAAATCGGCCGCACTATCTTCATCAATCGGATGTGATGTGATAGAATACATCAAATCTAAAAGGAAATCGTTTCCTACCTCTGCGAAAATCTAACAATAATGCTTATGCCCACATGAACAAAATTAAAAAAAATTATATTCTTAAATCAATCAATCGAATATTTAGTCAACTTTAATTTTAACTGGCAGTAGTAAGTAGTATGCATGCATGTCCTTTTTTATCATGGTCAAACACGCCAGCTACCAGTAGTATGCAGTGCATTGATTGATCCCGCCCTTTGCTTTCAGCTTTACTACGTATATATGTATCCCCTCGTTACTTTGCAGCTTGCGTGTGAAACTGGTTTCGTAGAATTGACACTCTAGGCCAGGGTCAATGGCTTTTGCGGCTCACTGCTTGCTTGCTTGACCGCGTCAGAGAGAGTACATACGCACTGGGGGCGTAGAGTTGACTTCTCCATTGACTAGAACCGGTAGTTACAAATGGCTGCCATCGTCAAGCACAAGGGGCCTCATCACTCACCATCAAATCCTTTTGGACCTAAATGCACCTTGCTTTGTTCTTTCCCTTTCTCTCTCTTTTTTTTTCCATTTTCATTGACTGAGAATGCTTGCTTGCTTTTTTTTATTTTCAACAGGGTCGGTCATTTTCACCGACGCAAAGAACCATACGGAAACCTTTTGGCCCAACCCAACCTAGTAAGCAACCTCTCCAGCCCACACTAGATAATGGGCCGTGGGCCTTCTTCCTATATGAGATTGCAACCCAAATCGCCTGCCTCCCCACGACACCTTTTCTTTTCTTTTTCCAGAAAAAAAAAAGCAGTCGCCGGGGTAGGAGCACGCCAGCGAAGCATCTCCGGCTCCCCCCACCCGACGACGACGGCCGACGCCTCCAACCATCCCCTCCCTACTGCAACACCACGAACTCCCACCGCCCGCCCATGCCGTGCTCGCTCCTCCACCCGCGGACATGATCCCCCGCGATGGAGGATCCGGACCCGTCGTCCGCCGCCCCTGAGCCTCCGCCTCCCCCTCCCCCTCCCCCGTCCCCGCCGGAGGAGGGGGATGGCTGGGTGGTCCTGCCGCCCAGCGAGGTCGAGGGCATCGACGATCCCAAGGTCATCCACTGGGAGGACCTGCAGCAGGAGCTCGCCCGCCTCTGGAGCCTCTCCGCCGCGCTCCAATCCGTCAGGGACCGAAAAGCGCAACTCGCCGCGCGGCTCGATTCCTCCATTGAGGTAATAATCACTGAGGTTGGGAGTCGATCGGTGTCCCTCCTCACTCGATCCCTAGTCGAACTGTCGGATCCTGTGCGCTCTACCATTTGATTCTCCAATGGGTGCGTGGGTGCTCGGATCTTGGTGCTTTCCTTTTCAGCACTGAATTATTCCTGGCAAAGGTGGATTCGTCTCCATACCTTTGGTTGTGCTTGGGATATCAAAAGGAGGGAAACCCACATTCCCAATTCTTGACTATGCAGCGTGTCCTGAAAGGCTGAAAACTAATTGAATAGCACCCATGGAGTAATTCCCGTGTTTGATTTTGGAACCCAAGAATACCACAGATTTGTAACATCATTGTGCTTGTGGGCAGGCTAGACGGGCGTTTCTCCAGCAGGATAATGAGTTGGCTGAAATGAGGCAGAGACTGAAAGAGCATACTCATCATCTGGGGGATTTGAAAGTGCGCACAAAGAAATCGTCAGATGATGTTGAGGGTAAAAGGGAACAGCTTTGCGTCAAAATTAGAACATTGTCTGTGGCAAGCAAAACTCTTGGCACCGCGCGCAATAAGCTTGAGGTATTCCATCTTTACATTTCTTTTCCCTCTTGAGCTCTAATAGTAATAGCTCTGCCAGGATCAATACCAAAACGCCACAGAAACATGCTGAGTACTGTAGCGAGTAGTTTTCTTGAGAAACTTTTGAGTGCAAACAAAAAGTGATTGTGTAAGCAATAATCATTTTGATAAAATATTTGTCTAAACTTGTGTATTATGCATTCGCCTCTTACATATGTTGCTTGTTGCATTTGACAAGGCTGTTCTCTTCCACAAATCTTAACTGAATATTTTATTTGATGGTTACAGGAAGCTAATAAATTGCTGTCAGGCGAAAATGGTCATGGGCGCCTTGAAAATATGGAACAGAAGTTACGGAAAAGACAGCAATATATGGTAACTCAAGTTGCGCAGATATATCCTGTGAGGCATTTGGATGAACAATCTCCAGATCACAAGCCTGGAATTACCACTAGCATCATCAAAACAAGTATGTCTTTTTCCGTGCATCTTTCGTGGGTTTTCAGTTCTGCGATCAAGCTATACAATTTTATGCATAAAGAAAATTGTACCATATTACTGGTGTTAAGTGGCAGACCTTAATTAAGAATTAAGGGGGGGCCTGGTGAATGGTGATAGACAAAAAATAACTGTAATTATGGGCTTATCAACACATGATTTCCAGTAACTAACAAAGAACGCCATGAAATGTTTATTGTAAAAAGTATGATCATTCACAGTGTCGTACAAAGTGTACCTTTGTGTCTGGCAGTGATTCCCTAGTTGCAAGAATTGATTTTTTTTTGTGGACAGAACTATTATTCTATTTCACTGGGTTGCTTGAAAATCTTTCTAAGATATAGGAAGAGGTATACGGAACATGAAACTTTAATATTTTTGTCAGACTTTATGGATAGAGAACTACTTTGTCCTAAGACTTCTGAAATTGTGTTTTTGCCAAAACTTAAATGCTAAAGAAATTTTTTCAGGCACTGCTGAATCAATATTGCCAAATGGCTCTCAGAAAAGACCTCTGGCCATATTGGGTCTTCAGTTATCGAAGCCTACTGCCAAAAAGACCGGCTACTTCAGTGACAAGACTGATTTTCAGAAGTCTTCTACTGTTCTGGGATATGCTGCACATGTATGTATAGTCTAGTTTTATTAATTATTATCAAATGGAGTTCCACAAAAAAAATTATTATCAAATGGAAATTAACTTCATCATTCATTTGTTTTTTTTGGTAGAGCCTTTTGAACTATTATCAGTTTATAATTTCATTCTGTTCTAGAAAAGAGGTATTCAGATTGGGTGGACATGTTACTGAACATTGTTCTCCAGTTTGTACTATTTTATAGATCTGACTGTTTATTTGTTATGAATCATAGGCAGTCTCCCTCATTGCATCATATCTCAATGTTCCTCTTCGATATCCTTTGCGCTTTGGAGGTTCGCGGTCATATATTCTTGATCATTCGCCTTCAGTTGAGCCATCATCTATGACCTCAGTTGTGAGTTCTGTCCCGCCGAACACAAGCATGAGGATGATGGAATTCCCTCTGTTTTTCGATGGCCAGGAGACAACAAGATCATCATATGCAATATTCCTATTGAACAAGGTTGGTCTCCTTTCTATTGGGGTATTTATTTTATGCAAAGTGTGCGGTTAATATCAATGGCTACTTTTAGCACTGTTGTTAATAGAAGAATCTAGATGATGTTAAAATTCAAATTAACTGTGGAAGAATATACATAATACACGTTTTCTCTTCTTGCCTTGTCCACTAAATCTGGAAATCTGTCCCCACGTAACTAGAAAGTAGGAACTATTTCAGCGCAATCAAAGATGGTTTGAAAGAAATGCCTACATATGCCTGTTTGCTTATCAAATTGAATCTTAATTCAGCTTCAGAATGTAGTTGTGTTTTGGTACTTGAGTTCGATTAGAAGTAGCCCCGTTTAGGATAAGATATAATTCTTAACTGAATTTGACAGAACATTGTGGAAGCACCAAACATGTCAGGCTAGTGAAGATGGTGCCATGTTTCTGGACAACATATGAAGCTGTGATGAATGAAATAATCCAACAAAGAATTTAGTGATGTCTGATTCATGAAATTGTTACCAACTGAGTGGGTGTCCTTTCTCTAGAGTTACTATATTTTGAAGCCAAAATGTTCATGTGATTACTGCAACCACCCCGATGATTACTGCAACTAACCGGGTTATCAGCACTTGGCATTGTTTCACTTTAGAGTTTAGACATTAATAACCTCCTGCGTGCTTCCTGGCAGGATATCGAACAACTCCTGAACTACATTGGCGCAGAAAGTCTTGGGCCGAGATATGTATTAGCTAACCTGAAGCAGCTGACTATGATTATCCAGTCACAACAGTATATCTCTACTGATTAGTTTGACCCAGATGCAGTTTTGGAGTTCTGAACATATTTAGTCCAGACGTGGTTGGTGCTGCTTTTAACAGGCACCCTTTTTTCGTCCCCTATGGACTCTCAAGAGCCAGTTTCTGTGCTGATATGTTCATTGTAAATGAGCAATTCATTAAAGTTGGTGTAAAACGTTGTCACTTCCAGGTGTACAGGATAGATATGGGTAAGAAACGGCATACTGTACTAGGAATGGAGGAAGCAGAGGTTGTTGTTCATGCCATAGCCATAGTTACTATTGTTTTAGCCTGTTCTCTTCTAGTAGTGTGAAAAAATGCACCCCCGTTTTACGTGTACACGTTTGACTGCCGCCGCAAGATCGAGCAATATTTCTTGTATCTTGCACTGCATGCCAGTAAAATGATGAGAAGCTTTCTGTGGTCCAGTAGCCATGGTTCATCCGGGGAACAACAACTTCAATCCGTCCTGTCCTTGCGTACATCTCGCTGTTCGAGTGAAACTCGTGCAATGCAGTTGGATTGTTTCTGTTGCCGCAGTTTCGACGGAGGAGGGTGGGTTCAGGTTTATACTCCACCAAGCATCAACTAAGCTGGAGGCACTCACGGTTGAGCCAGAAGCACCCATTCTTGGTGCTTTACCCCTGTGTGGCATTGTTTATCATCTACCGTTGTCGTTTGATCTAGGGCCAGCAGAGCAGTGTAATAATCCAAAAATTAGAGATTTAATAAAAATCAAATCTTACACGTGGCCCCCACATGTCAGTCTCTCCCTCCCCTCTCCCATACTTCTTCCTGTGCTGCACGTCGCAGTAATGGCGGTCTCCCGAAGCTCCCCGCCGTGCGTGTCGTCGTGGAGCCCGATCCCGGTTTCCCGGCCGTCGGTGACGCCGCCAAGTCGCCCACGACGTCTCCCGAGCTCGCCACCTGCCTTCACTCTCGTTCACGCTCCCGTTCCTCTCTTTCTCCTCCCTGCGTTCGCCATGAACGGCTCTTGAAGCTCCTCGCATTCGTCGGACCGATTCGCGAGCTCCGCTCCACGAATTCCAAATCCACTTCACCCAAAGCTCCTCCACCTCTCTAGCGACCTTCCCAACCCCTTCAATCCTAGCCACGACCCCTGCTTCATCGGAAATCGGAGGTTTCCCGGCCGCCAGCCATTAAAGCCGCTCGGAGCTCTGGTCGCCGTCGAACTCCCTCATCCGACCATCGTTTTCGTCGCTTGACGGCTCAAATCGACCCTAGAATCCGCGACCGAGGAAGTCGTATACGAGGTGATCGCGGAGCCGCAGGAGCAGACGGAGCCAGCCCCGCAGGCGTTTCGTGACGACCCGGCCCAAGGCCCAGTGGACACTAGCTCTGAGCAGCAGCCCACAGGCAAGCCCCGGTGCATGTCCTAGTATTTTAAAATTATGACATCCATATATGTTACTATTACTTATGCATTACGTTTTAGGAGTTGATTTGAAACCTAGTTGCATGATCCGTAGTTCCTTGAGTTGTACTAGTATGTATAGGGCGATAGTAACGCTATGCTTAATAAGTATCGATAGAAGTCGGGTGACTGCTTGTCACTCGCGAGATATAGGATGTTTAGAAGACGAGTAATTTCCAGTTACTCGCGAGATATAAAGTTATATGTATAGTTATGTTACAGTATCTGAGTTATTGAAAGTGATATGGAATTGTGAGACCGGGCGGAGAGTGATGATGTTTAGGTATGGCAGCAGGACAGGGTTCCTGGTTGTCTTAGCTCCGCCTGTGTCGATCAAGGACCGGTCGTTGTGGCAGTGCTGATCGGGGATTGAATTGTACTAACCGCATGCCGGGAGTAGGAGGTAGTCGAAACCGGTAAGCCGAGTACTGCCTTGTTTCGAAAGTACAGAACTTCATCACCACCCCTTAGGGCGAGTCGGGTAGTCGCGGAGAATTGGGATGCATATGTTTACTTTTGGTGGTCTCTCGTTGAGCCCGGCTGACTATATGTAGGTGGGGCGGTTCTGTAGTTCGGGGCGGGGAGGGGAATGGTTGGTTTGTATTGTCCGACGGGGCAAATACGTGCCGTGTTGGTTAGGTCCACCTTGCAAGGTTAAATCGGATCGATTCGCCGTGTCTCGCGGTTATGAGGGCCTTGATCTCTTTGTCGCCACGTAGAAATGTATTAGAAATATTAGTGATACATGATGGAACTATTTCGAATTGTTATTGTAATGCTCCAACATGATTGTTTTAGTTAGGCCAACATTAGATGAGAGTCTTTCTACATAGAATATGAGGCTAGAACATTGAAAGTAAGGATTTAATTATAGATGCTTTTTCTGCAAAACAACTATGAGCCAGAAAGCCGTACATGTCTAGATATAGGGGCTATGTATACCCCTGGTCGGGTAAGCATTGCTGAGTATTAGAATACTCAGGGTTTGTTGCCACCATTATTATTTCAGGACCCCAAGACGTAGACTTCTGCCCGTGTTGTGCTAAATTTATACAGCTGGGCGCGGATGGTTGGGAGGTGGCCGGATCAGATGCTTAGTCATTGCTAGTTTCCAAATCACACACCCGTGGGCTGAGTGTGTGATTCGATACGGCACTTCGTGTAATATAGACGTCAGGTTTCTATATTGGTCTTGTTTTAAAATAAAGTTGCTCTTGTATATTACATATGTAATTAAACCAGGTCTGTAGAACTTAGTGTACTCCACTCAGTATTGTAATCGTATTTATATGTACTCGTCATATTTGTACTGCCTGCGCTCACCTTCGCGTGGGACTACTGGTGTTTGTTTCGATCGGAATGTCGGTTTCGAAAGGACTGTCAAATTAAACCGTTAAGCCAAATGTGCCTGATGTGTTCAAATGATGGCCATTTAGCTTAATTTGAGTTTTAATTTGGCGGTTCTGTCACAGCTGGTATCAGAGCCGAAATACACCAGGGGTGGTACGGATGTGACTATTTTCTAGACTTTCAAAATTAAAAACGAATTTCTGGGGTATGAGGAAAGTCGTTTCAGTCGCGCTTTACGATTAAATCCGTACTAAGCCCTATATAGTACTTGGTTATTTATAAATTGGCGGCAATATTTATATTCACTGACTTCCAGCACATTTCTTTCTGTTAAACCTTAATTTCTTGCACAACCCTTACTTAATATTGTAACGACGCACCTACGCTGAGGTAAGCAAGGTGAGCAATTCTTGGTAGTCTTTAGAATAGCCCACGTGTTTCATACGTGCGCGGGTCCCGTATGATGAGCATACGAGGAGGTGATAAGGCTCCATTCAAATGAGCCTGTCGCTATCTGCCGCCTGATATGGAGTGCGGACTTCCCACCGTGTGATTGCAATCACGGCCATCTCGTAAGGCAATGTTACGAGATGTAAATCTGTCATGCGATTGGTTATGACCGTGTACCTTGGGACACGTTTACCCTTGGGTGTCCCGTAAGGCGATTTGTACGGGAAGTGAATACGTTGCCTCGGTAACGTATGCAACGCTGTCCATGCAGTGTTAAACGCATGGGCGCCATCTCTATAGTGGAGGGTGATGTATGTGTGAATATGTGGGCAACTGCATATGCGTTACCCATGTGGCGTAGGACACATGGGGGCCGTTCGTGTGTGCTGGCACGAAGGGTCCAGTCGTGGATATATGCATATATCTGTATATCATGTGCTTTCTGCAGGTACACTAACAAACGAACGCGTAAGTTAAGGCGTGTAGAAATCGATTATATAATTGAGAGCGTATGTTGCCACCGAAAGCTCACGTATATTGCCCTATTATTGTCGGCAAATTTTGTTGGAAGAGCGACGTAGGACGATCATGCATAATACCATTCATTGCATTATATTAGTGGGTTAGCGAGTGATTTGGGTTGTGAACTTTTGTTGGAAGTTTGAAATTAAAAGAGTTTTGTTTTTCCAGAGTGTTGTAAGTATTTACCGTTTTATAAGTTATGAGTTTGTATTTTCTTTTGGGAATGTTCCTTACCGCTGTCGGCGTTTTTCGCAGATGGCAGCCTTGTCGGACTTCCACTTTGACGAGGACGGGTGGGTGCGTTCCACTTGTCTTCACCGTGAGGGCCTTCCCGTGTTGCTGTGGGAGGTGCTCCAGGAGTTTGGCCACACCGAGCCTCCCCAGTACTACGGTCGCGTGTCTTCCGAGGGGGCCATCTCTGGTTGGGAGGCTCGCCTGCGAGTTCCGGCACGCCTCGGTCTCTTTCCGTCAGACCCTTGGGAGGTGCACACTGAGGGTGCTGAGATTTTGAGCGTCTGGGATCGTGCAGCCGCGATGGCTATTACCCAGTTTTGTGAGCAGGAGCCCATTTTTGCGAGTTACTCTGCTTCGACGGTTGGTTTTCCTGTCAGAGTGACTTCTAAGTACTCGAGGCAGCGGTTCTCTCTTCTGTTGGACTCTACTCTTCCAGGCCACGTCCCAGCTTTGGCCAGGATCGCCCGCTACGCCGCCGGTATGTTGGGGGTGTGCGACCAGTTTAGGAGTGAGAACACACTCTACCGGCAGGGACTCCGGACAGCCCACGCTACAGCACAGGAGCAGACTCAGCAGATCTTAGGACAGAGCCAGCAGCTCGCAGAGCAGAGTCAGCAGGTAGTGGGGTTGGCACAGCAGTTCTGGGAGCAGGAGCAGAGGATAGTTGAGCAGGCTCAGCAGATTTTGGAGCAGTCACAGCAGCTAGAGGAGCAGTCACAGCAGCTAGCGGAGCAGACAGAGCAGCTAGCGGAGCAGGCTCAGCAGATTGAGGAGTTGACTGAGCAGGTGGACGACCAGGAGGCTCTAGCTGACCACTTGCAGGACGCGCTTCAGGTTGCACTAGGGAACGTGCACCAGTTGCAGCTTCAGCAGCAGCAGGCCGCAGCCCCACCTGAGCCACCACCTCAGGTGTCAGGTGTTGAGTCAGGAGTTGGGCCTCAGGAGATGTCTGATGCAGCGAGTTCCGTCGGTCAGAACGACGTTCCACCTCAGGCAGGGTCCACAGCCATCTTAGTGAACGAGCAGAACGTGGGACGCCTGCAGGAGGAGCTACGCGCGCGTGGGATCGAGGTTGAGCGTGTCTTTGAGTACCAGCCGCCGCGTTGAGTAGTTGGACTTTGGGTGTAGTTAGGGTTGACATAGTATTGTAGTTTGGTAAATGTATGAGAGACAACTAGATCTTGTAGTATGATAGAATAACTCTGATGTAAGATAGGACGATGGTTTGTATATGTTTGGATTGAGTTTGTAGGTGTGTAATCCCATTGTAAAATATCATTTTAGCGTTCGACTTATGGTAATTCCGAAGTTTAGTACGTAAAAATTCGTGAAGACAGTCCATGCGGTAAACGCGCGTTATACAAAAGTTGTAGAGTATTCCGATAACCACTCACTTGCAAAAGTTATGAATTTTTGGACGTATAGTTTGGGAGATACTGTCAAATTTATACCGCGAAGATTTGTGATATTGAGATTTTGTTGGGGCCTATTTTGTATTCACTAGTTGATGCAAAAATGGTTTTACCTCCCTCATGCATGATCCAGTTATTCTTATTCCCATTTTGGGCCATAAAAGTGGCGATACAATTGTTGAGTTATTTAATCGGTGTTCTAAATTCAGCATTTTTCATGAATTGAATATTAGTTGCTATCATGATTATTTAATTTAATCAAGGTATTGGGACTAATCAATTCATGATTAATTGCAGAATGCCGAACACCGATAATGACTCCTCTGCGCCCAATAGTGCTAATGCGCTGCCACCGCCTCCCAATTTGGTTGAGGCAATCGCGGCCATGTTGACTGGGCGCGATGAACAGACGGAACTGCTCCGTCAGCTCGTTCATCAGGGTGCTGCACCGCGGCATGGAAATCATAATCATCACCAGCCGCCTGTCCCTGGGTATCAGGAGTTCTTGGGTACTCAGCCACCGCTTTTCCATAAGGCGGATGAGCCACTGGAAGCTGACAGTTGGCTCCGGACCATTGAGTCCAAGTTCACTCTATACCAGTATAATGACAATGACAAGGCATCATTTGCAGCTCAACAACTCAGAGGTCCTGCACGTACGTGGTGGGATAATCACGTAGCTATGTTCCCTGCTGGCACTCGGTTTTCTTGGGATGAGTTCAAGGAAGCTTTCAGGGCACATCATATCCCTGCAGGGGTGATACGCAGGAAGCTCAATGAGTTCTTAGCGCTGAAACAAGGCAATAATAATGTGACACAATATGCTCAAGCTTTTAACACCTTGTCTCAATATGCTGGGTATCATGTGGAAACAGATGAAAAGAAACAAGCGTGCTTCAGGCAGGGGCTTAGCAGCAAGCTCCAGGAACGCTTGATTATGTTCAAATTCAACACCTTTAGTGAGCTGGTCAATGGGGCTATCACTCAAGAGGACGCCCGTATAGCTCACCAGGCAGAGAAAAAGAGGAAGGCACCAATGGGTGGGTCTTCCAGTCAGGCTAATCAGAGGTTTCGTCTGATTCAGGCCGGACCCCCTCGTGCACCTTATCAGCATCGGCCGGTGTACCGACCAGTGCAGTATCAGGCCACATATCGGCCTCCACAACAGCAGTCGGGTTATCGGCCAACACAGTATCAGTCGGGATATAGACCACCTCAGTACCCACAGCCTCTGGGGGTAACCAGATCTCCGGTGCCTCAGCAGAATGTGCAGAAGACGGGGTTGCAGCCACAGGGTGTACGCCCTAATCTTCCTCCCTGTTTCAACTGTGGTCAAGTTGGTCATTTTGCACGTGAATGCCCTATGCCACCTAAACAAGTTCAGGGTTCTAATCAGCACAATCAGAAGCCGAAAGTGGCTCATTTCAAGCCTGGACGCGTGCATTATACCACGCTAGAGAATGTTCCTGAGAGAGCTCAAGTGATGGCGGGTATGTTTTCAGTTAACAATCTCCCTGTTACTGTATTGTTTGATTCTGGTGCCTCACACACTTTTATTAGCAATGAATGTGCCAGTAGACTTGGGTTGGAGATAGAAAGCATGGCGATATCATACAATATTCATTCACCCGGGGGGCAATTAATAACGAATCAAACTGCTAAACAAGTACCTTTGCAGCTCCAAGAAAAAGTTTTTGCCACTCATTTGATCTTGTTACCAGCTCAGAGAGTGGATATTATACTTGGCATGAATTGGATGAAAATACACGGAGTTCTCTTGGACACTCTTTCGCAAACTGTACACATTAATTCTCCTCTGCATGGTTCTATGATTTTGAATCTGATGGACCATATACCTTCAACGCCCACAGTGAATCAGGTTGAGGCCAAAAGTCTGGCTGAAATACCAGTGGTGTGTGAATATCCGGATGTTTTTCCGGATGACTTACCAGGCATGCCACCTGACCGTAAGATAGAGTTTGCCATTGAATTGCAACCGGGAACGGCACCAATTTCCAGAAGACCTTATCGTATGCCACCCAATGAGTTAGCAGAACTAAAGAAGCAATTGCAGGAGTTGCTTGATAAGGGTTATATCCGTCCTAGCACTTCACCTTGGGGCTGTCCAGCGCTCTTTGTTAAAAAGAAAGATCAAAGCCTCAGGTTGTGTGTGGACTATCGGCCTTTGAATGCTGTCACTATCAAAAACAAATATCCACTTCCCCGAATTGATATTTTGTTTGATCAGTTAGTCGGGGCTAAGGTATTCTCCAAAATTGATCTTCGATCGGGCTATCATCAAATAAAAATTAGGCTCGAAGATATCCCAAAGACAGCTTTCTCCACACGATATGGGCTTTATGAATATCTCGTTATGTCATTTGGATTGACGAATGCCCCAGCTCATTTCATGTATCTCATGAACTCGGTGTTTATGCCCGAGTTAGATAAGTTTGTCGTGGTTTTCATTGACGACATTCTTATATATTCCAAGAATGAAGAAGAACATGCTGAGCATCTTCGCATTGTTCTCCAGCGTCTTCGGGAACACGAGTTGTATGCCAAATTCACTAAGTGTGAGTTCTGGCTGAAGAAGGTTCCATTCCTGGGTCATGTTATATCAGAAGATGGAATTTCTGTTGACCCTAGTAAAATCCAAGATGTTTTGAATTGGGAAGCACCTACATCTGTTCCGGAAATTCGGAGTTTTCTTGGGCTAGCAGGATATTACCGGCGGTTTGTTCCGGATTTTTCAAAAATTGCTAAGCCCATGACTGAGTTGCTCAAGAAAGGGGTGAAATTTAATTGGAACGATAAATGTGATCAGGCTTTTCTGACCTTGAGGAAACTATTGACATCTGCCCCTGTTTTAGCCCAACCTGATATTACTCGACCCTTTGATGTATATTGTGATGCATCAGGTACGGGTTTAGGTTATGTCCTCATGCAAGACCGTCGAGTAATTGCTTATGCTTCACGAGCACTCCGGCGACATGAGGAAAATTATGCCACTCATGATTTAGAACTAGCAGCAGTGGTTCATGCTTTGAAGATCTGGCGTCATTACCTTCTGGGCAATCCTGTTCATATATATACGGACCATAAAAGTCTCAAGTATATCTTCACCCAGAATGAGCTAAATCTACGCCAAAGGCGATGGTTGGAATTGATTAAGGATTATGATTTGGAGATTCATTATCACCCGGGTAAGGCCAATGTGGTAGCAGATGCTTTAAGCCGCAAGGCTCAGTGCAACTGCCTGTCTATTGTGCCTTTTAATGAAACCCTTTGTTATGAACTGGAAAAATTAAACTTGGGGATCATCACGCAAGGCAGTCTTGATAATTTAGTCCTTTCACCTACTCTTCGAGATCGGATTATTTCTGCCCAACAACATAATGTCGGGATGGAAAAGATTCGCCAAAGACTTGCGGAAAATGACCCGGGGGTGAATTGTTTTCATTTAGATGAGGCTGGAATTCTATGGTTCAAGGATCGTTTGGTGGTACCTAAAGATTTAGAGCTCCGAAAACAAATCTTTGATGAAGCTCATCTCTCTAGGTATTCTATCCACCCGGGCAGTAATAAAATGTATCAAGATTTGAAGCAACGATTCTGGTGGACAAGAATGAAGCGGGAGATTGCTAAATATGTGTCTGAATGTGACACCTGTAGAAGGGTCAAAGCGAGCCATTTAAAAGCAGCAGGTCCTCTTCAGCCTTTGAGTATTCCATCCTGGAAATGGGAGGACATCAGTATGGATTTCATAGTCGGCTTACCCAAAACTTCCAAGGGGTATGACTCGATATGGGTTATTGTGGATCGCCTCACCAAGTCGGCCCATTTTCTACCGGTAAAGACCACACATACAGCGAAGCAATACGCTCAGCTGTATATGGACCGTATTGTGAGTCTTCATGGGATTCCAAAGACAATTATTTCAGACCGGGGCACTCAGTTCATTGCCCGGTTCTGGGAGCACTTTCACGCCGCTCTGGGCACTCAACTGATCCGTAGTTCGGCCTATCATCCTCAGACAGATGGTCAGACAGAGAGAATTAACCAGATTCTGGAGGATATGCTTAGAGCATGTGCACTCACCTACAGTCAGAAGTGGGATGAATCTCTACCCTTAGCTGAGTTCGCTTATAATAATAGCTATCAAGAGAGCATCAGGATGGCTCCTTTTGAGGCGTTATATGGGCGAAGGTGTAGAACTCCATTGAATTGGTCAGAAACCGGTGAGAGAAATGTATTCGGCCCTGATATGGTTAGTGAGGCGGAAGAACAAGTCCGGGTTATACAGGAGAACTTAAAAATAGCCCAATCCCGGCAGAAAAGCTATGCGGACAAGAAACGTCAAGCGATCTCGTTCCAAGCGGGAGATCATGTCTATTTACGGGTATCTCCAATGAGAGGAGTCCAACGGTTCGGTGTGAAGGGAAAGCTCGCCCCTCGCTATGTTGGGCCTTTTCCTATCATTGAGCGATGTGGGCCAGTAGCATATCGCCTGGAACTTCCTGCCCAATTATCCGCAGTTCATAATATATTCCATGTCTCCCAGCTCAGGAAATGCCTCCGTGTTCCAGACAAGATAATGGACATAGAAAAGTTACAAGTGGAGCCCGATCTTGTCTATCCAGAGCATCCAGTGAAAATTGTTGATCACAAGACTCGGGTCACTCGAAATCAAACCAGCAATTTCTATAAGGTACAATGGAGTAATCACTCAGAGCGAGAAGCTACCTGGGAAACGGAGGAATTTGTTCAATCCAAATGTCCTGAGTTGCTCCAATTATATCAAGGTATATGATTTTCCGACTTCCTTTCAATTCGGCACTTTTCTCCTAAATCTCGGGACGAGATTTCTTTTAGGGGGAAGGATTGTAATAATCCAAAAATTAGAGATTTAATAAAAATCAAATCTTACACGTGGCCCCCACATGTCAGTCTCTCCCTCCCCTCTCCCATACTTCTTCCTGTGCTGCACGTCGCAGTAATGGCGGTCTCCCGAAGCTCCCCGCCGTGCGTGTCGTCGTGGAGCCCGATCCCGGTTTCCCGGCCGTCGGTGACGCCGCCAAGTCGCCCACGACGTCTCCCGAGCTCGCCACCTGCCTTCACTCTCGTTCACGCTCCCGTTCCTCTCTTTCTCCTCCCTGCGTTCGCCATGAACGGCTCTTGAAGCTCCTCGCATTCGTCGGACCGATTCGCGAGCTCCGCTCCACGAATTCCAAATCCACTTCACCCAAAGCTCCTCCACCTCTCTAGCGACCTTCCCAACCCCTTCAATCCTAGCCACGACCCCTGCTTCATCGGAAATCGGAGGTTTCCCGGCCGCCAGCCATTAAAGCCGCTCGGAGCTCTGGTCGCCGTCGAACTCCCTCATCCGACCATCGTTTTCGTCGCTTGACGGCTCAAATCGACCCTAGAATCCGCGACCGAGGAAGTCGTATACGAGGTGATCGCGGAGCCGCAGGAGCAGACGGAGCCAGCCCCGCAGGCGTTTCGTGACGACCCGGCCCAAGGCCCAGTGGACACTAGCTCTGAGCAGCAGCCCACAGGCAAGCCCCGGTGCATGTCCTAGTATTTTAAAATTATGACATCCATATATGTTACTATTACTTATGCATTACGTTTTAGGAGTTGATTTGAAACCTAGTTGCATGATCCGTAGTTCCTTGAGTTGTACTAGTATGTATAGGGCGATAGTAACGCTATGCTTAATAAGTATCGATAGAAGTCGGGTGACTGCTTGTCACTCGCGAGATATAGGATGTTTAGAAGACGAGTAATTTCCAGTTACTCGCGAGATATAAAGTTATATGTATAGTTATGTTACAGTATCTGAGTTATTGAAAGTGATATGGAATTGTGAGACCGGGCGGAGAGTGATGATGTTTAGGTATGGCAGCAGGACAGGGTTCCTGGTTGTCTTAGCTCCGCCTGTGTCGATCAAGGACCGGTCGTTGTGGCAGTGCTGATCGGGGATTGAATTGTACTAACCGCATGCCGGGAGTAGGAGGTAGTCGAAACCGGTAAGCCGAGTACTGCCTTGTTTCGAAAGTACAGAACTTCATCACCACCCCTTAGGGCGAGTCGGGTAGTCGCGGAGAATTGGGATGCATATGTTTACTTTTGGTGGTCTCTCGTTGAGCCCGGCTGACTATATGTAGGTGGGGCGGTTCTGTAGTTCGGGGCGGGGAGGGGAATGGTTGGTTTGTATTGTCCGACGGGGCAAATACGTGCCGTGTTGGTTAGGTCCACCTTGCAAGGTTAAATCGGATCGATTCGCCGTGTCTCGCGGTTATGAGGGCCTTGATCTCTTTGTCGCCACGTAGAAATGTATTAGAAATATTAGTGATACATGATGGAACTATTTCGAATTGTTATTGTAATGCTCCAACATGATTGTTTTAGTTAGGCCAACATTAGATGAGAGTCTTTCTACATAGAATATGAGGCTAGAACATTGAAAGTAAGGATTTAATTATAGATGCTTTTTCTGCAAAACAACTATGAGCCAGAAAGCCGTACATGTCTAGATATAGGGGCTATGTATACCCCTGGTCGGGTAAGCATTGCTGAGTATTAGAATACTCAGGGTTTGTTGCCACCATTATTATTTCAGGACCCCAAGACGTAGACTTCTGCCCGTGTTGTGCTAAATTTATACAGCTGGGCGCGGATGGTTGGGAGGTGACCGGATCAGATGCTTAGTCATTGCTAGTTTCCAAATCACACACCCGTGGGCTGAGTGTGTGATTCGATACGGCACTTCGTGTAATATAGACGTCAGGTTTCTATATTGGTCTTGTTTTAAAATAAAGTTGCTCTTGTATATTACATATGTAATTAAACCAGGTCTGTAGAACTTAGTGTACTCCACTCAGTATTGTAATCGTATTTATATGTACTCGTCATATTTGTACTGCCTGCGCTCACCTTCGCGTGGGACTACTGGTGTTTGTTTCGATCGGAATGTCGGTTTCGAAAGGACTGTCAAATTAAACCGTTAAGCCAAATGTGACTGATGTGTTCAAATGATGGCCATTTAGCTTAATTTGAGTTTTAATTTGACGGTTCTGTCACAAGCAGGCACCGGTTCATTCATTGCTGCACGCTCCACCATTGCCCTCCTACCCCACAAGGAAAGAAGGCGAGCACATGCTGCAGTATCACTGTGCAGCTGGGAACTTGTTATTAGAAAAAATAAGATTGTTAGCTTTACATGTAGATTTAATTGCATAGATTAACATTAGCATGTTTTCTTTTTTTCACCTCCACGCAGACAGCAAAAAAGTTGATGGTGTGAGCTACTGAGCTCAAAATCAAACTACCAGTGCTAGCTCTGTTGAAAGAATGCCGCAGCTTGGCTCTGTTGAAGGTCAGAGGGGTCTGGCTTCATGCCATTTAATCAGTGCTAGCTTGGGAGCTGTATGGTATGGTCCTCGCTCTTAACTACCAGTACAATCCGCAGGGATGCACGAGCAGACAGGTCAGACATGCCATTGTTTCATTTGGAAGAAATGAGGCGAGGTGAGCACGACAGCTATAGAGTAAGGGTTGATGCTATGATGGTCCTGCACTTTCCCTTTCGCTTTCCCCACGCAGCAGGCTCGCAGGACAGACATTGCCACGGGTCATGGTCGCCTTTCCGTGCCGGCCAAAGCATTCTTGCCGGCGCAGGCGCAGCGCTTAAGTGTCCGCTGCTGCTTCTTCCATCTCCCTCCAGGCAAGGAATCCCTACACCAAAAGGGAGACACTGCGCTGCAGCTTCCTGCCTCCCTCCTCTGCTTGCTTTATTCCCTCTCTCCCTCAGGGCAGTCACTCCATTCCTCCATTGCTTTCCCCATCCACCCACGCCCCGTCAAGTGTTGCTGCATTCTTTATCTCTCTCTCTCTCTCTCTCTCTCTCTCTCTCTCTCTCTCTCTCTCTCTCTCTCTCTTTTGAAAAAGGTTGCTGCATTCTCGTTCCAGGCAACTCTCTGTGAGGGATTCTTGGCTCTCGCCGCTGCCCGTCGTCTCGTCGAGGCAGGTGAGTTTCCTACTTCTTGTGCGATGGATTTTGTTTACTGCGCCGTACATATAAACTGCTCTCTTTTTGTTGAGAGTCATTGTTGGATTCATCGTCAGTGAAAGCATTTCGCAACCTGGTTTCATTGTTACTCGTAATTTTCATAGAGTAAGTTTGATCTGCAAATTTCCTCAACTTTCACTTCTTTTACCGGTAGAGATCAAGCATTTCGCAACCTGGTTTCATTGTTACTAGACATCAGAGTTGCAAAGATGAAATGTTCTCCAGCTAGAAAGATCAGACGGGCTGCCATTTCTCCTATTTCTCTTGATGTGTAGCTCTAATTGTGCTCACTTGACCCCCTCATATCAAGCGGTTGACTTTCCTTCACATGTTTAGATGCTTAAACGACTACATCTTCATTTATTTTTCTAACTGTTACCATACTGATCTCCTTCCTCCTTTCTATTTCCAGGTTATATTTCTATCTCAGGGCTGAATTCAAGAAGACCAAAATGTCATTTCATACGAACGATATTATGTTTCACATCAAGAGAATAATCTATCATTCTGTCAGACTTGGCTATCAATCTGCTTGTGACTATCCTGTAGTACTCGGCATTGGAGTTTTCTTGCTGTTCCTACACAAACTTTGCCCTTCTCTGCTTACTTTCCTTCTGCCTTCATGTCCGGTGTTCCTGTTAACTGCACTTCTTCTTGGAGCACTATTGAATTATGGAGAACAAAGTGCTCCATTGATTGGAGAGGAAACATTGGAGAACCTGAAAAAATCGCCCCCTGAAGCCAAAGTCTCCGTTACTGAATCTTCACTTGAGGAGCTTCAGAATGCTGCTGTTACCCGTGCGGCAAAGAGTTTTGAAAGTCCAGTTGTTTGCATTGAGGAAATAACTTCTGGCATCTTGATGCATGATACTCACCGTGATGAGGAGAATGTGATATCTGTGTCAGCCGATACTTTTCTTTCTGCAGAAACTTCTGAACTTACCGAGAACGAAGTTACTGTGAAAACAGAAGAAGAAGAGCGTGTCAAGGAAATATGTGAGAAGGTTGAGCCCCAGAATTTTGAGAGCACCAATACTGAAAGGTGTCATTATGAAGTGAACAATCAGTATCAGTTTGGTGAACTCATGAGCTCATGTTGGGAACCTGTTATGAGGCAGGAACCTTGTTCTGATTCTGAATCTGATCTTAGCGACAGTTCTTCTGATGCATCAATAACCGACATTATTCCAATGCTCGACGAGTTAAACCCTCCACTAAACTTCGGAACCGATCACCCTTCCTCAACCTTCAGATACAACCTGAATTCCTCATCAGATGATGGTGAAGATGAATTAGAGGAGGATGGTGACCTAAGCTCAGATGAAGATAGGGCAGAAGTGAAGAAAGATGACGGAAATAACCGGAAGGACTTTATGGATTCAAACTCTGCGGACATGGAAAACAATGGGAACATGGAGAGTTTGATGGAGCGGCGAAAAGCAAAGAATATTCTGAAGTTTGAACTTGACAGGAAGTTAATGGACATGCAAGCCGCTGATGCAATTCAGAAAATGGAGGAGGCATCACGCTTCCGTGTTCAGGTTCCCTCCATTTCTACACCAAGGCCTTCAGAGGAAATAGTAGAGTTACCACAAATTCCTGATTCAGCACCATCTGTTCTACTTCCCTGGAGAAAACCATTTGATATTCCATTTGACCAAATTGTGGACTGTAACAGTCATTTGCAGGAAACATGGACTCCTCGCTCTTGCTTTTCATCAGCACAGTGTAGGAAACATGAGAACTTGTATTTAAGGCAGTCTACTTATCTGCGACATCACAACAGCATAAAGCCGGAGAAGCCTGAAGTCGATGAAAAAAATGTGGGTGACTACCACTCAGACAGCGATTCTGAGCCAGCATTGAACAATGGCAAGTTATTTGGCTCACTGGAACCACATGTTGGTGATGAAATTAAAATATTAAGTGCGGCGATTTCAGACGTATGCGTGTTAGAAGTAAATCATGGAATTAAGGAAGGCACTGAAAGTACCGCGTCCATCAATGGCACAGATTCATTTTATATCCAAAAATCTATATCCAGCACGTCAGAAGCGAATGGTTCAGTTTCTGCAGGTAATATGGGTCATTTTCAGATTATTACAAATGCTATTCAAACAATATATTTTCAAAATTTACTCAACCAAGGCTGATATGGTGCAGGTTGTGAGCAATTGCTAATGTGTACTCTATCAGAAGAATATAATACCGAGAAACATATCATTGAAGCCGACTCCATCAGTGAAGTTAACTCATTATTTAAGTGTCGCATGGAGGAAGTACTAGTGCAGTCCATTACAGAGTCCGGTATTGATCAACCCTTGACAGTTAAACTTGAACACCAATTGAATGGTACTTCATCCGCAGAATCTGCAATGCCTGTAATTGAAGCAAGATCAGTAGAAGACTTGAGTTCACAATTTGCACAGCTAAATGGAGAAGCATTAGAATCTGCTGCTTCTGACTCCAGTTACGATAATGAGCCAATACAAGACAGATCAAGTGAACCATTGCCTGTGGAAAATGGGCATACTCCAGAACTGCAAATCAAAGATGGTCATTCATGTTCGACTCTCGACAATCCGGTGGCTGCGAAGGTCCAATGTAAATCAAAGGAGCTGTTGACTGAAAATGGTGAGCTTCCTGTTCTAGAAGCAAGCTCGGTTGAAGAGATGAACTCACTGTTCAGTCAACTGCAAGATGAAGCGCCGGCACAGACGCCTCATAGCTCAGAGCTCTTTTTTGGTGATAATGGGAAGACTGATTCTTGTGTGCCAGTTCTTGATGCAAATTCTAGTGAAGATATCAGTTCTGCTTTTGTGCACTTAAGGAACGATGATGCTGGAGATGGTGAAGCAATCCTGGATTCTGTGGAGCTAAACTCAGGATTGCATGCCATGGAGACCAATGTTCTGAATCGCGATGAAACATCCGGATCTGATGGTACAAAAAGCAATTGAGGTCAAAGAATAACTTGAAAGGGTTTAGTCTTCTATTACTCAAGGGCAGCCAGCTGAAGAGACATGGGAGTAAATATTTGATCATAGCGTGCAGCTACATCATCTCCTTGGAAATATTTTTGATCTTTGCAGAACAATTGATGAACATGTCGGTGTCCATAATTTTCCCTCCCTCTCTTGGTTACTCTGTTCATACTGTTTTATTTTTCCTTTCTGACAGAATATGGTGATATTCGGAGTTGCAGTTTTCTAGTAGCATGGATCACTAGTTTATCTGTCAAAGTGCAAGATTTCGTAATGGAAATCTGTTTGTCTATTTCATATATTTCATATATTCTACTTCTACCGATGGATTAATTAGTTATGTAAATCAAAGATGTACTGTTACCACGCCGGTAGATCCTGGATCATCATGAAAGCTTCAACGACAAGAAAGTTCACCTTTCTAGCTTTATGGAAGCCTGGCACTCGAGTTTTGACTGATGGATGACGAATCTGTAGCAAAGATGTTAAGATGAGATAAAACTGTAACCAAAACAAGAATTCTGAGTGTTTTGCTTTTTCTTAAACCCAAACATAAAATAAGGAGGATGAGAGGGTGAAAATTTATTAAGACAGTATCTATTAGTTGATCTCAAGTTTCAGTAACTGACCACTGTCGTCTACTAACCGGGGCTTCATCCTCCCTAGCCAAAGTTGTCTGATATTCAACCATGTCCTGCAATCCATACCAAAGCAGATGCTTTCAAAGCTCAGATGACCTTTTTTAACTCTTCGACGGAAAAAAGGATAAAACTCATCATAATTATTAATAGGTAATGACAAGATATGCTCACCAAATCAAACAAGTCACCACAGACAGACCTGGACCTGGATCTGCTTGTGCTTGCTCTGCAGCTTGAGCCGAACGGGACAGAGGAAACAAGCTTACCGAGCTGCCGCCGCATTGCGTTGGTTTGACGGACCCGACGAACAAGTGGGACCTTCGTCGCCGCCGGCCGCCACTCTTCAAGCTGTAGGCGACGCAGCTCTTTTCTTCTGAATCCGATTCCTCGCCCTCCATGGCCGCCGCGCTCTCCACGGGCTTCTGCTGCAGGGGAGTTAGGGCCGGGCGTCCCGCGCGTGGCTTGGCGCGGAATGCAGCGCCAAGGGGCGGACGCTGCTCGCCGCTGCCTGGATGTCTGGATGAGGACGAGATCTCGACGGCGGCCAGGTTTTGTTTTCAAAATACCCCCTCATATTTACAAATACACCCCTAGTTCGGATCGCGATTTCTAATCGCGATCCGAATATTTATAAAAACACCCCCATCTATTTACATATAGACCCCTGGTTCGTATCGCGATTACCAATCGCGATCCGAATATTTGCAATCTGCCCCCTCATTTCGATCTTGAATTCGGCTATGTCCCTCCGCCGGCGTGTTCGCCGACGATGACCCGGCGCCACCGCTGGGGTCCCCACCGTCAGTACCATCCGGGAGCGCCGAGCCGGTATCCATCCGAAGCGTGAGTCCCCAGGATCCCATCCCTCCCGCAGCAAGTCCCGCTCCCTCATCACATGGCGGCCATCGGAGCCGAGCGAGCACGCCGATCAGCGGCGCGCGTGCTTAAGCTCGTGCAGCCGGCCATGGCAGCTTGGTCGACACCGCACCTTCTGATTGTCCTGTGAGGTTATGCGGCAGCACGTCCGTGAAGACGCTCATCCATTCCTCTCTAGCTCCTCTCGCAGCTTGTGCTGTTTCTTTCTTTCTGACGAAGCTAAGCTTATGACATTTCTGAAGGTTTAGCTATGAGATCTTGCGCCGTCAGCTACTACTCTGTTGCTTCAATTCACTTCTTCTCATATTCTGTCTGCCTCGTGTATCCTAATCCTATCTCCGTGCATAAGTAGCAATTGCATATTTGCATTACCTCCATCACATCAAACTTTGACAAACCTGCCTGGCTAGTGTTCTGATTTCTGAACATGGTCGAATTGTACGTACGCACGGCTGTAGGCTGGCTGCAACAAAATGGTCGTTGCTGTTTCTTTCAATTCGTTTCACATGCCGAATGAATCTGCCCTGAAGCTGGCCGCATACCTGTCCAATCCTCTACATTCAATTCAGACCGAATTAATACAGAGCTGAACATCTGAAAATCAAAAGGCTGGTCAGCTGGTGTGATTAATGCATGAGATTCTGATGAATACACAACTGAACATGCATGTGATGCAACCAACGGCAACGGGTGTCCTTTTGATAGATAGGGAAGTTTTTTTCATCCTTGGCTATGGATAGCTTTAATTTGTCCCTAATTAAGCACGATGATGCATGTCTCCATTTGGACGTGCTTCCCTTGCAGGTGGTATAGTGCAAAGATTTTATGTATTGTTCATTATTTAAACATGGCAAAATAGTCGAATTCGTCCCTGAACTTTTGTGCTTGGCTCAGTTTGGTCCCTCAACTATGAAAGCGTCCAATTCAGTCCCTGAACTATCCAAATTGGCCCAACTTCACCCATTTGCTGATGTGGCACGCCACTTGGCTCGCCTTGTCACTGCTTAGTCAGCTTAGGGGTTCACTCCTATTGAAATGACCATTTACCCCTGTCCTCGTTTTGAACAGAGCAGCATCATCTCTTTTTTTTTAACATACTAGACCAATCAGCAGGATTTCTTTTTTAACAGACCAGACCGGTCAACATCTTCTTTTGTACAGAGCAGTTGGCATAAATGAGATGTTGCTGGTCTATTTAAAATGAGGACGTGTAAATGGTCATTTCAATAGGAGTTGAAACCCTAAGCTGACTGGACGGTGACGAGGCGAGCCAACGTGACGTGCCTTGTCAGCAAATGGACGATATTAGGCCAATTTTGATAGTTCAGGGATTGAATTGGACGTTTTCATAGTTGAGGGATGAAATTGATCCAAGCACGATAGTTGAGGGATGTATTTGGCTATTTTGCCTTTAAACATTCTTATACAAAGATTTGAATTGAATTCGATACTTTTTCTTTCTTTTGTACGTGTCGGTGAATTAAGTTTAATTTGCGTGCAGTTCGTTCGTTGGTTCAATTCGTGCGTGCATGCGGTATGGTACAAACACACACGAGAAAGGTATGCACATGATGTCAATGCAGACTAACCTTTTATTATTGATTATTATATTTCCTTGCTGTGGCTGCATGCATGCTGGGTCGTATACATGCAATGCATGCACCGGCTTTTTCTTTCTTTTGTGCCGCTGAAGTTTGCGACCATTTCGTGCATGCGCGTGGTACAAACTTATTAGTATCCTGCACGTACGGTTTAGGTAGCTAACCTTTGATTACTGGAGCCGTACAGCTGTATGGAATTTCCTAAAACTTGAACCTCACTTATATATATCCTTTTGTTCTACACAAATGAGTACAGTTACAATTTTGGGAGACTCGTGAGTTAATAAACTTGTCCCTAAAGTTAAAAATCCTGAATGAAAAGTACAGAGGTTTTAGCAAAAGGAAAAAAAACAAGAGAAAAATACAGAGGCGGTCATGGCCTGGAAGGCTGGGAAGCACACAAATTTTATATTAGCGTTCCCTTAAACTTGCTCAAAGACTTATCAAAATAAAATAAAATAAAAACTGGCTCAAATTAAAGGGAAGTTGCTTCCAAATGGACTCAGCACAAACATAGATCGATGCGAAAGGGACATACATGCTGGATAACACCGAGCACAGGCTGCACCACGAAATTAGACAAGTATAAAAGACAAAGGGAGAGATATATATATGATACACGGAATAATGGAGGCAGAGTTGCATAGTTAATAATTAACTACATGAAGCAACAAGAAGATTGGGATGGACAAAGCGAAGGGAAAAAAATTACACTCGGTCGATCGTCTACCTAAACCTAGAGAACCTTTCTTAATTTACAGCACCATTTTCCCCACATCGCCAACTTAATCAAAGCTTAGATTCTTTATTTTCCTTGATGAATCCCACCTACTACTTCTGAAATAGTACCTCGACGTCTTTGAATACCACACTATTCAAATGGTTTTGTGTGAGATGCCGGCTGGAAAAGGTAAAGCTGATTTTAGATGCTTTTTACTCTCGGCAGGTCATGTTTGAAAACATACACCCTTTTCAGAGTTTGAAGTTGGAACATCAATATGGAATTCTTATTAAAAATTGTTTAATGAATATACCATCACAGATGGTCTAGTATGATTACATAACCTCGTTCATACCTTCCGTTAGGTCAAATACATCATACATCATGAGATACACATCATGTAGGAGTAGCTACACGCGGGTGTAGAAAGAATTTTTCATATATATATATATATATATATATACCCAAATGCTATTCTACACTTTAGGTGTAGCACTTTATTCTACACCAATAGCTAAAATGATCAGAATCACTGAACAAGTTTTCATTAATTCAGTAACCGGCAAGCGATTACTGAAGGATATTCAGTAACTCGGTACATTTTGTTCAGTAATCTGACGATTATTTTTGCTAGTTGTAGAAGGAAGGTGTAGAATAGCACAGCCATATATATATAGTATATATATATATATATATATATATATATATATATATATATATTCCGGATGCCTGGATCCAAGAATAAACTCGTGTAGAAGGCTACAGGGCAGCTAGCACTGCCTTCCTAGCTATCTCATCCGGTCTGGTGTGAATAGTAAAGATGCCTCCCAGATTGGAGGGGAAAGATGCACGCGTTGACGACCAAAAAGGCCACTGTCGCGCGTAGCACATATTATGACATGCATCGGACCTTAAAGCTCAGTTAGTAAGGTAGAAGAACAAGATGCGGCTGCTAATCTATTTTGAAAAAAAAAATTGAACAATGTTATAGCACAGCAAAACTGAACTGCAGCGTGGTGTGAAGTACTCCAGCCTGCCTCTGGCACGCATTACAAAACAAAAAGGGGTTGAAACCGAGCATTACGAGATCACAGAGGAAGGTGCAGAAAGGGGAGAGCAGGCATGTTTCATAATAGACAGATAAACAAAGCTCTAGCAGATTTTTTTTTTGAAAAAAAGGAGGAAGGGCAGTGTGGAACCTCGTGTTCTCTGACTCTGCCTTCCTTCATCTCCTCGAGCCCCAAACTTCATTATCACGCATGATCAAACAACAACTCCTGTATTAAATGTAAAAAAAAAAAAGTGACACCATGGCACCTGGTCTGTGCTCAAGGAGAAGCAGTCCCTGTATTTAATTTTACAGCAGGTAGCCGTGAAGTACGAAGAGCGTGAGATGATGAAATCACCGTGCAATCCGACTAAAAAGGTGTTTAAAAAATTCTGAAAAAAATCATGAATGTACATCTCAGTCTACCCCATCTACATATAAATTTCCACGATCAAATTCATCTTACACTTGTAGTTACAAAAAAGACAAATTTTCTGACAATCAGTAACGTTCAAATGCAGCCCAAATTTGTCTTTTTTGTAACTGCAAGTGTAAGATGAATTTGATCGTAGAAATTTATATGTAGATGGGGTAGACCGAGATGTACATTCATGATTTTTTTCAGAATTTTTTGAAAACCTTTTTAGTCGGATTGCACGGTGATTTCACCAGTTCCGTGATTGCATCAGATATGTCTCCTGAGATGACCGTTTCCCTCCATCTCCCTCGTGTCCCTTTCTTCTTCTCTTCCTCCCACGCGCAAGCTTTTCGACGCGGCGGGCTTTGTCGCCCTCATCCAGCATACATAAGCAGCTAGCCGCAGCCAACGTTCACTACAGATCGAGCCTTGCTTCATCCTCAGCTCGCAACAACCCTGCAGCAAGCTTCACCATCACCCTGCCTCCATGGCCGACCGCGTCCACCCCGTGCCGGCGCCTCCGTCTCGACGACGACCCGATCAACCACCCGCCGACGCTGCCGCCTCTGGTGCCGCCGGCGAGCCGCCCACGGAGACCACGCCGCTGCACCCGTCCTTCAACCGCCCGCTCTCGCCGCCGCCCGGCACCTACATCGTCCACGTGCCCAAGGACCAGGTCCTCCGCGTCCCGCCCCCGGACCGCGCGCGCCGCTACAGGAAGCTCGCCGCGCGCCCCGCCCGGCGCCGCCTCCTCCGCCGCGCCTGCTGCTGCTCCTGCGCCGCGCTCCTCCTCCTGCTCCTCCTCGCCGCGGCCCTCGCCGGCGCGGTCTACCTCCTCTTCCGCCCGCGCGCGCCGGCCTTCTCCGTCGCCTCCCTCTCCATCCGCGGCCTCGACGCCGCCGCCCTCTCCTCCTCCACGTCCTCGTCCGGCCTCTCCCCCGAGGTCGACGCCGCCGTGCGCGCGGACAACGGCGCGAACCGGAAGGTCGGCGTCGAGTACCGCGGCGGCGGGAGCGTCGCGGTCTCCTACGCCGGGCAGCGGCTCGCCGCGGGGCCGTGGCCCGCGTTCCGGCAGCCGCCGCGGAACGCGACGGTGCTCGCGGTGGCGATGCGGGGGCAGGGCGTGCGGCTGACGGAGGAGCAGGCGAGGCGGCTCGCCGCGGACCGGGCCGCGGGCGCCGTGCCGCTGGAGATGGAGGCGCGGGTGCCCGTGCGGCTGCGCTTCGGGAAGGTGCTGCGGACGTGGACGGTGGACGTGAAGGCGCGGTGCGACGTGGCCGTGGACAGGCTGGAGGGGGAGGTGGCGGCGGTGAGCAGGGGGTGCAGGGTCAGGCCGCTCTGGTGGTGGTGGTGATCGCCGCCGGCGCCGGCGCCGCTCGTGTCCATATGCATGGAGCATGGTTAATGCCGCCTAATTAATCAATATAAACGGCTAGTGATTAATTACTACTATTGGACACAGAGATTACTAGCACTAGCAGGTTGCCTGTGGAGTTCAAAACAAAATTCTAGAGAATTTTTTTGGGGGTATATGGATGTACAATATTTGGAGATGATGTGAAGGAAGGCTGCCGTCAGAATTCAGAACATATACAGAATGCTCTATATGGGTTGCATCACATGTAAATGGTGAAACTATAGATAACTTTTGTGTTACTGTTCGGAAGAAAAGTAAATTATTGGATCATTTTACCGTGCCATGACCAGCGGGGGTTGTTGGGAATGTGACAGCGGTAAAGGAAATTTTTGAGCTGAGTCGCCGTTGAAGTTAACATGTAAACCGTACGTACTGCGTACTAGCCTAGCCGAGTCAGTCGTCTCGTAGTGTGGTGCCCGTCTTTCTTGCTTTCCTTGTCGCCGATGCAAATTGTTACAAAGCCGATCATTTTCTCTTGCATTCTCATTCATTCATTCAGAATAAATAGGTTCCGTTTGGGAGGGCTCGTCCAAGAGGTGGAGTCGAAGCTGGAGCTGATGGAGCCATATTTTGCGGCTCCGCCGGCTCCATTGGAGCATCAAAAAAGAGCTCCGGCTTTCTCAACTTCAAGCAGGTGGAGCTGCCGACAGAGTACACCGTTTGGTACGGCTTCTGCAGGCCCAGAATAATCAAGATTCTACAATAATCGGTCGGGAACGAATATAATATAATAATGATATGTTGGGTGCAAGTAGCTAATAATACACATAAATAGTCACATAAATGGTCACGAAAGGAAAGGAATGTCCGAAGTGGTGGAGCGGCTGGTTTGACTTTGTCAAAAGGAATGCTCCATGCACGCCCTTGTGGTGTCAGGCCAGGCCGGCATCAGTGCGTGCATGGGAGACCAACCTGATCGGAGTCTCAAAGTTGGAATTTAGCATAAGCCTTTGTTTAGTTCCAAAATTTTTGAACTGTTCGATACTATAGCACTTTCGTTTGTATTTGGTAATTAGTGTCTAATCACAGTCTAATCAGGCTTATTAGATTCGTCTCGTGATTTACAGCCAAACTGTGCAATTAGTTATTTTTTCTATCTACATTTAATACTCCATACATGTGTTCAAAGATTCGATGTGATTGATGTGTAAAAATTTTGACGGGTAACTAAACAAGACCTAATATTATGTATGTGTCTGTATACGTACGATATGTGATTGATGGGCCGGGCTTTTATGCACACGCCAAGATGGCCTCCTTCCCAGCTAGTTTACGTGACATGTATCACGTATATGATATCGAGTACCAAAGTTTAATCCCATATGTAAAACTTTGGATGCATATTGTCTCCATAAATTAAGACACATGGGTTCCCTCTCGTCACATCTGATAACGTGATTTGATTGGAGTTGGTAGTGGAAGCGCAAATGGCTGCCCCTCTTGCTATGACCTTCCATGAGCTATACTGATCTTGATTAACCAGTTCAGTGTAGCACATCAAGGGCTACCAAAATGGGCGGTCATAGGTGCTTCCACGGCCATCTCTTTCTTTTTGATGGTTTTCAGTTATTTCTTTCTTTTCCTTTTTCCAAATAGCACCTAGCGGTACCATGAGACCTATTTTAATAATTGCCCTCATACAGAGCTTGCTTGGTTTGGTTCCAAAAGTTGCCTTGCCAAAATTTTGGCAACTATAAATTTTGGCATCCATTTAGTTGGAATAAAAAAAGTAGTTCATCTCACAAAGTAGTTGCTAAAATTTTGGTAAAAGACTCTTGCCAATGTTTTGGCATGGTAAATTTGGTACCAAACCAAGCGAGCCCATAGTTCCCTCCATGTCCTATGCTGCGTTAGTCTGCATCTTAACTCTTAAGGCTCAATTCGGCTAACGCCAGCAATGAACAATTCTTTTCTTTTTCTCTCTTTTATAGTTTTATTTATTTTTCTTCTTCCGGGAGAGCGATGAACAATTCAACGGAAGCAACAATGCATTTTCAGGAACCTATCACCCTCACGTACGTCACCTACTGATTTGGTCTACCGAGCCTTTTTACAACCGTCCTGCACTGCAGCAGTTTTTTCAATTGGGATTGCCAGTCTAATCCTATCTGTCTGTCACAATACCTGAATGACGTAAGAATACTCAGCTTAATTTGAGGTCGATGGGTGCCATCTTTGTGTTCCTTCCAGCTAGCTAGGCCCTGTTTGGTTCAATTTAGCGCAACTAGCGCTAAACAAGAACCTTGCATGCATGAAGCATTAAACAAATTTTATTTGCAAAACCTTTTTACAAATAGATACAACTTTCCGCGACGAATCTAATGACACTAATTAATCCATGATTGGCTACAGTAATGCTACAGTAACCATTCTCTAATCATCCGGTCAAAGATCTTGTTAGAATCGTCTCGCGAAGTAGTACATGGCTGTGGAGTTAGTTTTGTAAAATACTTTTATTTAATGCCCTTAATTAATGGTCAAAATAAGCTACAGTAGCTTGTGCTAGACATGCTAGACCAAACCAAACACGGCCCTAGTTGCAGCAGCAAAGCAGAGTGCGTCAAGCAAAGCAGTTACAGGAGCACCATCTTCTCATTCTATGGTGTTATCAGGCAGGATTCAGGAAGTTCCCCTTGGCATTTTAGTTGATTCTGGCAGCTCACACTCCTTCCTAAGTGCTTCTGTTGCTCAGAATCTCAGTGGTGTCTCTTTGCTTACTGATACTCTGAAGGTCCAGGTTGCCAATGGCACTGTATTGCAATGTACATCTCATATATATCCAGCAAGCCCAGTGGTCAGTTTGTGATGTCACCTTCCAGTCAACTCTCAAGGTGCTTCCATTGTCCTCATATGATATGATATATTGGGAATGGATTGGTTGGAAACTCATAGTCCAATGAAGGTTCACTGGCAACAGAAATGGATGATTATCCCATACCAGAATTCTTCTATTATGTTATACAGTTCTCTGTCTGATCTTCCTGAAGGATCCTTATTGCAGATATGTTCCCTGCTGCATGGCGTGGGAGTGGGACGAGTAGGAGCTGGTACGCTAGCTGCCTCCACGTCGAGTGGGGCCCGTCGTCCAGTTGTCACGTAACGTCGCCGGCCCCGTTCACGGGAGGGCTAGCTACCTGCTTGTCTCTTTTTTTTTTCACCGGGCTCCCTCGATCATCTGTCGCCCGGCCGGCCGGCCGGAGCACACGCAGCGCGGAAGAGATGAGCTGGGATCGTCGTCGATCAGCACCCATGCGTGCAGCCAACCGAGACGTGTTTTCTTTAGCCAATTAAGTACCTGATGGTGTACTGGACCCATGACGTTTTCGGCCGGCCTTGTCGATTCGTCGGTTGCCAAGCGTACGTGTGTGCTGGTCCGACACTGTCGCCTGGTCAACTAGCTGCTACATGCAAGCCGGCTAATTTATACGACCTCATTTGATAGTCCAATGCATGTGATGAGCTGACGCCCCTAATGGGTCAGTCAAATTAACCACTGGCAGTGGCAGCAGCTCTATACCACAACCCAGAAACGACGATTCCGTTGGAGTCTAGGGCAGGCTGACGAGCTGCTAGTTATGGTTCGGCTCGTTTTGGTTCAATTCGTTTCATAATGACTTAATGAGGTAGCTTGACTCGACTTGTTAAGGTTAACGAGCTAAAAATTAAGTTTGCCTCGGTTCATTCCAGCAGCTTGAGCCGTTTGTTTGGCTCATGAGCTAAGCATTCGAACACGGACGTTTGAAAATTCAAAATATACTTAATTATAATTAGTTCCACATTTGACTTATAAGTTAAATGAAAAGTTTATTTTGCCAAATAATAATAATAATAATACATATCTATTAGTAAAAAACATTTTGGTATTGTGATATTTAATTATTGGGTCTAGTAAGCTAATCGAGTAGCTCATGAGTCATGAGCAATTCACGAGCTGCACCATCAGAAAAACTAGCTAAAATTAAGTTTTGGCTAAATTTGTTTGAGAGATAGAGCCAAGCTGAATTGAGCTGAACCTGTAAACGAGCTGAGTTGGCTCACATTCACAAGCCTCAAATTTAGGCTGCGTTTAGATTGCGAAATTTTTTGGAAGGAATCTTTAATATTCAGGAGTAGTAAACGTAGACTAATAATAAAACCAATTACAGATCTCGTCTGAAAATTGCAAGACGAATCTAATGACGGTAATTAGAAGGTAATTAATCCATAATTAGCGGATGGTTACTGTAGCATCATTGTTGCAAAATATGGATTAAGTAGGCTCATTAGATTCGTCTCGCAATTTCATCCTAGGGTTATGAAATGAGTTTTGTCAGTTATCCATATTTAATACTCCTAATTGGTGATCAAACGCTCGAAGTTACTGTACCGTGCGAAAATTTTCGCAATCTAAACTGGGCCCTCCTGCTGCCTCGGCGCATGGTGCGACGACCAAACATAGCATTGCGGATTTGCAGTCAAGCTCGGGCCATGAATTGCCTTCGTTTCTACATATTCAATTTATCAATGAATTATAATCATTTTCTTGCAGTGTCGGGCTAAGGGAAATCTATGCTATTGATTGCACCACTAGATATTGCTTTATTACGCCCATCTGTTATTGGTTTCTAAGATAAATAATACTCACTCTATCCCGAAATATAGCTATGTTTAGATTTTTTCCAAATCAAAATTTCTAAACTTTGCCTATAATTAGTTTAAAATGGTAATATAAAAATAATATTAGTTAATTCATAATAAACCAACTACCATATCATGTAACCTTTTCTTTAAAATTAATTATATTTGAAGATATTATTGATGAAAGACGAAACATTTGAATTTGACCAAGTCTAAAAATTAGTATATTTTAGGATGGAGGTAGTACAAAAGGTGAGGTGGATTGTTTGGGTCCATGTCTCCATGTAAAATGAGAAGCAAACACATCAAACTTTTCTCCATTTTTTTGAAGAAAACTTTGCTCCATTTTTATATGTTTGAACTATAGTTTCCAAGCTACAATAACTGTTTCTCTTGGAATCAGAATCCTTGCATTTTTATTGCAACACAAATCATTTGATGTGAAAAAAAAATCCTACCACTCTGACCACGTGGCGGTCTTTTTCTATGTAGTTGGTTCCGAGCCTGTCTTTGTGTCTTCTACGCGTCTGCCACGGAGCGAAGGGGCAAACCAAGAGCTCATCCCTCCGTGGACACGGCGCAGTGCAGGCCAACATTGTTCTGTTTCTGGGGCAGGAGAAGCTCCCAGTTTCCGACACATGCTTGACCTGGTCCATGTGGGACGGCACCGTGCGCGCCGAGCTCCTCTCCTCCACTCCTCTCTTCCACGCGGATGGCGTGCACGCACTTCACTCCGTGGTCTGTGCTGGAGCCTTCCCAGGTTCGCACTCTAGGCTCTAGCTAGTCTTAAGCAGACCATACTTCCCGTTCCTCCCCCTCCTGCTAAGCTCACAACCTCAACAACTGGAGCAAATTTGCTTCTTCAAACTGGGCGCCAAGCAGCCGGCAGGTGCAGATCTGCATGTATGCTTCCTCACTTTTTTTTCCCCTCGCAATTTGCTGCCATCGGCGCCGATTCGGCAAGTTTAGGCAATTTGCTAGTGGAATTAGTAAGACACCAATCACTCGTAGAACACGGAGCTCATTTACCGCTCAATCCAAGCGGTCGAATTGTTGTTTCCAGTTCAGTCCGGTGAAGTTGTCTGCCTCCCTTTGTTTGCAGAACTAGCAACCATCGCAGCGATCATGGAGGTGGTCTCTTGCAGCCACTCCTGCTCGGCATAGAAGTTCCTGGAGGATTCGGGGCGGTGGTGCTGGTCTGGGGTATGCCAAGTCTACTCGGCCCAGAAGAAGTGCGATTATATTCTTTGTGTTGGAACCACAAGAGGAACTTCAATTCCGGACGATTCCAGCAAGGTTCATGCCGCCCAGGGATTTGTGGATGCAGCCCTGCAGGGTATTCCTTCCAGAAAAGCCGGAGAGATTGAAAAGGTGATGATTCAGGGCCTCCCTGATAGCTCTCCGATCAGTACTGGATTCTGGGAGTGGAAGCCGAAGCTGACGGTGTACTATGAGAGGTCTGGCACCGAGAACAGCAAAGCGCCTGCGGTGCTCTTCCTGCCGGGGTTCGGAGTTGGGACATTCCATTATGAGAAGCAACTGAGGGATCTTGGTCGCGATCATAAGGTGTGGACGATGGGTTTTCTTGGCCAGGGAATGTCGTTGCCGTGTGAAGACCCTGCTCCTAGTAGCATAGCAGGGGATCAGAGTGAGGACACGTTTTGGGGCTTTGGACAAGATTCGCAGCCTTGGGCAGAAGAGCTGGTGTATTCTGTAGATTTATGGCAAAACCAAGTTCAGCATTTCATTGAAGAGGTACTCCTTGGATTCTCAATTGTGTCTTACAAAGTTTGTTTTGCTCAAATGTCATTTATGTTTAGTGGGAAAATCTTGGCATGCCTCTTGGAAACTCCTCATAGACCTGTTACTAGTTACTACCTTTTTCCTTATTCACATGTATCAGAATTGGGACATTGCTTGAATTTCTTCAGTTCTTGTGCTGACATGCTGCTCAAAAGAGTGAACACATGCAGATTTTACTGCTGGAAATGGAGTAGTTGTCTTGATTCTTCTGTTCAAAATTGCACATGCAATGCAAGGTTTAAGCTTCATAGATGCATGGTTTAACTATCTATTGCTTTGTATTATGGAGAAGCTTTTAAAGGTTGCTTGTAAATACCATATAATTTCATCATGAGATTTATACGACATATCTCATAAGCTTCCAGGTTATCCGTGAGCCAGTTTACATTGTGGGGAACTCTCTTGGAGGATTTGTTGCTCTGTATTTTGCTGCGTCCTGTCCACACCTTGTAAAAGGCGTCACATTGCTTAATGCAACACCATTTTGGGGATTCTTTCCTAACCCTGCTACATCTCCACGATTGTCAAAGATTTTCCCATGGGCTGGGACATTTCCTCTTCCATCATTTGTGAGGAAACTTACTGAAGCAGTGTAAGTGTTGTTTATTAGTAATGGAGAACATATTCAATTTTTTTTACTATAGATTTCTCCCTGATGCGGACTAATAATTTCTGAAGTATTAACTTCCTGTATTAATCAATGAACTTTCTGTGAGATTTGCATATTTTGAGAACCATTATATGTGTAGATTTTACTTTTGAAAATAATATTATCATAGAGATCTAGTTTACTTATTACTCCTGTGAAACTGAAATTTTGGAAATAGACTCATGTGAGCAAAACATTTACCGCATCGTATCATGTAAATTTGTAAATCATGCACACATTGGATTCTAGAAATTAATTGTTTGTAATTTCCTCTGTGATCTAGTTGGCAGAAGATAAGTGACCCAAGAAGCATACATGACATACTCAAACAAGTATATGCTGACCACTCAACAAATGTGGACAAGGTATTCTCTCGTATTGTGGAGATAACACAACACCCAGCTGCTGCTGCATCATTTGCCTCCATCATGTTTGCCCCAAGGGGTCAGATATCCTTCCAAGAGGCAATCTCTAGGTGAGTTAGATATGATCTAGTGAAACATTACATAAAAATTTGCCTGTTCCATTTTAACACTCATCATTTTGTAGGTGCCAAAGCCAAGGTGTCCCCATATCTCTTATGTATGGAAGAGAGGATCCTTGGGTTAGACCTATTTGGGGAATCAAAGTCAAACAGCAGGTGCCAGAAGCACCTTATTATGAAATCAGCCCTGCCGGTCATTGTCCTCATGATGAGGTCCCTGAGGTTAGGATTGCACTTCATTTATAAATTCCAGCTCTCCTTTTGGTTTTAATGTCATATTCCAAGCGGTAATTTCTAATGGATTTCGGATATACATTTATTTTCAAGGAGTTCTCTATAAGTGAACAAGATACAAATCAGGGGTTCATCATCGAAGTAGATGACATAAACTAGTTCAAATAACTGTTGGGACTTGGACAACATGTTGTAGGGGCACTATCCAGTGCAATCCTCCTGCAGGGAAATGAACGGCATTAGTATGGTACTTGCGCGATAACTATCCTAACCAGATTACATATAGTTAACATAATAACATAATCGTGCACAAACAAAGAAGTTAATGAGTTCCGCAAAAGTGGGAAAAAATGTTTCTCTGTTAAGAACATAATGCTATCGTATGGGGGAAATCTACTAGGAATTTTAGTGCAATTACAATTAGCAGGCATAACAATTCCTTAATTAGTGTATGAGACAAGGATCTCTTCTTATTCATCTGTAGTGGCCATGTACAATTGATAGCCTCTAAAAAGCTCGGTATATTGTAGAACATTACATAACTCTCTGGAGATCATTGTCTTCAACAATTGAATCCGCAGCTCCACCTCAATTTTACAAAAATAATTTTCCTTCTTGGACCTTTTTGTCACTGCCAACTGGCTAATGAGTTGATGAGAGTGGCGACCTACTTCAATCTTTCAACATTTCCTCAGGCATAGATGTTTGAACTCCAGAATGGTCCTATTTGGGAGAGTGTATTTTAATTACCACACTCCTGGAAACTTTCTATGATTGTTTACTTGATTATTGTAGTTTTTATATCAATGAGATCTGTAATAATTTTCTGTCCATCAGGTTATAAACTACTTACTCCGCGGGTGGCTGAAGAACCTCGAGTCTGAGGGATCAATCGACCTGCCGTTTCTCGAAGAACCCAGCTATGCTGAGCATGGTGTGTCGAGGGAGCTGGAGTTTATCAGAGAAGGGTCAAGGAAATCAGTTAGTGTGCGGCTCTATGGTTCCAAGATTTCTCTCTGGAGCCAGCTGAGCTCATTCTTGAACACTCGTGCCTCCAATTCACGGGTTGTCTCTAGATGATTCATCCTTAAGTAGATATTAGTAGAACTTAAGCTTCAATTTGATATTCTAGTTGTTACTTGATTAAGTTAGTCTTGGATAGCTATGTCAAAAAAAAGTTAGTCTTGGATAGTTGCAGTAAATAGATAGTGTTTTTTTTAATTTCTAGTGAATGTAAATATGTACAGTGCAATACCAGCTTCAATTATACTAATATCCATAGCCTGTCAAAGGTATTCTAGCTAGTCGTCTACCTCTGTGATACCCACAAATTAAAGGGCATTGCATCAACAGCTGACACAGACTGTTCCTGTTTTGAATGTGGGTATCCTAGTATCCTACTAGATGTCACTATTGTTCATTTGATCCTTTGAATTTCAGGATTCTATGTTTGAAAATTTTGGACGTTTACTACTTTTTCCTATGAAAATTAGGCTTCTGCTCGTTGGAATTGTTTGGCCTTTTATCCTGTCATTGGGGAGAAGTTCAGGTGCTCTCACCCTCTCGCGCTACCCCTAAAAGTGCACATAAAATCTAATCAAATTATGAATTGATAGATCATGTATCCATTGAGCTGAACTGAAGTTTATGCAAAGAGAGAAACCAGCAAATCGGAGATGATCACGACGGAAATTGCAATGTCATGGACCGGGAAACACGCACACCTCAGCAGGGGAGGAGCAGACATCACGTGGAGTAAAACTACCAGCAACCACCCCCGGCCACGGAATCGTGGGACTCCAATAAAGAGAGATTTTCCTGGAGGAGACGGGGCCGCCATGGCCGGCCGCGTAAGCTCAAGCAAGTGCGCCTCGATGCCTGCGCAGCTCAAGAGCAGTATTCCGAAATTCAAACCTCTCTCACAGGAAACTAGCAGTGGGCGCAACGGTATCCGGAGACTCCGGGTATATGTCCGAATACTCCGGAAATGTTGTCCGGACGCTACCCCGGACTCTCCGGGACAAGCTGAGGAAATCGCCATAAAGGTATTTCAAGTTGGTTTGGCTAGTGTTGAGGCTTGCATATGTTTGTATGGTTCCTTTGAGCACTTTCCCTATGTCAAGGCCATGGAAATGAATCCCTCTCTTCTAGCAAGATCAAGTTCACTTAGCTATGAATAAACTAATGAGCCAAGAAATGTTGCTAGAAAGCACTTTCAAGATCAATGGAAGCAAAAACACAAATACACAAAGTGTTGCAGCTAAAATTTCGAAAATCAGCATTAAAGTCCGGAGACTCCGGGTAAACGTCCGGAGACTCCACAGCTCCCAAAACAGCCTTCGTGAAGAGGATAGAAAAATCCGAAACTCGATCAAACAACCTCCAAAAATTATGAAATTTGAACCATAAGTTCACAACAACATGGTGAATCTTTCCACCAAAAATCTTTGCAAAAAGATCAATGATTCACCACCAGATTGATTGGATTGAAAAAGACAAAAAGAACTAGATGAAAAGTTCATGAACTTCAACTTGAAAGCAAGCTAGTTTCATAACCACAAAACATAGAATGAGCTCCCCCTAAATATGTGCATCCAAGTATTTGAATTATAATAAACATGCACGAGTTCATCAAAGGCTCAAGATGAGCAAATCCTATATCTTGGGTTAAGGCACAAATAAATTTTGCAAAGTAAGACACTTGAGCCAACAAATACTCACAACCATAATATCATGTAGATTGTTTATTAGATAACAATGATACCCTTGCAATCTATCATATGTTGTTCTTGTGGAGACTTCTAGAATGTGAACAATGAATGAATCCACTAGAATTTGAGTTTGATTCTTCAAAACTTATCTCTTGGCATTGCTTTGCATCTTCATATGTGAGCCAAGTAATCAAATCCCTCAAGTTAACTCTTCATAAACACATATATAGCCATAGAATAGTTCTTTCTTGAGTTGTTTGGTTTGAAATTCACAAATAAAGTCCAATTCAATGATCTTGCTTATAGTGGGAGGCTCATTTAATTTCTCTTTGCTTCACCTACATGGTTAGTCTCCATAGAGTATATAGATAATAATCATAGACCAAAGCAACATGTAGGAGAGTTTTGATATCCTTACTAACACCATCGATGAGTTGATCATTGTGATACTTGAAACTAGTTGAATGAGCTTTCACCGATGATTAGATGTCACATATAAGAAATTTCCATCAAAGATTGAGAAATCCAATATATGCATTTCCTAGCATCTCGATGAGTATGAATTTTCAAATATCAACAAATGCTTGATCATCCACATTTCCATTCTTGTTAGCCAATACCAAGAATTTATCATCTACAACCATCCAAAGATCATGCTCTACTAGAGAGCCATTAAAAGCATCACATGGCATAAAGTAGAATTTTAACTAAAACTAATCTAGCCACCCAAGTGTTTACCACTACAACAAGTTGTAAACAACTGATACCGTACCTACACAAGGCTAGATGCTAGATATTGCAAGTGAAGTACTTGTTACCGAGATGACATTGAGTCTTGAAGTAGAACAATAATATCCATACTTGGCACCCTTTCCACGCATTATGAGAAATATCAATTGAAAGAATCTTGACATATGATTTGAAATATAATTCATCTCAAGTGAGCCAAGTATTCAATGCATCTCCAAGTACCTATAGATTCTCTCAAGCACATTTTGGTACCCAATCCATGTTGGGTCCTTGAATGTTAGTCACAAGATATTTAGGTAACCCAAATGGCCTTTGTGCCACCTGTAAGGATCGATGGACCAAGAGGGGGGGGTGAATTGGGCCTTTTTCAAATTTCTAAAGCAATATAAAACAACCTTAACCTATGCAATGCTAGTGAGGCTCCAATTCACCGACCGGCTAACTAAGCAACCTACACAAGCTATGAGAGAAACTACAAGATATGAAGCTAAGCAAGGTAGAGCTAAGTTATGATCTCTAAGTCAAGCATATGAATAAATTGCAAGAAAGTAAGTGCTTGAAAGTAAAGAGCGGGCAAGAGACAACCGGATTTTTTCCCGTGGTATCGATGTGTTGGCACACACCCCTAATCCACGTTGTGACACTCACAAAGAGTCTTGTCACCTCCCATGTCACCAAGACGTGGGCGCTCACTAAGAGTCTCCGTTCACCATCCCGGCGTGGTGGAGCTCAAGCCACGTACAATCTCCTTCTCCGGGCTCCCACAATCCTTGGCAAGCTCCGCGAGAAACACCTCGATCACCAAGATCGCCTAGGTGATGCCAATCACCAAGAGTAACAAGCTAGGGCCTTCACTTGAGCAAGAACCGATCACCAAGAACGGATGCACACAAGCTTCTCTCTACTCAAGTCCTTAGCCTTGCTTCTTGGATGATTGAATGAACAAATGTGTGAAAGATGAAGCTCAAGGTGGCTCTTGACTATAGTATGAGTGTATGGATGTTGCCTGGTGTCAAGAGTTACAAAATGACCCATTGGAGGGGTATATATAGGCAGCCCACGAGAATAGAGCCGTTGGAGAAAATGCTGCCAGAAAAGTCGTGATCGCCGGTTAATCCGACGTCCCTCCAAATGTCATCGCCGGTTTAACCGGTGAATGTCAACTGCCCTTCAAAAAACTAGCCGTTACTGATTGGGCCAATTGACCGACGCCTCATCGGTTTAACCGGTGAGTGTAGTTGCCCTTTTGATCAACTGAAATTTCATCTCACTGGACAACTGCACCGACGTTGACTCAAATCCTAGCGTCGGTTTAACCGGCGAATGTAAGCTTCAAAACCCTGGAAAAACCAACCCTCTGGACAACTGCACCGACGTTAAATTTGAATAGCGTCGGTTAATCCGGTGTTCACACTTGTCCAGACACTGAGTACTTCGTTTAACCGACGTATAGAAAACTGAGAGCGTCGGTTAAACCGGTGTATAGAACTTTTTCTGTTTTTGCCTTTTCTGATTTGAGTCTTGAATGAAATCCAAATATTCTTGAGATATGAGTCGAGAACCACTTATTTGAACTTCTAATAACCTGAGTGACCATAGTGTGCATCCATTTTTGAAAGATCATGTCCATGCTCAAGTTACTTGGCCTTAACCCCTCTTAATAGTGCGACCTCTACAAAACTATAAAACCTATACTAATCTAAGTGTCCTTCTCAACCTTGTGACACTTAGAACTAGAAAGATCCTTAGTCTTGTTGTATATTTGAAATGAATACTGGGATCGCCTTTTTGAATAATGAAATTTGGGGGCCTCTTTGACATATGATCCAATGAGCGATAATAATTCTTTAAGCTGCACAAACTCATTAGTCACAATTAACGATTGTCATTAATCACCGAAACATACCTTAAGGGCCTAGATGCTTACACCACCATAAGGTGAACAAGGCACCTTGGAAACACAAATTCCATTTTTAACCTTTCTAAGCAAAGAATAATCAACAAAGGAGTTGGGCTTAGAGATTTTACCATTGGGACACTTCTTACTAATATGTCCCATCTTCTCATCTTGATTTTTGATTTGCTTGTTGCCAATTTGCCTCTTGTTCAATGATTTCCCAAGATCATCCTTAATGCGAGGACATGATGCAATTTCATGTCCCTTCTCATGACAACCATAACACTTCCTTTTTGATTTTGTTGTTTTCTTCTTTGGTAGTGAGGTCTTGTCAACCTTGTTGGAACATATTGATGCACAATGTCCCATTTTGAAGCATATGAAGCACATGATGCGAGCCATCCATTTCTTCTTACTTTGGCTCTTGCTAGTATCCTTCTTTTCTTTCATCAAGGAGCAATCTCTCACATGATGACCCTTCTTTTTGCAATTAAAACAAGTGAGAGGGATCTTGATCTTATCTTGACTTTGCTCCTTATTCTTGCTCTTGTTGGGCTTGTGTACTTGATTGCATGAGCTTTGTACGGTTGAACCCTTCTCAAGCTTCTTCACCATGGTTTCACGGTTATTTTGAGAAGGTTGTACTACACTCTTGTCTTTCATCTTTTTCAAGTCCCTTGAGAGCCTCTCAACTTCTTGCTTAAGTACTTCATTCTCTAGAACTAGATCATCGTTGCAATCTTTCAATGTTACTTTCTCAAACCATGATTGCTTCTCTTTCATATTCTTTTGTGAGCAAGTGTTGTTGATGGATTCATATGATCTCATTGTTGTGATCATGACTTCATGAGCTACCTCTGACATGGCATGTTGTTCTACAAGCCTTTCATTAGAGAACTTGAGCTCCATATGACAAGCTTGCCCATTCATAAGCTTGCTAGTGAGCTCATCTACTTGAGCCTTGAGACCTTGATTTATTTATTCTACAAGAGCAAGACACTTGATTTCTTCATCTTTCTTATTGAGAAGCTTCTTTTGTCTCTTGACCTCTTGATCTTGCCTCACCACCTTTTTCATCATTTCAAAGATTGTTTTTCTGCTTTTCTTGTTCATCTTTCTAAGCTCAAGCATCAACTCTTCATCCTCATCATCACTATCATCACCACTATCTGAATTTAATTCTTCTTCTGACATGGCCATGAAGCAATGATGATGAGATGAATAAGGACCAAACTGATCTTCAGAGATTGATTCTTCACTTGTTGTCATTTGAGGATCAGCTACTGCTGAAGAGGTTGAACAACCCTCAATTGACTCACTAACTTTATGTGTTTCTTCAACAAATGCATTCTTGAGAATGACCCAAATAAGATGTGCATCATTACGTACATCCTTCATTTCAAGAATAGTATCCTGAATATCTTTACAAAGCCAACTCCACAAGAAGTTAGTAACACAAGAATTGAGTTGCAAGCACTCTAACTCCTCTTGAGTGATATTCTTCCAATCGATATGATCAATATCAAATTTTGGTGGAAGAATGCTAGCAACTAAAATCCGCTCAACATGTTGACCCATGGTTCTAAGTACATTAAGAATATGAGCAGACCAAGAAGCATAGTTAGAGCCATCACTTACAAGTGGCTCAATAAGTACCTCATTAGGCGTTGACATCTTTCTTCACGACGGTTAAGCTTTGATGTGAAGCCTAGCTTTGATACCAATTGAAAGGACCTTGATGTCGCCTAGAGGGGGGTGAATAGGCGTTTCTATAACTTAAAACACTTTTCAAACGGTTAGTGACAAAGTAACCCGGATACTCCGGGTATGCGTCCGGACACTCCGGATGTTTAGTCCGGAGTCTCCGGTGTTCACGCCCTGACCCTCCTGATATGAAACTACAAATGCGGAAATATTGAAACGAGGTACATAAATTAGATCAAGTAAATTTGCAAGTACCTAGGGATCCTCTAGAGTGACTCTAACAAGATAGTATAAGCTAGAGACTTGCAAATGAGTAGATCAAGCTCAAATCCTAGAGAGGAGCTAGCACAAGCAACAAGTAGTGAAATCAACAAAATCAAAAACAAGTGAGACAAGGATTTGTTATACCAAAGTTCAGAGCCCTTCAAGGACTCCTACATCTCCGTTGGGTGCTTCCAAAGAAGCCGGGTCGCTCTCAACCCTTTTCCCACTTCACTTCTTGATTTCTTCCCTTGCGGAGGCGAAATCACACCTTCACAAACTTCCCGCGGCACACTACAATCCTTGGGTGCTCGCCGGGCAACTCCTTGCCGTCTAGGGGAGTGAATCCCCAAGAGTAACAAATGCCACGAAGATTTCTCGCTATGAACTCGGATGCTCAAGAATGGATTTGCTCACTTTCACTCAAACTTCCTTCCCAATCTCTCTCTCAACCCCAACTCACTTCTCTTCTCAAATCTCTTGCAAATCTAGAGTGGGGAGAGCTTCTTATGGCTGTGGATATGTGTATTTCGTGTGGGGAACCAGCAGCCCCAAATGGGAGAAGGTGAGGGGTATAAATACTCATCCCCCAAAAACTAGCCGTTGGGCTGTTAAGACCCGAAAACTCCGGGTATATGTCCGGAGACTCCGGACCCCCAAAACTAGCCGTTATGTTCAAAATATGTCCGGAAACTCTGGGTATATGTCCGGATACTCCGGACAAAGTTAGCATATCATTTTTCTCAGAAATCTCCGGAGTCTCCGGACGTTGCCCCGGAGTGTCCGGATTTCCTTCAGACAGCCTAGGTAACCTTAGAGAAAAAGCCATAACTTTTTACTCCGGACTCCGAATTCGATGATCTTGGACTCTATGGAAAGCTTATTCAGAGGACAACCCATTCCAACTGAAATCAATGTCCAAGACTATCAGGTGAATGTGTTTTGATAATTGTTTCTCTCATGTTAGCACTTGAAAGGTTAGGTTTGAGCACCGAGTCATAAGCAAAGCTATCAACGTCGCACCCCTCTTGATAGTACGACATTATCTATACTCAAGATCAAATAATAAACATAATAGCATACTCTTGAGCTTGAATACTTCCATAATGCCGCTTTTCTTCAAAATCACACTTTGAGAGTTTGCAAACATTTTCTTTGCCGCTTTCTTGAGCATTATCCTTCTTGAGCTAGTGCCTTGATTTTCTTCATCATATATGATCAATAATCAACTTGACATCCTTAAGACACTCAAATCCATATGATTTAACAATGATTGATACTTAGCAACTTGTGATTATCCATGGCCTTGACCGGTCCATAAATGTTAGCACTAACTTGCTTCTTCACCCTAGCATGGGTTCCTCGGCGCCAAGCCCTTCGCTTGCCCTTCTCCCTCACTTAGTACCTCGTAGCCAAGTTCTTACTAACCCATAACCATCTTGCCATCTTCAATCACATGTAGCCTTGCATCACAATTTATATATTCATTGGATTTCATTCCTTCAACAAACTTATCCGTATAGCAATTTTATGGTCCATCAACCATGGATCTTCACTTCTATTGAAATATTCATCTCTTGATCATATTTCGTCCTTTTTGTGATCAAGCAACCAAGAATGTTCACTTCTATTAAAATATAAAGCTATTGATCATATTTCTTCCTTCTTGATCAAAATACCGTTTTATATCAATCCTTACTCATTCATTCAAGCAAGCCACCATTGAGACCAAATAATATCCCTTGCAACTATATCTCTTTTGCTTTTTCAATTTGCTTGCTCTTTCTTCAATTTGAGATATTATGACTTTGGTATGCTTATTTGCAATGATACCTATCCAAATCTCATCAAACTCATTAGTTCTTTAATTGCTTTGTCATTCAACCACTAAAACCCACAAGGGGGCCTAGATGCACTTTCAATCTCCCCCTTTTTTGTGATTGATGACAACACAATTAAAGCTTACATATGATTGCTAAAAATAAGATTTTGAATCCTAAGATATAGCAATTTCCTCCTAAGTATGTGTATTGAATGAAACTTCATATTTTTGGCATGCAACGCCAAATGCACATACTAAGGTAGTGTTTTGGAATTCCTTCTATATCTTAGCATCCGTGGGGTGCAAGGTGTCCAACATGATAACCGTGATGCTCATGATATGTGATTTCACCCAAAGATCTTGATATTACCATTACACCATTCAAGACATGAATATCACATACTATCATGAGTGGTCCTTAGTAAAGAAACCGAATTGAAATCTATTCTTGCACACACCATACAAATTAGAAATCTTATTTGGCAAAAACTCTCCCTCTTTAAACTATTATCCCAAAATCTCTCCCCCTTTGGCATCAATCTCCAAAAAGGTGTTTCCATCCAAAAGGAGAAATTAGGGGATAAAAGTGAAGGAAAACAATGAGGTAATGGTTTGGCACATAGTATTTCTCACCTATTTTTTCTATGAAACAAAGTATACAAAGCCCTAGGTCAAACTTTTGAGAAATTAGCATATTTGGGTCATACCTCACTTATATAATATTTTCTTGACAAGACAAACATGTCCTTATCATCACACGAGGTATCAACCAAATATCTAAATAATTCTTCAATCACCACCAAAAGACAAACTCATGGTGTGACTCAAGGTTTTGCATACACATGCACACACTAGCATGTTAGGGCCTAGATGCATTAAAGATATTACAAGAGTTCATGGAGCGATATACCTTTGCTCTAAGCCTCACATTCTTCATATAGATTATGATGTCCAATGATTAGAATTGTTGTCTTGATGGGCTTGGCATGCTTGATGTCAAACTATTTGAGCATGTCCTTGAAATACCAATTGAAAGGGCCAAAACTTTAAATCAAAGGACCTTGATTATGGTACTTGGTTTGACAAATGAGCATGCATATTTTGAGTTGGTTGACTCTAATCCAATAAGATACTTCAACTCTCCCATCATGGACATTTCAAAACTCTTGATCATGAATTTCATCATTATCTTCTATGAATTTATTTGGATCAATGACCTTAATCTTCAATTAGGTGTTTCAAGGCTTGATTTCATCGATGATCATTTTCTTCACCACAATCTTCTCAAAGCTTGCACTTGATAACATTGAGTTCCAATTTCTAGTTCTTGTTGCCACCATCATAAGACATAAAGGCAAGAGATAGCTTCAATAGTACAAGCTTGAGTTTCACACATATAGTGACCCTTTTGATTTGGAAGGCATGTGGATCACTAAGGGTCGAACACCATAGCATAGATTAGGTTCCCTCCTTTTGATAGTGCATATACATTTATGAGGAAGACAAATATATATGCACCATTTGTCAATCCAACTCAACAAGATAATTTAAGCCTTGAGAAACTCATTCTCACTAAGAGACTACATATATGATCACTAGAAGAAATGGTTAGTCTCAAAGACACAAGACATAGGAAAGGCTCCCCCATGATATGTGCACCAAGTGTTCGAATTTCTTGTCGTATGCACTTGGTTCTATTAAGAATTTAGGGGACTCCATCCTATATCTTGGTCATGGCATAAGAAATTTGCAACAATGGAAATTACGCCAATGAATACGTACCACCACCAAGGTAGATGGATTACCATACAAAATTATATTGAATTGACAACCAAAACATCAATGACTTGGATAAGTGAAGTCCAATTCATTTGAAAAATAATAGCTCCCAATTGATTTATTATGGTGAATGAGCTCTTGTGACCATCCAAGATCCATATTATGTTCATAGTTCTTCCTTTACCTAAAGCAACTCACAAGGATACCAAAAGGTAAAATTCATAACATTTGCAAACTAGGAAGTAGGAGTTACCACCCGTTGTTGAATTGATCATGGATTTCCACAATAGAGAGCTAACAATGAGTTCCATTCTTTAGTTTCTTCCATTCTTAAACTCACTCATCGTCCAAATGCCAAAAAGAGTGGAATCTCCCGGAATAATACTAGATCATCCAAAAACCATCGGGAACCATTCAACATCCTTTGACATATTCTTTTCTCCAACAAGTGAGACTATACAACATAAACTTGAAAGAAACTGTTAGTCCACAAGATATAAGCCAAACTCCCCCTTGAAGTGTGCATACAAGAACACACAAAGTATACTTATACACATTTCCGAAAGAAGATTAAAGGGAAGTTTGCACAATATCTTGGTTCAAGAAAGCAAGCTTTACCAAAGAAAGAACGCGTGATTTTATTTTCAGGGTCCGGCTCTTGACGTGCGGCTCACGTGCAGATCTAGCCATAACGCTTTGCACAAAGTAGTTGTTCGATCAAATTTTATATTGTGAACACGAGGTTTTATTTCTAAGGTCCGGCTCTTGATGTGGGGTCCATGTATAGATCTAGCCATATCGTTTTGTACAAAATAGATGTCAGTTATATTAAGTCATCTCCAACAAATTTCAACCAATTTCGATAAAATTTGATCGTATGATATGTTTGTTATTGTAATATTTAGTGTTCAATATATTTGAATGGGGCGACCCATTATACCCATTGAGTCAATGAGACCGCATGCAAACGTTGAATTGGGTCGACCCGTGGCCTCATAGATCGGCTTTGGGGCCATAGGGGCCGGGTCCAAGGCCAGGTCCGGACCGACCCATTCCCATCTTGAATTTATTTGATCTGACCAGGCAGAGGTTGTTAAGCTTGGAGCTTCATACTTGCACGTGTATGGGCTAATGAATGAAATCTCAGGCAGGTGAACCGTCAAAAAGAAAAAAAAAATTGTGCAATGTTAACAGGTTACATTGATCTCTAGCTACCAAAATTCATCATCTGGAGGTGCAAACAGAGGAGCGGATATCAATTCTTTCGTTGGGTAGTTACATTTATCCAAATTAAAAACTTTTTTCACCAATTTGGACCTACTTGTAAGGTCCAAAGAAGGTGTGAGAAGATACAGACCCATCAAAATTACGAATTGACCAAATACTAAAATATTTTTTCTCATTCGTGAGAAAGAGAGCAGGAGGAAGACGACAAGAACGGTTTCTATCGTGAGAAAGAGACATTTCTACTATTACGAGGACTTGTGGAGTGATATTTGTGAGATTAGAGAGTAAAGATTACACAAATTGTTGAGTTCGTGACATAGAGCTGGTTTATTTCAGAGGGCGGCGGTGATCGAGCGGTTCCTCCTCAGCTCCGGCAGCTTCTGCTCGTGATCCTGGCGCCTATTCATTCCGTTCATACAACTTCCTCACAAGTATGAGACCGACTTGATAAAACGATGCAGTACACTAGTGGCGCGGTGCCCATCAGGCAGAAATGCAACACTGCAGCTATGCAACGGCAACAACAGGGCATTAATATATAGCAGCCCGCCTACGGATCATAACTGAGGTTTATAAAGCCCAATGAACTTTAAGTCCAAGCAAACTACCAAAACGAAATCAAACCACAACGTCGAAATAGTATGATAACATAAGAAACAAAGTGCAAACCACACCATCCAAATAGTTGTTTATTGACTCGACCCTCAGTCCCTCACACACATGAAGCTAAAAAAAAAAATGCATTCAGATCAGACTAAAACTGAACAGTCATGGGAACAGTACGCAGCACTGTAGAATGGTCAAATATTGGAAAATTAAGGTGACTGAACATCTATAGCATGGCACTGACTGCAAGGCTCCCAAACATTTAACTTAACTGCAGGAGGTACCCTTCCTAGGATGTACCTATTGACAGCCGTGAGCGCTTTATGTGCTTCCAATATCATATCCCTGGGAATGGGCCTACATTTACTTCCCCTTTGGATAGAGCACCTACGGACATCACCACCCATGAACCCATCAAATATGGTGTCCACTGTAAGACTTTCAAGGGATGTTGCATTCTCAAGAATATGACAAGTTAGCTCAACCATGCTCTTTGCTGCCCAGAAGCCATTAATCTGCACCTTCCTGAGCCTGTCATGCTTGTGCCCAAGAATCTGCCTCATATGCGAGGCATTCCCAAAAACAGAACCATGCTTCACATCCTTGTGATGTACCTGCAAGGGATCAAATTGGTGTCCTTTAAATCTAACCACAGATATTGCAAGATAAACACTTCTTCTCTGAATATGCAAGATGAAAAGCAACTTACACTCAAGATGAAAGTCTCCAAGGCAGGTGAAGCATCCAGAAACGAAACCAAAGACAAATAGTCATAGGCTGGGGGGGAAACCTCATCACCAGAAAGATAAATCCTTAAACACTTCAGATTAAGAAACTTGTCGGTTACCACAGGTGTATTAATCTGCATAAACATACCAGGTTAAATATATTTCAGGGCATGACTACTGTCACACATCATAACACTGGTATCTGTAACCTAAAGTTTCAGAGGATACCTCGCTAAACGAAGTTACTCCAAGAGTTTCAAGAGTTGGCACAGTGGAAGGAAGCTTGGTAATAGCATAACTGATAGAGCTATTATTTGAATGCTTAAATGTTAGGTTCTTCACTTTCGCTGATTCTCCAAGTGTGAGGTGTACTGGGTCACCGAAGAATTTCAGAGTGTGGAGGTTTGGAGCATTGATCTCAATCACTTGGAGCATGTTGCATTCAGACACACGAAGGAAGCTGAGCTGCTCCAGCCAGAATGGCATCTTCAGGGAGATTAGCTCACCGCAAGACCTGAGTTGCACCTGCTCCAGAGTGAAACAATTGGAGAAAAGATTCCCTAACTCATCCCCCGTGATACAAACTTCATATAGATGCAGCTTTGTCAGGCTTCTCAAGCAATCAAATCCAACCGGGGGACGGAAGGCACAGTCAATGAGACAGAGATGTCGAATTGAGTTTCCACACCCACCAAATAAAAGTGCGCATGGGAAACTGTACTTTGTCTTGTAATTTTGAGGAAAAGAAATTAGGACTTCTTCAATCCCAGGTGCAATAGCAATCTGAAGCCAACGATTAAGACAGTGTGTATCAACCTTGCAAGAATCAGGGATTACAAGATTGAGTGTTTTCACACCGATGCCTGAGTGATTTTTCAGAATGTTGTCAACTCTCATGGTGAAAAACCTTGCTATACCACCCTTTTTTCTGCATGCACTTTTGTTCAAGCAGATTGTTGTCTCGGTTAAATTTAGATTGGGGTGACACCTCCAAGAACGTAAAAACGCATGAGATACACAAGCAGATTGGGCAGCATCTCGCAGTGGCATTAGGGAATGTATATGGCACCAGACATCCTGCAAAAGCATGGAAAAGAAAAAACTTCAACATTGGAACTGTTGAGGCAAATAATTTCTTCAGATTTTTTTAAGCAACGGGGGTTACGTTTAGTAAAATTCTATCACAGGTGGTCTCTTCATGTTTGTACAAATGTGCAAGCGACACATAGTGCAATGCAATACAATTGTAGTTCATATTAGGTAAGCTTGTCTTCTCCTTATTTCTAGAAGTGTGGTATTGGTGACTCTGGGTTTACCCAAAATAACACTTCTTATTAGTAGCTAAAGCGACAAGCTACTATCACTATATCATATTTCAATGTCATAATTCTAAAGAAATTATTGGTCAAACCTTCACACTGCAAACCATGTCAATATCCTAAACGGCATGTTGTATATTAACTTCTGCATATGGTACAAATTATTAATGGATACTTAAACAGCCTAGCAAGCTTTGGCAGCTACAGAATAAGGTACATGGCACATGCCTTCACAACTACGCAGCAGACCATACAAGGATGTGCAGTTCAATAGGACATCTGTAGATGTACGAAGCTTTGTAGTGAAATCAATACTGAGCAGGGAAATGTGGAGACTTGTCGAAACTTGTTTGCAGCATAGCAATGGAACAATTCAGTGAAGTGTCTCACTTATGCATGTATCCTCAAGTTCACAAGTGATCATCTTTCTCTTTCTCCAACCATACAGCCATGATTGCTCCTATTTCTACAAAGAGCGAGTGGAAGGTTTCATAGAGAAATGAGCCCAGGAACTCAGAATGGGGAACTACAAAGCAGGGACCTGTTAGGCTGTTACTTCATCTTAAAGTGATATGTAACAAAAACTGCCAAAGTTCTACAAGGTACTTTTAATGACTCATGTAAATCTGCAAGTAACTACCGACCAGATGGTAATCAAGTTAAAAAAGGATGGCATTTGGTTATGTGTTTCCATCTTTCAAAGGGGGGAAGTGAACCAAAGGTGCACAGGTTTCCGGAAGCTGAATATTTCAAACAAAGACTTTTGTTATGGTTGCCATGTAAGTATGTGACTAAACTCACATCAGTATAGAGGAAACTAGACTTTAGCTTTCAGTATCACAATAACAAAGGGGTAAATAATAGATCTTTTTCACAAACTTTTATGTAGCTAGCATAGGTCCATCAATTTGAGCAGTTAAAGAAAGAATACTGATGTTTTAGTTTTGATATAAGCTTTCCATAACCAACGTTTATGCCATACCTCAGGAAGATTCGGCCCTGAATATCTTGATGTTTTACCATCCTCATAATGATCATCTTCTTGGCAGAGTGAATCCTTTTCCTTGGGCACTTTAGTAGACTTTTGATCTGCGGCGTATCATGCATGTTACTAAATAAATAGATATAATATCAATATTAACAGGAGAAAACAATCATAACATGTGCATAACAATACAACCTTTTCTAGTGTCCAACATATACAAGAATACTAAATTGCTTACTATAAACCTTACTACACCAAAGCATATAAAAGGCGACTTGTTTCAATTCAAGGAAAAAGCTTCAATGGAGTACGAACCATAAAAAAATTGCTGTGTGCCCTCAGCAAAAACATTGCCATCCACCCAAGTACATGATGGAGGAGCCTTTCAGCCAATTTACTACGGAATTTGTTCCAATTTTGTTCATGCAGAATTCCACATTTCAACGCAAGAATCCACCGATCTAACATTTTATATGGTCACAACAAACAATGAATTGGATAGACTGCTTATATCAATCTAAATGTATCGGTTTGCTCCTCCAACCAAAAGGAGAGTATTTTTCCACTGGATAACAGTGGGAAAACATAAGCCGCTACCAGCAAACACCATAAAAATCTAATCTTTTTATGAAGAAACATAAAAGGCAGCAATTGAGCGTCGCCCATAAGGGCATGGAGCAAAAATACGCAGAACAGGTAACAGTACTGACAGATTTCAATTCAGGACATGAGCACAACGTAGCAGAGACGAATAACAGAGAGATCGAGAGGACCAAGGGGAGGCTTACTGTGGGCTCGGATTCGCCGGCGACGCCTCCGCTCCTGCTTGAACATGAGGCGATTTAGCAACATCATCCCCATGACACGAGAACACAAAGGCGGCCGGTAACCTCGGTCAACTAATCTAACTTGCCCTCTGTGGCTCGGCCACTGGATCTCCCTATTCCGCGCGTCCCGCGCGCTCTCGGTTTCGATTGGAACCCGGAACAGCTGAAGAGGGCGCGAGGGGAAGAAATCGAACAGGCGCCGCCGCAGGCGGTGAGGGGAAGGGAGGGAAGAGCGGGGCTCCTCTACTTTTTTTTTCTTTTGGGGAGAAAGAGCTTCCAGTTCCAGCTATGGGAATTACGTGACGGGACGATTCGGGTCTTTGGATCACACGGACACGGGAGTAGTGCGAGTTCTAGAACTGGACGGAAAGCGCTTCTTATCCATCTTTTTTTTTTAGACAATCGCTTCTTATCCATCTGCCCAAAGGAGTTAAGAGATCTATCTATAAAGCCCATCAAGGCCCAATTAGTGATGGCCCATTCAACTAGTTCAACATTTGGATTCACTATGTTCAATATTTTCATTCACTATGTTCAACAGTTTGATTGTACTGGCTCAACAAATTGGATGAATTACTTCAACATTTTTTGTTTCAAATGTTGGACCAGTTTATTTAAAATGTTGAATATAGTGTTTTAGCATGTTGAATATAGTGTTTCGAAAAGTTGAATATACAACAGCAGCAGCTCCGTTTGGTCTCCGGCCGGCAGCGGCACGTGCACGACGGCGCAGGGCTGCGCGAGGCGGCAGCCGCGTGGTTGCTGCGAGGGCGAACGATGGTGGGAAGCGGCCGCGCGCGGCGAGATGCATCGGCGCCGCGCAGCGGCGAGAACATTGGAGCTCGTCGGCGGCGAGTGGTTGGCCGGCGCGCGCCAGGGGTGCGCTGGCGGGGACGACGGCCGCCCGCCCGCCCATGTCGTCGTCGGGGACTAGGAGAGAGGGGAGGGAAAGAGGAGGAGGATTAGGGTTTTGGGATCTAACAATAGAAGTGTAGTGCACGAATCTCAAACAGTAAAAGTTGAAAAAACTTACTTTTCGGAAGATGTATATGATTTCCAGCCTAGGAAAGCGACAAGTCCAACGTAAACTGAAATGGGCTTAAAGTTGGACGGAAATGGGGAGTCGTCTATCTTTAAAGTTCACCTTGGCCCAATTAAGTTGCACACATGTTTAATATTTTCTTCAACACGTTCTACATTTTCCTTCAACATATTCAACATTCCGCACAGAATTTTCAACATCTCTCGTCAACATATTTAACATTTGATCTAAAAATGTAGAAATTGCGAAAATAAATTGTTGAAATCAGAACAACGAATAAATCGAATTGTTGAACTTCTTCTCCCCGTCATCTCCAACGACCTTCCTCAGCGCGGTGGGACAGCGGCACACGACAATCGACGATGAGGGCAGCAGAGGCCGGCGGCCACAAACAGCAAGGCGGCTTCCGGGCAACGGCGCACGAGCGGCGAGGCGACGACACTGGAGGCCAGCGGGGCGGCTCCGTCAGCGAGCGATGGCGTGAAAACGGCGCGCAGGCGGCGACGCGACGGCGGCCATAGACGGCGAAGCGGCGGCGGCCATGGACGGCGAAGCGGCGGCACAACAGCTTCTGGGCTGCAGTGCGGCTTTTTTTGTTGTTTATTATGGACAGACCTTTCTACCTTTACTCAAACTACTTTTTTTTAGTAGTGTGCTGACAAACTACTGAATATGCTCTCTCCTCTTCTCTCCTCTTCTCTTCTCTACTACTAAAAAAAAATCTTTTCTCTATCTCTTCTCTACTATCTCTACTACTAAAATCTCTATCTCTTCTCTACTTACTACTTATATATATCACTATCTCTATCTCTACAACTAAAAAGACACAAACTAATACTTTTTTTTTTGTCTACCAATGGTCCTCCGTGCGATCGATCAGCCACGGATCGATGCTGAACGTCCGATTGTTTTCGTCCAGCCGTCGGGCGCTCTCGCGCGTTGGATGAACCGCCCACACCGTGCGCCTGGCGAGCCTCGCCTCGCCCGGGAGCAGCGCTAGGACGAGCGCCGCCGCGAGGCCCGCCGTCGGCCATCGGGATCCGGCTCGATCCGAGGCTCCGCTCACGCCCCTCCGCGTCGTGTCGGCCTGGATCCGCGCTGCTGCTGGTTCCCGTTGCTGCCGCCCGCTCGCGGCCGCCGTGGCAGCCGAGGGAGCAGGGGAGGGGCGGTGCCGCGAGCACCGGGGCGAGCTGGATCCCGATGGCCGACGGCGGGCCTCGCGGCGTTGGATGAACCGCCGTCGTGAGCATCGGGCCGAGCTGGAACCCCACGGCGACGCACGCCGCCGTCCCGAGCGGGTCCCCCGCGACGGCGAGGCCCGAGAGCAGGCGGGCACGGGAGGCCGCGCTGCAAGGAGGGAGGAGGGAGGAGGGGCGCGGCGAGGTAGGAAGGAAGAGGTGGACGGCGGCGCGCGGGATCCGGCCGCCGCAGCTCCACGGTCCGACGTCCGGCTCCGCGGCGGGAGAGGGAGGGGCGCCGGCGTGGGGGATGGCCGCCGACGGAGGCCACGGCGCACTACGCCCACGAAATCGATTAAGAAAGAGAGAAATCCATGAAATCGATTAACAATCCATGGAAATGAATAAATCAAGCACAATAAACTCAAATCAGACCCGAATAAGAGCAAATCGCATCTCGTTGATGTGCTTGGAGGAGCTCCAGCGGTCTTGCTTTTGTCGTGGCCGTCGTCGAGGAGCTGTGCCAAGGGGCGAGCACCCCACCCGATTGGAGCTGCGCACCGCCGCTCGCTCACCCAGCCGTCGCCGGCCTCGCCGCTGCAGCCCGTCCGCCCAGCTGTCGCAGGCCTCGCCGCGCCCGTGGCGCCGCAGCCTGCCCGTCCATCCCGTCGCAGCCTGCTCGGCCAAGCGTCCCGTCGCACTCCGCCCGGCGCCACGGCACACCGGCCACAGGCCTCACCGCCGCGCACGCTGATGAAGATGCTGCTTGTGGGGGTGGCCGCGTCGCCGGCACCATCCTGGCCCCGTCGTCCGTCATCACCATCAACACATCCGAGGGGTCGAGGCGCCGGAGCTGGCCACGATACGGCACGAGCTCTCCCGCCCCCGCCTTCGCCGCGCTGCATCTGCTGTATCGCGCGCCGGCGGAGCAGACTCTGCACGCCCCGACCGCGGCTGCCTGGCGGAGTGGCGAGCGGCCTGCTTCAACATTTAGGCCTTGTTTGGGTCCGGGACTTTTTTTTCAGAAGTCGCTATCACATCAGATGTTGTAGGTGCGAGAGGACTATCGATTGATTAGACTATCGATTGATTAATGTGGCACTGCATTGCTAGATAAATCAGCATTAATTAATTGTACCATTGTGGGTGTTGTGAATTGTGACACGAGCAGGGGTTGAAAATCAACTATTTGTCCAGTGTTGCTTCAACAGAAGGCAGACAAATTTGATATTTTTTTTTGCTGTGTATTTGCATGGTCACCTTAATATGTTATATGGTAATAAGTGGCTTTCAGTTTAGTACAAAGGCGATCTCCTACATCAAGTGCAAGAGTTTAGCCAAACCGGACTATATAAAAATGAGGCTAAAAAATTAGTATTTGGTTTCCATCTTGGCTACAGTTAAGGTAGCGATAAAAATTACATTTATGTCCTATGAGATTTTCTTAAAGGTGTAACCATGGTATGTGGGATCTATATATTATAATTATTTTATTTTGTTAAAAATTATGTGCCCGTAGCATCGCACGGGCCATTAACCAAGTACTACTAAAAAATAGAAAAGGGTAGTCGCGACCGCCTCGTGGTGAAGCCGAAAACCCCCGTCCGCCCGCATGCCCGATTTGCCGTTTTAAAAAATTCTCTGTCCGTCAATCACGCATACACCGTCGGCACTCCCATACCGCCCGCACACCCTCGGCCTTTGTTGGCAGTCGTTAATGGTACACTTTTTGTGCTATTTAGGTGGAGAGTGGAGATTTTGGACTAATTCTTATACTAACTCGCCACTTCGTACTTGAAATAACCCCGTTTTCACATGTGCATTATGTTGGAGTATGTTGTGTTTTTGCAGAAAAACAACCCAATTTGGGGCATTTATATCCAGAGCCCGAAACCAACTACGAGTCCGAAGGAATCCAGCCTATCGGATGAAGCCCAACCAATCTACTAATGGACCATATGGGTTGAAAAACCCATTTCATGTTCCTAGGTGTACACATTCAATGAACCTTGGGCTTGAGAGACTTAAGCATGAATGAATAGAGATAAAGAAAGTTATCCATGAGATCATGTCAACCTCAGATATATTTGCACAACCCAGGACAACATAATCTTGCAGAGAAAATTTGGAGATCTAAATGACCTCAAATGACAAAATGTTGAATACCAAAGTTGTAAGCATCGTCGAGGGCTTCGATTTGGACCTATGTAGGGGTGGAAACGAGCCGAGCCAGGCTTGCCTCGGCTCATGAAAGCTTGGTACAAAGGTGGCTTGGCTCGGCTCGGCTCAGCTCGGCTTGGTTAAATAAATGAGCCAAACTTAAGGCTCGACTCGGCTCAGCTCGGCTCGTTGACAAGCTCGAGCCAGCTGGAGTTGGCTTGTGAGCTTGACAAAATAAGAAAACCTTGACAAAAAGTGGAGCGCACAAAAAACTATATAGCATCAACAATTTTGTAGCAGGTTCCAAAAGCAACTTGCAAATATAAATTTAAAAACCTGTGAGGCATTACATGACATTCAAAAGTAGGTTTCAATAGCATGTCATCCCACGTTAAGGTCTTAAAATAATATGGTCTTATAATGGTAGAAGAATGTGACACCCCTGGTGTTTAAAACTTTACTTGGGATTTAAAACATAGGATTCAGACATGAATCATGATTTTTGAGTTTAAATGTCATGCAATTTTTGGGCTAAATTTATAAAATTAAGGGCATATGTGCAATTACATGAAATAATGAGTACTTTTGTGCTAAATGTTTGAATTAGGGAGGTAAATGTTTGAATGTTTAGGGTTTTGTTTGTAAATGTTCATGTAATCATTACTTTGCAGAAAAATTACTTTTAAACACCTGGTCTTTGTGAAATAGCATTATAATTAGTGAAAACCCATTTAATTTGAATCCTCCTCTTAATTTTCAAAGGATTATGTTATCCTTTGAGATTCAGGCTTAGGTCCTTAAAGCAAAGTTGTAGAGTTTGAAAAGTTGAACAACTTTCATTTTTGGACCAACTTCATTTGAGCTCTAGAATAGTAGGAAAAACTGTTTTACAGTCAGATCCCTGGAGATTTTGTAATTTACAAACAAGTCCCTGGCAGACCCCCCTTCTCCTACCTCTCTCTCCCCTCTCCGCCGGCGATGCAGAGCGCCGCCGCGCCGCCGGCGCCACGCAGCTGCTAGCTCCAGGCGTGCAGCGGCCCTGCGTGGCACCCTTGCAGCTCCCCTGACCCCACCCCCGTCGTGTTGGCCTCCTCCAGTGCCACCACGCACGCGCGCCGCCACCGCCCGACGCCACCTCGCCGGCCTTGCGTGGCAAGGCCCCGGCGAGCCCCTTTTCTCCCTCTAGTCGAGCCGATACGCACCGCTCCCTCCTTTCCATTCCGCGCACCAGAACCGTCCCTCCCTTCCTCCTCCCTTGCGCACGACCTCGCCGGAGTCTCTCTCCACCGCCGCCGCGTCTGCTCGCCCATGGAGTCGCAGCTACGCTACGCCCCAGCCCTTCCCGAGTACACCAGCAGCAGCGCCTCCCTTCACTGAAGCTCGTCGACCACCTCCCGCCGTCAGCCAGTCGCCGGAGATATCCCGCCGACGAGCACCCCTCGCCGCCGCCGTCAGTTGCCGTTGATCTGCTACCTCCCGACCTTTCCATTCCAATCCAGGTTGCCGGTCAGCATCCCTGGAACCCCCTCTAGCCCATGCGCGCCTTAGCTGGCCGTGTTGCGCCGTGCCCTCGCCGGAACGCGAGCGCCGCCCCCGGCCGCCGCCATGGCTTCCTGGCTGCCGTGGTCAGCGCCGCCCCGACCTCCCAACCCGAGCCAAACCCTACTCCTAGCCCCTCTGGCCCTCTCTTGAGTTGCTCCACCCCCTACCCCTCACCGCAGGCGAGCGAGCTCGCCGGAATTTCACCAGCCAGCACCACCCCCGCCGCGAGTTGTGGCCAAGGGCCACATTGCAAGGATCTGTTTCTTTCTAGGGGGCCATCTACAAATTTTCAGTCCCTCTTTCTTTGTTTTCCAGTGAAGTTTGAAAATTCATAGTTAATCGTAGAAAAAATTAGAAAAATGTGAAACTAATTTTGCTGTACTCCTGTAACTTAGCTCTACAACTTTGGTTAATAACTTTTGGTCAGTCTCTGCATGTTTTTAATGTTACAAAATCATTTAGTAAAAGCATGTTTTAGCTAAAACTTTAGTACTATAGCTCGGCTAGGGTTGAGTTTTGGCAGAATAATTCCTCGTTCTATGCCTGTGTTGCTGCTAAAATATCATGGATAGATTTGCTTGGTAGCTTAGGTTAGAAAATATTTCTTGCTTACATGAGCTGATGCTTACTTATTTTGTATTGATTGTTATATTCAGTTTCTGAAGCTAAGATTTTATGCTAGACTCTATTTGATGATTGTACTTCATGGTTAAATTATCTAGTGCAGAGAAACTGTCTAGCTACACTATTTGAATTAGATATGCTAGTATGAGTTTATTTTTGTGAGCAAGATCTAGTTGTTGGTAACTCTTGAAAAATTTACTGAACACTCTTTATAACATGTTTCATCTTCTTTAGAATTTGAGCATTAGTCTTGGTCTGAATCAGTAGTTAAAATTCTGTTAAGATATATCAATGCTTTTGAATGTTGGATTTTATACCACTGTTCCAGACAGAATTAATTGCTGGAAAAATTACAGTAGCTGCATTTCCTTGTTAGGAGGGTTCAGTAAAATTTCTGGACCTAATCTTGCTATGGTGCAATCTGTGCAAAATGTTTAATTTAAATATGCTGTCTGATTGCTAGAATTTTAGTTAATTATTGGCTGCATAAAATGAGTTGATTTTTTGGTATGTGGTTTAGTCCCTAAATGATCTGTGCTGTATAATTTTCCTAGCTTCAGAACCTGTTCCTATCTTATTTTTGTTAGGGTGTCTTTTAAATATTGCTTGTTCCAAGCTAACACCCACCCACCTTACTTCATGTAATAGTTAAATTAATTTAGAAAGCAATTTATGTTACTTAATGAAAACAACTCAGTTGTTTAGTGTGATTAAGTGTGTTTTTCCTTGCTTTGCTTAACCTTTCCTTTCTTTAGGAAGGAAAGCTTTACTCAATTTTAATTTGGTTTCATTGCATCATGTAGGCACCTCGACGTTAGCCGATGGAGACTATGAAGTGATCCAGGAACCAGAAGGAGAAGTCCCTGAAGTCCAAGCTAACGTAATAGAAATAGCAGAAGACCCGAGCCAACGCTCGGAAGAGCCCAAGGCTGCTAACTCCGTTCCTGAGAGCTCAGAAGGCAAGCCCCGGACATATCCCAAATACTTTCACTTATGCAACCTATAATTCCTTTACTGATGCATTAGGTATTTAGGAATTGTTTGAAACCTTAGTTGCATGATCCTAGGTATCCTTGTTTGAGTACTAGCATTATCTCCGACTAGATGCTAAGCTAATAATGCCGGTAAAAGTCGAGTGGTTGCCTGTCACTCGCGAGCTGATAGGAGTTGTACTGTTTATTTACATGCAATCACTATAAGGATGACGGACGGGTCATGTGCGATGATTCATGTCTTTGATTGAGACCTGTCGGTGTCGATGAAATTTGTTAAGGTCGAAAGGTGTGGTAGCGGTGGTTAAGCATTTGAAAGTACTAGCCACATGCCGTGAATATGGTAGCGGTAAGCCTAGTAACCAATCGGACCGGGTCGTGGAGATACCTTTCACTCTCTCTTAGAGATAGGACGTTTTTATTTATTGTAGCGCTACACCACGGCTGCAGGGGCGAGGTGGTACCCTGTAGTCGGGGAGAGTGACCCTCTCCACGAGATGGAAAGAAAGGTCAACGGTTGCTTGGGTGTGACTCGACAATACTCCAAGCGTGTGAGTTAGGTTTACCTTACAAGGTTGAAAATCGATTCGAATCGTCCGTTTCTCGCGGTATATGAGACTGCTTATACCCCTTTGCTACACAGAGTAAGAAGAGCATTATGATAAGAGTTTAATCTTGATGCTTGATTAAGTTTCTACCATGAATGCTTAGTATAGATGCTTACCTAGAATGGTTAAAGAACTAGAAAGTTGAAAGCTAAAAGTTTGAAAATAAGGATCCACTCTTTGTTGCTTTTAAGCAAAATAAACCTAGAGCTTTCAGCCTGTCATGGTCTAGATACGGTTCTATTTATACCGATGACGGATAAGTCTTGCTGAGTATTAGTATACTCAGCCTTGCTGTGTTGTTATTTTGTTTCAGAGATGACTTTTGAGGAGCAGATAGCTAGTCTGACCTGGCCTTGTACTCTGCCTGAGGGCTGGTTTGTGGTTTGGGACCCGAAGCCGAACGGCCAGGATGCAGATGAGTGATAACTCATTTAGGCTTAATGAGTTGTCTTTTGCGATGTGTAGTGCCCGTCGATGTTTTATACCCGCTGTTAACTCTGAGTACTGTTGTTGCTTCAGTTTCAAAACTCAGTTTGTAATAATGTACCTCTAAGTGATGTAATAATGCGATGGTTGTTTATAACTTTGACCCGCCTTCGTGTGGGATATACTAGTGTTCGATCCGAGATTCCGATGGTTTATCGGGACGTTACCCGACAGACCAAAGGATTATACTGTTTGAAGTGCAACTGAGTTAGTATTACCTGCGGGTGATACCCTTTGCACTTGAGCCAGTGTAATTCTAAAGTGGTTCTGCCACAACTGGTATCAGAGCGAACCAGTATATACCGGAGTTATTTATAATCTTAAAAACCCTTTTTAGTATAAAATTTGTTAACAAATGCTTTGTACAAAATTCGTTGGTACCGTTAAGGTTTGTGCATAGTTCGTAAAGCCCTAGGGTAAAGTATGTTGTATGGGTATTAAAGATGGCTATACTTTATATAATATCTAACTTTCGGGCGCCCAGCAATGTTTAATTTCTGTTAAAATTTACTTTCATGCACAATCAACCTTAAATTTTGTAACGACGCACTCATCGCCCAGGTAAGAAGGTAAGGATCCTCGGCCAGCGGAGTGTGTTGGCCTTGACCAACTAAGTGAGCTTGGTCCTTCCGTCGGTAATGTGAATCCGAACGCTGGTTCTCAAGCAGTGGCCCTTACTTGAGATGCTGCCAATATACCAACTTCGGTTGACTATATTGGGAGTAAATGGTTAGGCACAGGGTGTGGTGATCACTGTGCATACCCCCGTTTAATACGGTTCACAGTCAATACGTAACCTTTTGGAAACGTATGTTAACGTTCTCTGTACGGCGGTAATTGTACAGATGTTGTTTCTATAGTGAACAGTAATAAATGGGAACGCTTTCTTGACATGCTGGCTTGAAAGGTTCATTGGATATATATTGTTGCATCTTTTGCAGGTATGCTAACTCCGTTTGATAGGAGATCACGGATAGAAATGCGACTAGCTAATATAGCGAGAGACGTATTTATAATGTGCCATCTGACTAACTTCGTAAGACCAAGAGTACTTGGCAGTTCATTTCTTTGAGAGGGCGAGTAGGACACTCATGATTGAGCATTAAGGATACACTTTTAGCATGGTGTGTATAATATGATTAAGGAGAATCTAGCAATCATGATCTGCAGAAAGATTGAATTTTTGGGTGTATCTAAGGATTAATTCTGTTAGTATGGTTATGGAATAAAAGTTGCATTAAGTTGTTAGTTAAGTTCTGTAAAAATTTGGGAATTATTAGATCCAAATTTCTTAGGGTTTTGATCCAAAAAGTAAAGCCCTGTGTTTCTGTCTGCATGAACAGTTTGCAATCCTGAAATTTTTCAACATGGTTAGAAGGTCGTACTGTCAAAATGTCTTATACAAAAGTTGTTCTAAATTTTAGTCTCTGTAAGCTATAAAATTTTGGGAATTGGTGGGTCACCCAATCTATCTGTAGAACCTCTACATTTGTTATGTTCAGCACAGAAATTCTGATTCTGAGTGTATGTAAAGACCCTAGCAAAACCTTATCTTAGGAGTTGAATCAATTCTTCCTTTGAATAGCAAAAATGTGTAACTTTTACTTGAGCAATTGCTGGTAAAAGCTCGGAATTTTTGCATCATCCTACTTGTCTCTAGGAATTTTTCTTTGACGCACCAGTATCCTGTTTTTGCTCTCAGCTAACATTTGAATCTCTTTTGATTCAGATGGCAGATATGCAGCAGATTTACTGGGATGAGGATGGCTTTGCCCATTCTGATTGCCTGTACTGGGAAGGTTTTCCTTGGATTTTATGGGAGACACTTAGAACCTTCCATTATACCGAGCCACCCCGGTACAAGGGCAAGGAGTTTGAAGAAGATGGAGTTGCACTTTGCAGCGCCACAATGGTTATTCCACACCACCCTACTTTGGATTGGCCAGCCATAGAGATTGAGGTTGTGGGGCACAGACTTGTGGACGCTTTTGATGCTGCAGCTCTCAAGGCTATCACCACTTTTTGTGAGCAGCATCCTCAGGAGGTGGCAGCCTATCCTATTGGGCTGTTTCCTACTGTCTTTGAGCACGATGCTGAGGGGAAGTTCAGAACCACCCACTTTGCTCACCTGTTGGGGGATGATGTTGTTGAGGAGACTTTCAGGTCGGTAATGAGGTATTTAAATGCCCACTACCATCAGCAGGAACGTTTGAGGCAGCACATGACACAGGTGGAAGTACTTGCACAGATGACAGACCCTACACCGGGACCTGAACTTGCGGGATACCCAAGTCCAGGAGTTGTCTGACGCGGTGATTAGCCGTGATGCCACCTTAGCAGAAATGGGATCACAGATCTTAGAGCATGATGTTGCGATCGTCCAGCGCAACACTGTGATTGGTTTTCTCCAGGAACAGAACTAGGACTTAAATGACCAGCTTGTAGCTACTTTAGAGCACATAGAAGAGCTCCAGGAGCAGTTGGCACATCCTGCAGTTCCTGCTGAGCCCGCCCAGGAAGGGAATGAAGAAGAACCTGAGGAGATTGAGGGAGTTTCTGAGATCGATTCTGAGCACGGTTCTAATGACGGCATTATGCCCGGGGTTGTCTATTCTTCGGGCAGCTTCTCGTCGGTTGGCAACTTAGACGACTTTTAGGATGGGATCCTAGGAAATGTTGCATGCACTATCCTTGTAATAATTGTACATAGGAAGTGTTGTATCATAATCTTAGTTGCAGCCACTTCTTGTAAAATATGTGGCATGAGGAGTTTGAGGAACCATGGCTTGTAAAATTAAGACTTATCATGCATGTATAATAGAAGCACTATCAGTTTGTACTCTTAATCAGATCTGCTTGCCGAATTTTTATCGTCTGATTTGTGCGGTTTCGAACTGTATGATGAATACCAAAGTTGTTGAAAATTATGTAACCTTGGTGCCTGTCAAATTTCAGCTTCATACGATCTGTACAACTTCAGATATCATCGAAACTTTATGCACATCTCTGCTGATTTTCCAGCATAAGGACAGATCATGGGGATCGAATTTTTAGACACTGCTCCTATTTGATTCAGCTCTAACTTCGAATAGCAAAGTGATAGAGTACGACGCTTTCCAACAGCTAGCAAATTTTGAGCCCAAATGGTTTAACAGAATGAGAGATATGTTTAATTTTTGAAGTACCTGTCATTCTGTTTTAATCTCAATTTGCACTGTTGCTTCAAACTATTTGTTCCATTAATCCATTTGATACTGGAAGTAAGTGAAAATGATCTAATGGACATCTTCTATGTTTTTTAGATGGTGGGACACACCCGTGGTACGCCGGAAGGCTTTGGTCGTGATGGGACAAGTGGATCACAGCCACCCCCACCACCACCGAGCATTCAAGAGATATTGGCTACCCAAACGGAGCTTCTCCGTCAGCTTGTTCAAGGGAATTTAAATAGAGCCAACCCTCACCAGCAGAATGAGGGAGAAGATCTTGCATCGGGCTATCAGGCTTTCTTCGGCACCCATCCTCCTCTGTTCAGCAAAGCTGACGAGCCCCTGGAAGCCGATGCATGGCTCCAGGTCATAGAATCCAAGTTTGATCTGCTCACTGTTCCGTGCGCGGATGCAAACAAACCCCACTTTGCAGCACAGCAGCTTCGGGGCCCTGCCTGCATATGGTGGGAAATTATCGTGCTATGCAGCCAGCAGATCATGTCTATTCCTGGCAAGAGTTTCGGACTGCTTTCCGGGCACATCATATTCCAGCTGGCCTTATTGAGAGAAAGTTGAATGAGTTCTTGGCTCTGACTCAGGGAATCCGCACAGTACTGCAGTATTCGCAGGCTTTCAACCAGCTATGTTAGTATGTGGGTGATCATGCTAATATAGATGCCAAGAAGATGTATCGCTTTCGTCGTGGTCTCAATACTCAGCTCCAGAAACAGTTAAATCTGGTGCGAGCTGATAACTTCAGTGATTTGGTTAATATGGCCATCACTCAGGAGGACTGCAACACGCCACATCGTGCTGATAAAAAGATAAAAGCCCCCGTAGGATCCTCGAGTGCTCAACCACAGAGGTTTCGTGTGGTGCAGAATCCAGCTCCTAGGGCCTCACCGAGGAACATACCGACAGGGAGATTTGTGATTCGACCACCCCAGCAGCAGGGCGGATATAGGCCCCCATTTCAGCAGCAGCCCGGCCCAAGGCCCAATGCTCCACCTGTTAACCGCGGAGTCAACGACAATCGTTGCTTCACTTGCGGTAGTACTTCTCATTTTGCCAGAAATTGCCCTCAGTCCAAAAGAAATGTTCAGGGGCAGAGTTCCAATCAGAACAATAAGGGCAAGGGGAAGAGGCTGGTGATGCAAGTTAGGCAAGGGTGGCTGAATTTCACTACACTTGCTGAACTTCCAGAAGGAGCACCCATCATGTCTGGTACATTCTCTATTCACCATCATCCAGCTACTGTACTGTTTGACTCAGGGGCAACTCATAGTTTCATTAGCCATAAATATGTCAGTAAAGTTGGCTTGAATTTTTGTCATACCCAAGGTTCATACATGATAGCAACTCCTGGTGGGAAGATAGCTTCCAATCAGATTACTAGACATGTGCCATTACAGTTGGGTAGCAAACTGATTAAGACCGAGTTGATATTGCTAAATCTAGAGGGAATGGATGTACTTCTGGGTATGGACTGGATGTCAAAGCATAAGGCACTGTTAGATATCTCTTCCCGAGTAGTTGAAATTGATTCTCCTAGTCATGGGGCAACAACTCTATATCTTCCACACAGAGAGTTCCGCAATCTTTGTGCTTATGGTGCGGAAGGGATTAGATTACAGGATATTCCTGTAGTCCGTGAATATCCCGATGTCTTTCCGGATGAGTTGCCGGGAATGCCCCCGGATAGAGAAGTAGAGTTTGTTATTGAATTACAGCCAGGCACAACACCCATATCCAAATGGCCATATAGAATGCCACCTAATGAGTTGAAAGAATTGAAGGTTCAACTCCAGGAACTCCTTGATAAGGGCTTCATTCGCCCTAGTTCTTCACCATGGGGATGCCCAGCTCTATTCGTGAAGAAAAAGGACCATACCTTGAGGTTATGTGTCGACTATCAACCGCTAAATGCTGTCACCATCAAAAACAAGTATCCTCTGCCTCGTATCGACATACTATTTGATCAATTGGCTGGAGCCAAGGCCTTTTCTAAGATTGATTTTCGCTCAGGCTATCACCAGATCAAGATTAAACCGTCTGATATACCCAAAATGGCATTTTCCACCAGATATGGTCTTTATGAATATCTGGTCATGTCTTTTGGACTTACCAATGCACCGGCTTATTTTATGTACTTGATGAACTCAGTCTTTATGCCGAAATTGGATAAGTTTGTCGTGGTTTTTATTGATGATATCTTAATTTATTCCAAGAATGAACAAGAACACATGGAACATATGCACATCGTTCTTCAGCGATTAAGGAATCACCATCTCTATGCCAAATTCTCCAAATGTGAATTTTGGCTTGATAGTGTGAAATTTCTGGGCCATACTATCTCAAAGGATGGAATTTCTGTTGATCCAACCAAAGTCCAAGAAGTAATGGACTGGGAACCTCCAACTTCTGTACATCAAATTTGCAGTTTTCTGGGTCTAGCTAGCTATTATCGCCGATTCATTCCCGATTTCTCCAGAATAGCCAAGCCTATGACGGAATTATTGAAAAAGGGAGTGAAATTCGATTGGACCCCACAATGTGAAGAGGCATTTCATACACTGAGAGCTAAATTAACCTCAGCTCCTGTTCTAGCTACTCCTGACACCACTAAGCCTTTTGATATTTATTGTGATGCTTCGGGTACCGGACTTGGTTGTGTACTGATGCAAGACAACCGAGTAATTGCTTATGCTTCCAGAGATTTCCGGACTCATGAAGTAAATTATCTAACCCATGATCTTGAATTGGCTGCCGTGATTCATGCACTCAAGATCTGGAGACATCATCTCATGAGGGACACACTGCAATATTTATACCGACCATAAGAGTCTCAAATATATATTCACTTAAGCTGATTTGAATATGAGGCAACGACGATGGTTGGAATTAATCAAAGACTATGATATAGAAGTACACTATCATCCAGGCAAGGCCAATGTAGTTGCGGACGCACTCAGTCGCAAACCGCACTGCAACTGCTTAACTGTTGAGCACTATAATGAGAATCTATGTTATGAAATGCAGAAGTTAAATCTAGAGATAGTACCCCAGGGAAGTTTGAACCATATAGCCATAGAGCCTACACTCCATGATAAAATTGTTATGGCCCAATTGCAAGATAAAGGAGTCAACATTATCAAACAAAAAGTAGCCCAAGGAGATTCTAAATATAAGTGTTTTCGTGTTGAGCACAAGGGAGTTCTGTGGTTTGATGCACGAATTGTTGTGCCTAAAGATCACCAGCTACGCAAAATCATTCTTGATGAAGCACATCTTTCACGGGTTTCTATTCATCCGGGTAGCACTAAGATGTACCAAGATCTCAAACAAGATTTCTGGTGGACTAGAATGAAGAGAGAAATTGCTAGATATGTCTCTGAATGTGATGTCTGCCAGAGAGTCAAAGCCAGCCATATTAAGGTATCCGGCACCCTACAACCCCTGCCTATTCCATCATGGAAATGAGAGGATATTAGTATGGATTTCATTGTCGGATTACCCAATACTTCTCAGAAACATGACTCTATATGGGTCATTGTTGATCGGCTCACTAAGTCAACTCACTTCTTACCAGTACACACTACCTATACTGCTAAGAAATATGCTGAGATCTATATGGACCAGATCGTTCGACTTCATGGTATTCCCAAGACCATAATTTCTGATAGAGGAACTCTTTTTGTTGCACGCTTCTGGGAACAAATGCAACTAGCCTTGGGAACTAAGCTGATTCGCAGTTCTGCTTATCATCCACAAACTGACGGGCAGACTAAACGAGTTAATCAAATCCTTGAAGACATGCTCCGAGCTTGCGTCATTCATTATGACAAAAACTGGGACAAATGTCTAGCCTTAGCAGAGTTCTCTTACAACAATAGTTATCAATCTAGCCTTAAGATGGCTCCTTTTGAAGCGTTATATGGTCAAAGATGCCAAACTCCATTGAGTTGGTCTCAGACCGGTGAACGCAAAATCTTCGGACCAAACTTAGTCACTGAAGCAGAAGATAAAGTTAGAATCATCCAGACCAATCTGAAAGCTGCTCAGTCTAGACAAAAAAATTATGCCGATAAACGAAGGAAGCCCTTACAATTTCAAGTAGGAGATTTTGTTTATCTTTGAGTATCTCCTACGAAGGGTGTTCAACATTTTGGTATCAAGGGAAAGCTATCGCCTAGATACATCGGTCCTTTTGAAATCACTGAAGCCTGTGGTCCAGTAGCTTACAGACTTCAACTCCCATATCAGTTGGCAGCTATTCACAATATCTTTCACATCTCCCAGCTCAAAAAGTGTATCAAAGTGCCAACTGAGATCATCGAACAACAAGCTATAGAAGTCGAGCCAGATCTATCCTATGCTGAGCAACCTCTTAGAATTCTTGATACTAAGGAAAGAGCCACTAGGAGAGCGAAGGTGAAAATGTACAAAATCTAGTGCATACTGAAGAGGAAGCCGCCTGGGAGACAGAAACATATCTTCTTCGAAATTTCCCAGACTTCCTTAAAAACCAACCAGGTACACTACCTTTCCATCTTAGCTTTCGTAATCTCGGGGCGAGATTCCTTTTAGGGGGGAAGGCTGTGACACCCCTGGTGTTTAAAACTTTACTTGGGATTTAAAACATAGGATTCAGACATGAATCATGATTTTTGAGTTTAAATGTCATGCAATTTTTGGGCTAAATTTATAAAATTAAGGGCATATGTGCAATTACATGAAATAATGAGTACTTTTGTGATAAATGTTTGAATTAGGGAGGTAAATGTTTGAATGCTTAGGGTTTTGTTTGTAAATGTTCATGTAATCATTACTTTGCAGAAAAATTTACTTTTAAACACTTGGTCTTTGTGAAATGGCATTATAATTAGTAAAAACCAATTTAATTTGAATCCTCCTCTTAATTTTCAAAGTATTATGTTATCCTTTGAGATTCAGGCTTAGGTCCTTAAAGCAAAGTTGTAGAGTTTGAAAAGTTGAGAAACTTTCATTTTTGGACCAACTTCATTTGAGCTTAGAATAGTAGGAAAAACTATTTTACAGTCAGATCCCTGGAGATTTTGTAATTTACAAACAAGTCCCTGGCAGACCCCCCTTCTCCTACCTCTCTCTCCCCTCTCTGCCGGTGATGCAGGGCACCACCGGCGCCACGCAGCTGCTAGCTCCAGGCGTGCAGTGGCCCTGCATGGCACCCCCGCAGCTCCCCTGACCCCACCCCCGTCGCGTTGGCCTCCTCCAGCGCCGCCATGCACGCGCGCCGCCGCCGCCCGACGCCACCTCGCCGGCCTTGCGTGGCAAGGCCCCGGCGAGCCCCTTTTCTCCCTCTAGCCGAGCCGATACGCCTCCAGTCGCTCCCTCCTTTCCATTCCGCGCACCAGAACCGTCCCTCCCTTCCTCCTCCCTTGCGCACGACCTCGCCGGAGTTGCTCTCCACCGCCGCCGCGTCTGCTCGCCCGTGGAGCCGCCGCTACGCTACGCCCCACCCCTTCCCGAGTACACCAGCAGCAGCGCCTCCCTTCACTGAACCTTGTCGACCAGCTCCCGCCGTCAGCCAGTCGCCGGAGATACCCCGCCGACGAGCACCCCTCGCCGCCGCCGTCAGTTGCCGTCGATCTGCTACCACCCGACCTTTCCATTCCAATCCAGGTAGCCGGTCAGCATCCCTGGTACCCCCTCTAGCCCATGCGCGCCTTAGCTGGCCGCGTTGCGCCGTGCCCTCGCCGGAACGCGAGCGCCGCCCCGACCTCCCAACCCGAGCCAAACCCTACCCCTAGCCCCTTTGGCCCTCTCTTGAGTTGCTCCACCCCCTACCCCTCACCGCCGGCGAGCGAGCTCGCCGGAATTTCACCGGCCAGCACCACCCCCGCCGCGAGTTGTGGCCAAGGGCCACATTGCAAGGATCTATTTCTTTCTAGGGGGCCATCTGCAAATTTTCAGTCCCTCTTTCTTTGTTTTCCAGTGAAGTTTCAAAATTCGTAGTTAATCGTAGAAAAAATTAGAAAAATGTGAAACTAATTTTGCTGTATTCCTGTAACTTAGCTCTACAACTTTGGTTAATAACTTTTGGTCAGTCTCTGCATGTTTTTAATGTTACAAAATCATTTAGTAAAAGCATGTTTTAGCTAAAACTTTAGTACTATAGCTCGGCTAGGGTTGAGTTTTGGCAGAATAATTCCTCGTTCTATGCCTGTGTTGCTGCTAAAATATCATGGATAGATTTGCTTGGTACCTTAGGTTAGAAAATATTTATTGCTTACATGAGCTGATGGTTACTTATTTTGTATGGATTGTTATATTTAGTTTCTGAAGCTAAGATTTTTATGCTAGACTCTATTTGATGATTGTACTTCATGGTTAAATTATCTAGTGCAGAGAAACTGTCTAGCTACACTATTTGAATTAGATATGCTAGTATGAGTTTATTTTTGTGAGCAAGATCTAATTTTTGTTAACTCTTGAAAAATTTACTGAACACTCTTTATAACATGTTTGATCTTCTTTAAAATTTGAGCATTAGTCTTGGTCTGAATCAGTAGTTAAAATTCTGTTAAGATATATCAATGCTTTTGCATGTTGGATTTTACACCACTGTTTCAGACAGAATTGATTGCTGGAAAAATTACAGTAGCTGCATTTGCTTGTTAGGAGGGTTCAGTAAAATTTCTGGACGTAATCTTGCTATGGTGCAATCTGTGTAAAATGTTTAAGTTAAATATGCAGTCTGATTGCTAGAATTTTAGTTAATTATTGGCTGCATAAAATGAGTTGATTTTTGGTATGTGGTTTAGTCCCTAAATTATCTGTGCTGTGTAATTTTCCTAGCTTCAGAACCTGTTCCTAGCTTATTTTTGTTAGGGTGTCTTTTAAATATTGCTCGTTCCAAGCTAACACCCACCCACCTTACTTCATGGAATAGTTAAATTAATTTAGAAAGCAATTTATGTTACTTAATGAAAACAACTCAGTTGTTTAGTGTGATTAAGTGGGTTTTTCCTTTCTTTGCTTAACCTTTCCTTTCTTTAGGAAGGAAAGCTTTACTCAATTTTAATTTGGTTTCATTGCATCATGTAGGCACCTAGCCGATGGAGACTATGAAGTGATCCAGGAACCAGAAGGAGAAGTCCCTGAAGTCCAAGCTAACGTAATAGAAATAGCAGAAGACCCGAGCCAACGCTCGGAAGAGCCCAAGGCTGCTAACTCCGTTCCTGAGAGCTCAGAAGGCAAGCCCCGGACATATCCCAAATACTTTCACTTATGCAACCTATAATTCCTTTACTGATGCATTAGGTATTTAGGAATTGTTTGAAACCTTAGTTGCATGTCCTAGGTACCCTTGTTTGAGTACTAGCATTATCTCCGACTAGATGCTAAGCTAATAAGGCCGGTAAAAGTCGAGTGGTTGCCTGTCACTCGCGAGCTGATAGGAGTTGTAGTGTTTATTTACATGCAATCACTATAAGGACGACGGACGGGTCATGTGCGATGATTCATGTCTTTGATTGAGACCTGTCTGTGTCGATGAAATTTGTTAAGATCGAAAGGTGTGGTAGCGGTGGTTAAGTGTTTGAAAGTACTAGCCACATGCCGTGAATATGGTAGCGGTAAGCCTAGTAACCAATCGGACCGGGTCGTGGAGATACCTTTCACTCTCTCTTAGAGATAGGACATTTTTATTTATGGTAGCGCTACACCACGGCTGCAGGGGCGAGGTGGTACCCTGTAGTCGGGGAGAGTGACCCTCTCCACGAGATGGAAAGAAAGGTCAACGGTTGCTTGGGTGTGACTCGACAGTACTCCAAGCGTGTGAGTTAGGTTTACCTTGCAAGGTTGAAAATCGATTCGAATCATCCGTTTCTCGCGGTATATGAGGCTGCTTATACCCCTTTGCTACACAGAGTAAGAAGAGCATTATGACGGATAAGTCTTGCTGAGTATTAGTATACTCAGCCTTGATGTGTTGTTGTTTTGTTTCAGAGATGACTTTTGAGAAGCAGATAGCTAATCTGACCTGACCTTGTACTCTGCCTGAGGGCTGGTCTGTGGTTTGGGACCCGAAGCCGAACAGCCAGGATGGAGATGAGTGATAACTCATTTGGGCTTAATGAGTTGTCTTTTGCGACGTGTAGTGCCCGTCGATGTTTTATACCCGCTGTTAACTCTGAGTACTGTTGTTGCTTCAGTTTCAAAACTCGGTTTGTAATAATGTACCTCTAAGTGATGTAATAATATGATGGTTGTTTGTAACTCTGACCCGCCTTCGTGTGGGATATACTGGTGTTCGATCCGAGATTCCGGTGGTTGTATCGGAACGTTACCCGACAGACCAAAGGATTATACTGTTTGAAGTGCAACTGAGTTAGTATTACCTGCGGGTGATACCCTTTGCACTTGAGCCAGTGTAATTCTAAAATGGTTCTGCCACAAAGAAATCTTAATGTTGGGCTTGTGAAATAATAAACAATAATAAGACAATAAAGTGGCCACTTCTTTACAGAAGAAAATATCATCACCAGACTCCAGTTCTCAAATCCCTAATCCTAACATCAGCAAGGAGGAGACCATGCCGCCCGACCCCAGCCACCCCTCCCCCTCCGCCGACGCCACCAACCGCCGGCGAGCCACCGCTCCCCAGCCCCTACGCCCAGAATCCTCCACCGCCAGCAAGCCCACAGCCAGATCCAACCACAGCCCCAGCCGTCTCAGCGTGTTTCGGACCCTTTCATGTGGGCGGCCTTCTTCAGCGACTCACCCCCGCCTCCGTCGCGCCATGGACGCCCCACCATCGACGACGCGGATTGGGTGCCCGACACGCCGATTTCTGTGAGCGCCGCGACGGATCCACCCCGAAGCACGACGGATCTTGCCCCCTCATTCGCTGAGGTCGTCCGACGCGGTGGATATGCTTCCAGATCGCCACCTGCATCGCCTGAGCCTGCTTACCCGGCGGTCTCCCGCCCCCTGTCGCGTCGCCCGACCACGTCTTCCTCCTCTGCGCGACTTCAACAAGCCTTTACTCCTCAGCGGCGTCCAGCTCAAGCCGAGCGCATTTACTCCGGCAAGCTGGCAAGGACTCAAGCCTGGATTCCACGATGCCTCGACACGACGCCGCCTAAACAAGGCTGGACTACGGTGCGGCCGCGCCGAAAGCAAGTGAGGGGCGACGCGTCCCATGCCCTGTTCCCAGGTGACGGCGGACATGACCACCATTCAAGCCGGCCGGGGGACGCTCGTCGCACTTCAAGCCGCTCGACCACCGCTCTCCGAGCATTCAAGATTGCCACGGCCGGTCGCTGCTTCAGATGCCTTGAGAAAGGGCACCTCACTGCTACTTGCCGTGACCCGTTCAAGTGCTTCCGTTGCCGGCGTTTCGGGCACCGCGAGCGGGAGTGCCGTTTGCGCAGGCGCCCAACTCCGCCACCACCGCCTCCGCCGCCCCCTCCGCCGCCGCCACCCCCACCGCCCCCACCACCCCCTCCGCCTCCCCCGCCTCCCCCTCCGCCGCTGCTCCCAGGGGAGGTACCCATGGTGATTGGTGACCCACATACTCGGCCAGATGAGGATACAGTCTTCATTCCTAATTCCTTCGATCTGGAGAGGGATGCCCGGGACTGGGAGGCGTGCGCTCTTGTCCCCTGGGCGGTGCATCTTCCACGCGGTGCGGGAGCGCTCGACATTGGAGACCTGCTGCTCGATGCCCTGAAGCTGGAGCGTGACGCCATCACCGTCTCTGTCCACCAGCCGGAGCCGTATCTGATACGGTTTGAGCGGCAGGAGCACTACGAACTGGCACAGAGCCAAGGAAGATTCAAACGACGGGGCATTAACATCTGCCTGAGGCGTTGGAGGAGCCTCATGCATGCATTGGGCATGCGCATCTTCTACCGGGTGCGCCTTTACCTCGACGGAATCCCGGCCCACGCCTGGACGCCGGAGATCGTGGAGCGAGTTGTCGGCCGCCGATGTGCGCTCCAGTGCATCAACACAGACCTGGTGCAGCCGCTCGACACCAAGCACATTGACTTGTGGGCCTGGACGGCCGATCCGAGTGCCATCCCCAAGAAGGTCTGGCTTGCCTTCACTCACAGGCCCTCTGATGGCTCCTCTGCCGTGGTTGTCTTGCACGATCAGCCGGACTGGTGGCAGCAGGGGGTCCGGTACGAGGTCTTCATCCACTTGGGAGTCCTAGAAGACTGCACGGCGGCAGAACAAGATCTGCAAGGCGCGGTGTCCAACCCGGCGGCCTTCAAGCCGATCAAATAGGGATACGCCTGGCGCTACGGTGTGGTCGATGGCTCGCCGGCGGAGGCGCGGGCTCGATTCCCGGCAAGGCTCCCAAGGCCACCGCGCGAGCTCGTGGCCGGCAGTGACGACCACCACGCGCGCCGTGCAGACGAGCTTCGGCGCGATGACGCTGCGCAGAATCGATGCGCCGATTCGGCGCTCGTACAACGCGAGCACAAGGATGACGGGCAAAGACGCGACGATGCGGCGCGCAGCAGGAACCTGGTCGGGCGCGCAAGGGGCGGTGATTCGCGTTGGGTCGAGGCCAGTTCTTGCAGGGACTCGGGGTTCGTCTGGTCGAGCCGACGCAACGAGGACGACGACGACGATGCCGACGGGGACCACTACGACCACCCGGGCCGCGGTGGCCAGACTCGGCGCTGGCCTTGGCACTCTGACCAGGGCGAAGCCGACGCGCCGAGACGAGAATGAACGCGGTCGCCACTCCGCCGGGACTCCGAGTTCAAAGGAGACCGATGCCGACACCACAGCTCGCGGCCGACCGCGCACCGCTGCCTCCGCACCCTGCGCCTTCCAGGGGTGGCAGAGCTTGGGGCCATGTCGCCGGCGGAGCTCCGCGCGACCTTCACCAAACAAGCCGAGGCGCTGAAGTTCACTACGGAGGCGCGCGCGGCCAACTCGGCTGACGACTGGCTGCAGGGCGCAACTGACTACCTCGCCAAGGCGTGCCTGCTGGCCAACAGAATTGGCATTGCGGGAGAAGAGGCACCTATCTGGAATGGAGCCTAGTTCGGGCCAAGCGAAGGTGAGTCGCTAATTCCAGTGCAGCGCGTTTACTCTAGGAGGTGGAGTGCGCGCTGAACGACATGGAGCTTGAGACGTCGGCGGCAGCGGGGACGATGCTTCCCCCACCATCCCTCGTCCCTGAGAAGGTCATTGGGCCTCTCGCCCTCGACGCAGGCCCAATGCTGGGGGCCTTGGACGCGGCCCACTCCTCGCCATCGGGCTGCCCCGCGATGGGCCAGCGCGGCCCAGACAATTACCCGTCTGGGGAAGGTCTGGAACTGCACCCCCAGGCCGAGCGCATGTCGCCTGTGCTTGCGGCACTGGAAGAAGACGACGCCCTCTCCGAACGGCCAACTGACGAACGGCGACAGGCGACCGTCGACGACCTCTTTGCAACTCTATCGGCTCCGCTTCTGGTGCAGCAGCCGCAGCGCCGCCCCCGACAACGCAAGTTTTCGACATGATGGCGGTCCGAAGGAGTGCAAGACTTGCAAAGCGCCCGGCCATGCCGGCCGTCGAGCGCGCCCAGCGCAACCTTTGGTGCAAGCTGGGGCTCTCGAATGACGAAATGAAGCCCATTGAAGAGGTCCTCAGGAGCTTCATCACCACCTTCTCCGGGCCTCTCACGGAGTTCATCGTGGCTGTGATGACGGCGCTCTTCAACCTGGAGGACGACGACGACGACGCCGTGCACGAGGCCTTGCTCCAGTACGCGGGCGAGGCGGCTACGGACCTGCAGCAGGAGGCGAGGCGGCTACGGACCTGCAGCAGGAGGTCCTACCAAATGAGGGATTATGCTCACGCCATGCTTCATAGAGATCCTACATCTCTCATGTATCACGTTTCTTCACAGCTGAGAACTACGGCCTTGAGCCAACGCACCCCCACCGCCCTGCTGGCTTCGACCTTCGGGCTGCTTGTACGCGGATTCGACTCCGCCCTGCTGGCTATGACCTTTCGGGCTAACTATATGCGACATCGATTCCGCCCTGCTGGCTATGACCTCCGGGCTTGCCTTCTACGTTCTCTACGCTCTCAGCGACGATATGTGGGTGACCATCCTTGAGCAGCCCGGGTGCGACCGTAACGATTACTTACATCGCGTCGCGAATCGCAAGACTATGCGTGCGATACAACCTGTTACCAATGCATAACGACTTCAATATTTTAAGCTGCAACGTGCACGGCCTAAATTCGGCGGCTCGGTGCCTCGCGGTACACGAAGTCCTAAAATCAACAACCTGCCACATAGTATGCCTTCAAGAAACCAAACTCCAAAATGTTGACAGTGCTTTAGCATTCTTTTTGGGGGGCTACCGCCTAAACAATTTCATCTACAAACCATCGCATGGGACGAGGGGTGGAATTATTATCCTTTGGAATGACAGCGTCGTCCAATTAAGTGGGATAGATGCAAGTCGAAGCCTTCCCCCTCAGTGCCACCGTCTCTATCCAAAGCTCCGGAACCGTATTCCTGCTCACATCGGTCTATGGACCTTCCAGAAGACCACAAAAAGTTGTGTTTCTACAACACCTACGATCTTTGAAGCCACTTGAGGGAGTGAAGTGGCTCATTCCGGGGGATTTCAACCTGATTTATAAAGCAAGCGACAAAAATAATCGACGTCTGAATCTAACACTCATGAGGCGCTTCAGAGGGGCTTTGAACTTTTGCAGCCTAAAAGAGGTTCACCTCCAAAACCGAAAATTCACGTGGAGTAACGAAAGACGACGGCCGATGATGGTGAGGCTTGATCGCTTCTTCATCAACGAGGATTGGGACTTCGCATTCCCCGACCACGCCCTGCACGCTTTTTCATCTTCGCATAGCGACCACTGCCCCCTGCTTCTCGCGCAACAATCTGGGCCGCGAAGACCGACCCCATTCAAATTCTACAACTTTTGGACTGCCCTACCAGGATTCAACAAAACTGTTGAGGCGGCTTGGCACAAACCGACGGGGCACACGGAACCTTTCCACCGGCTAGGACACAAACTTCATGTGACGGCAAAGACTCTCAGATCGTGGAGTTCCTCCATACTCTCGGAGGTGAGAATGAAACTCCTAATGGCTCTGGAGGTGATCTTGCAGTTTGACATCGCCCAAGAAAGCAGAGAGCTAAATGATGTGGAACTGTAAGGACCTTGATGTCGCCTAGAGGGGGGATGAATGGGCGTGACCACCAAAAACTTGTTGAACAAGCCCCCTTTTTGCTTGCTGCCTGGGACAGGCGGTTAGACCGCCTCAGGCAGTGAGCACACTAAAGTGCTCCTCGATAATCTTCTAGACTTCTAGCTCGAATGCAACTCGGTAAATAGCTTCTGTAGATGATGATGATGATGATGATGAGCAACACAAATATGCCCCTGCACACAATATCACCACAACCAAGTAGATCGAAGCGGAAGCACAATTTAAACTAGAAATCAACAAGAAAGAAATGCAAGGGAAACAAAGGATTTGTTTGACCGAAGTTCGGATCCACTACGTGCTACTCCTAGCACGAAGGATCCTACTCTCCGTTGAGGAACTCGATGGGCGTGAGTCTCTTTCAACTCGATCCCTTGAGTTGGGTCTCTTTCAACCACTTCCTCACTTCCACTATCTTGCTTCTTCCCTTGCGGAGGCGAAGCGCAACCCTCACAAACTTCCCGCAGCTCACCACACCTTGGGAGCTCACGGGCAACTACTAGCCGTCTAGGAGGCAAGCCTCCAAGAGTAACAAACACACCAAATCTTTCTTGACAATAGAATCACAAGTGCTCAAGCTATGGAAGGCTCTTTCTCAGTTCTCTCTTGCTCTCCACGAGCTCACTAGATCACTCAATGTTGCTCTCTCTCTCTCTCTCTCCAACTCAAGAATGTGGCTTGGAATGCACAAATCTCACAAAGAGATGTTGGGAGGAGCTTGGCTGATCTCTCAGTTGTTCTTAGGCGTGTATGAAGTGAATGAAAGCAGCAACTTGCCCATGGGGAGGAAGGAGAGTATAAATACTTAGCTCATCCCCAACTAGCCGTTAGAAGGCGGTTAGACCGCTTCTATCAGGCGGTTAGACCGCCTGGAAACAGCCGTTTGAAACACTAGCCGTTGGGGCTCTAGGCGGTTAGACCGCCTGGCCCCAGAGACACCCCAAACTCACAAAGGGCTTGTTGGCTCGCCCAAAGGGTTGAACCAACCATTGTTAGTAGAGCTGGGTTGTTTAGCACACTCATTAAGTCACTGAGAGGCTATTCTCACATAGGACACCTAAGAGCACTTTTGATCTTTTGTCATAAAGCAAATGTTGCATCCCCCTTGATAGTACGGCATACCTATACTCAAGTTAAAGATAAATACAATGAGATTCACTTGAGTTTGTTGATTCTTCATTAATGCCACACTTCGATAAATATTCTCTTGAGGGCTTTCAACATTGCTATTGTCTTGAGCACATCCATACTTAAGCTGGTGACTTGAGATTATCCAACAACCATGATAGCACAATCTTCCATCACAAGTCACTCCATATTATCAATCCAACATACTTGATGCAATGTATTGCTTTACTCAATTAGACTAGATATGATTCCAAGACCCCCAAATACTAGCACTTCACTTTAGTAATTCGCACATGGTCCAAGTCGTCACTTGACCAAAGCTTGCTTAGTCCCTCGCTCTAGTACCTTGGTTATCTCTTCACCTATTCTTGCCATATTGAGTTTAGCCTTGTCATCAATAGTGAATTCTCATTTGAATAATCCTTCAAATGCTTGTTCTTGATTGATATAGAATATCCATGAATTGCAAGCTTTGTTGATGTTCGTTAACGTCCCGATTTGTATACCGCAAGCGCACGGTTTCATGTAGCTTTTCCCTTAGAGTATTCCCCCAAGGTTATCAATCCGTGGATCGACAAAGAACTACCCAAGGTTTTCCATCTAATCTATCGGATCTATCCTAACATGAAGCATAGATTGCATATAAAAGGGTAAACCTATATAAGATGTGAGTGATGTGTATAGGTTGATCTCATCCATAGATATCACCAAAGCATAGCCAAAATGGTGACTAAGCCTATCGTCATCTAGTTGCAACTCCGGCCAAAGCATAAACTTAATCTAAACTCGTACTTTGATAAAGAGTCTTCTCTACGAAAGACGGCTCGCAAGCGGCCTACTTTCCCATGGACGCTCCCGCGAGGTGCCCGCCAAGGCCTAAGGTCTCCCAAAGCTTTACCCCAAACGACTAGCAAGTGCTCATACTCGAGCTCCATCTCTTGGTAGCCGGCACGACAACTCCCATGATACTTGCCGTAGATCCAATCTCAACATTACACGCTCGTTCGGCCTTTTCCCTCCCGCATGCTGTCACCACACAAGGGTAATAAACACCAACTTCCCGCACACCACAACGATGAATCCGCAAGACATATACTAACCACCACGGTTAGATCTAGTCCTACTAAGAACATATGCTAGCTAGACATATGGGGAAGAAAGCATGCATCGAAGTAGATCAAAAGTAGAGACAAGATTAGATTGATATCACCATTCAATGTACATGTGCCTTGATGAATCCAAGGTATGGCTCCGAAACTCCACCATGGCTTCACCACGCAGGGCCAACCATGGCGGCTAGGGTTTAGCCTAAGCCATCTCCTAGGCAACGTTGAGGACTAGCGGCGGCTGTCGTCTCCTTCCGGTCTTTGCCCTAGGTTTTCGTCGAGTTCTGGGTGGATGGATGTCGTGGGTTGAGCTGAAAGTCCTCCTTAAATAGTCCGAGGGAGCCACCAGTCGAAAGGGAGGCCGAACTGCCTCGAAAAAGGGCTAGGCCGGCCGGCCTAGGGGTGTTGGGCCGGCCGGCCTGCCCCTTTTTGGACTCGGCTCGGTCTCATCTTTCGCGTGCGGACTCCTCACAACTTTTAAGGTATAGTTTCTGTACAATTGCACCCCATTGGACGTCGTTATCTTCGAGATATCTTCGAGGCAAAGGATAGGACTGAGAATCCTGCCTTAAATCTTCGTCTACTTTGCTTGGCCTTGAAGTATCTTATCCTCATCTTGTGGGCTTTGATCCTTTGGGCTTATTTCGGAGGGTGGATGTGCATGAACGGGCCCTTGATCGTCGTAGCCTTTGCTCCTTGGTACGGGCCTTGGCCGGCGTCTTTCTTCGTGTAAATCCGCGATCGTAGGCTTCGTCGTTTTATGCTCCAAAATAGGTCAAAAACCTGCCAAAATGCAATACCTCCAAAATATTTGTGCATATGTGAAAATGGTCAATTTCGGGTGCCAAGTGGCGGGTTAGTAAAGAATCATCCCGAAGAATTAACCAAAAGCACTCCTAAATGAATGACAAAATGTGTACTTAAGGAGCGCCAACAAGCTTCAAATAGAATATATATGCCCTTGTCTTGTGTTATGGTGAATATATATGAAGCCTTGCAATGTTTACTTGATCATAGATCAATTTTTCTATGAATAATCCCTTTGATTGTTGACCAAGCTTTTCTCTAGATTTTACCAATTCTTTGCTTGTCATTTGATCTTTCAAAGTCATCATGGAATTACATATCTATTTGAGTTGTCCCACTACTAGTTAAGCAAGTTCTTCATCATAGTAGAGATATACATAATATTTTCAACATGAATTTCATCTCTTTTGCTTAGCTCAATCACTTGCTTGCCCTTGATCACATCTTTGCAACTTGAGACAACACACTTGCTTGCTTTTCAACATTATGAGCCATATGATAAACCATTCATATTCATGATATCAATCTCAATATAAACATTACAATTAGTCCCTGCTCATAATCTTTAAATAAACAAGTTAGCCCTTTAATCGCTTTGTCATTCAATTCACCAAAACCGACAAATAAAGGAGCCTAGATGCACTTTCAGGAACTTCAAATTAGAGCAAAACTAAAAAAGAAAGTTCTTGGCTGGGCTGTGGTGGAAAAGGCAAGGAGGCGACAGAATGCGAGAGCAACGAACCTCAAAGAAGGGGACGCAAACACTAAATACTTCCACCTCCGGGCTAATGGTAGACGCCGCAAAAACTTCATTCAGCGCCTCCGGATCGGCCATGGCTGGGCCATATCTCATCAAGATAAGCAGGAGTCCATTTTTGCCCACTTCTCTACAATGATGGCGCAGCCGCCAAATCGCTTAAAAGATCTCAATTGGGAAGATCTGCACTTCCCCTCGGTAAACCTCGACACCCTAGATGCCCCCTTCACGGAAGTCGAGATCCTCAACGTGATCAAGCAACTTCCTAGCGATAAGGCGCCAGGGCCGGATGGCTTCACTGCCAAATTCTTCAGGAGTTGCTGGCCTATCATTAAGAATGATGTCATAGCTGCAGTTAACTCTTTCTACAACAACCGTTGCGCTGATCTAAACCTCCTCAACAAAGCAACCATGATATTGATACCTAAGAAAGAAGGTGCGAACACGATACAGGACTTCCGGCCTATCAGCCTAATTCACGCGGTGGCGAAAATCATCACCAAGATTTTGGCGTTACGACTAGCGCCTTTCATGAATGCCTTAATCTCACAATGCCAGAGCTCTTTTATAAAGGGTCGTAGCATTCATGACAACTTCATGTACGTCCGCAACCTGGCGCGCCGATTTCACAAAAACAAAACTTCGGCTCTGCTCATGAAACTCGACATATCCAAAGCCTTCGATTCGGTGCGGTGGGATTACCTTCTGACCCTGCTGCAAAAAAGTGGCTTCCCACCTCGTTGGCGGGACTGGATTGCCTCGATCCTCACCACTTCCACTTCAAGGGTCCTGCTCAATGGCATTCCACTCGACCATATTCAACACGGTCGGGGGCTACGTCAAGGGGATCCTCTTTCCCCGCTACTCTTTGTCCTGGCCATTGATCCACTTCCGAGGCTACTCTCTAGAGCTACGGACCTGGCCCTCCTCAGCAAGCTGCGAGGGCGGACGGCAAGGTTTCGGACATCTCTATATGCGGATGATGCGGCAATTTTCATCAAACCGGACAGAATGGACATCTCAAATTTGACACTACTACTACACAATTTTCATCAAACCAGACAGAATGGATATCCTGATTGCAGAAAGTTAGTAATCAACTGGAGTGAATACCAATATGGATCCCATTCTGAAATACAAGATCAGACATTTTTCTTTAATTCTCAGCAATCAGGATATCCTAAACTATAGTGCTACATGCATTCTGATGTTGTCTAAACATGACAAAATATAACATGAACTAATTAGGAAGGATAATTAAGTGTTATCATAAAAGATTGTAACCTGTAATTTGTGTGGCAGCCAGCTCCATTTCAGTCACCCTGCCACCGTATAATATGGATACACCTTCAGTTTTCTTTAATTCTAGTTCATCATAATAACATGAAACAAGTAGCTGCCAGACAAACCGGAATTGGTTTTGGGTCAAGGGTAAGCACAACTCCAGCTTGCTCCGTGATTCTCTGATACATGTTTAGGACTATATTTAGAAGTGCTTATTATAGTGATGCAAATTTTATATCAAGAACAAAGGTGTTTTGACCAAAAAAGATACACTGAACTATAATTTTTCACCACAAGAAAATATTTTAAAACCAATAAATGCTTTACTGTAATAAGCTGATGGACTCAAAAATATGATTCAATACAAAGGAAAAAAGAAAAGAACCTAAATGACATGCTATCAGGAAATCCTTAATTACTATTTGAAGTACCTCGAGAAGGTATCTTGAAATCCATATGTGGTCTCCAGCTTCAATACCAACACTAGGTCCAACTTGGTACTCCCACTGCACAGATAGGGATAATGTTCTGCCAATTAAACAATTTGGGAGGGGTGGCGATATACCACGATTCGGAAAAGAAAATTTGCATGTGTCTATGAAAGTAACCTAACCATACCTGACCAGGCATGACCTCCCCATTTATTCCACTAATGTTGATTCCAGCAGAAAGGCATGCCTTGTAGTGAGCATCTGATATGTCACGGCCAAAAGATTTGTCCGCTCCTACGGCACAGTAGTATGGACCCTGCCATATTTTGACACAGGTTAATACTGCTCATCAAGCCAATGCAAGACATGTATTTCAACAAGTAACTTTATTATAGCATGTTAAACCAACTGTTTCTCCTTGTTTAATAAAGTACCTGGGGACCAGGGTAGCCACCGACAGGCCAGCCAAGAGGCCAATTTACATCTCTCTGAAGCAAAGTATACTATTGCTCAATACCAAACCTGGAAGCAAAAGGATACAACAAGTGTTTCAACTCATTCCATGATAGTCAGTTTTTTACTATAATTTATAGAGTGCATACTATTTGAAGTACCTCGAGAAATGACACGATATCAGGAAATCTTTAGTTACTATTTGAAGTACCTCGAGAAGGTATCTTGGAATCCATATGTGGTCTCCAGCTTCAATACCAACACTAGGTCCAACTTGGTACTCCCACTGCACATACAAGGATAGTGAAGTTCTGTCAATTAAACAATTTGGGAGGGGTGGAAATATACCACATAGAATCAGAAAAGAAAAATTGCATGTGTCAATGAAAGTAACGTAACAATACCTGACCAGGCATAACCTCCCCATTTGTTCCACTAATGTTGATTCCAGCGTAAAGGCCTGCCTTGTAGTGAGCATATGATATGTCACAGCCAAATGATTTGTTCGCTCCTACGGCACAGTAGTATGGACCCTGCCATATTTTGACACATTTTGATACTGCTCATCAAGCCAGTGCAAAACATGCATTTCAACAAGTAACTTTACTAAAGCATGTTAAACCAAGTCTTTCTTCTTGTTTAGTAAAATGTGGTACACGTCGGACGAAAATGCTGAACTGCACCAAAAAGACAACAGTCGACTTTCCGTTGTACATGCCCTTAGTCGCTAAACTAGTACCAAATGGCTGACACTTCTATCCTCACACCTTGAACTTTAGCAATCAATACTGTTAGCTGATCGAATAGTTAAATCACTGTGGTGGCCTGTTTTCCATGCTTGTTCTTTTTCAAAGGTGGAATACAGTCAGCACACCTACACTTAATTAAGTCCAACGCCTTGGCCGCCAAGAATGCTTTTGGTCGCTTGCGGTGCTATACTGCTATATGAAGACCTCAACTTGTGTATAAGCAGTATTGAACTCATGGAGCTCTATCGACCAGTCTCATGGATTCATGGCTATGCTTTGTCTGTGCTTCTTGTTTCTTGAATTGTGGTTCCGTTACTGTGCGTGTTTTCTTTTTCTTTGGTGCTTTTTTCTTGAATTTTATTTGCCGGCTTAGTTTTTGTCGAATCATTTTTGTTTGGGTTTGAGTTTGATCCTTGGAGAACAATGATGGAAACAAACGAAGGCTCGCTCGCCAAACCTAATATGGCATCTCTAATGCCTTGATGACCATATTCGTATGTGTACTGAGTTCTCCATGCTCGCAGCTTTCCGTTGTCGTATTGTCGGTTTTAGCACTGATTGGAGTTCTGGATTCAGACGAAAAGGGACGTCCGGTGAAGAAGTCCCATACATGGAGTATATTATATATCTAGTATAATCGGTCTGAATTAAATTTGTTTGCGACATGCCTGTGCAAGCTTTAGAGGATGCGTCGAAGCATTGGTCTATCCTTGCTTGTTTGGTTGGACAAGCAAGTTAGGATTGCGTCACCGCCAAAAATGGAAGCCATAATCAAGGCCCTTCTCTTGTTCCTGCTACTAGCTTGGTTTATTTGGATAGCAGTAATGATTTAGTCCTGTAATGATCGTGTAGGATTATTTTACAAGTTAAAAGAATTTTGTTTCTATAGTCTAAAAAACAAAGAACAAACGAGAGGTAGGTGAAGGAATGGTTGTGCCAGTACAGACTGTACCCCTGTACCTGAAGTTCAGACTTCAGAGCTTATCTTATGGTTGCTACTTTTGAGCAGGGGACTGCAGGACTCATCAAGTCCATGTAAGCAAGCATCGATCATATGTCAACTGCTGTAACTACCATGCAGCACATCGTATGGGCTTATTTCAGGCCAAACGGCACCTAACATCCTTTGCGGGAACAACCTCCATCAGTTGATCGGACCGAGAGCCTGATGTTCCTGGCGCATTTCGTCGGCGACGTCCACCAGCCGCTCCACTGTGGCCACACCGATGATCTGGGCACAACACTATCATCGTCCACTGGGGAGTGGTACAGAAGGAAGAGCAACCTTCACCATGTATGCTACTACCGTCTTCACAGATCCAGTCAAAATATAAACCGTATCGCTTTTTACTGACATCTCACACAAACGGTACTTTGCAACTCGTATTGCTTCAGGTATGGGATGTGAACGTGATTGAGACAGCCATGAAAGACTTCTATAACAACGATCTAAGCACCATGATAAAGGCCATCCAGCGGAACATTACTGTAAGTAGAAGTGCACCCATCACCTCACCTTTTCCCCTTCATTAAAAAAAAACTTGAGCTTTATTTTGCCTTGTTAGTATTGTCAAGTATGTGTTGATTGAGTTCTTGTCGTTCAGGACGTGTGGTCTAACGAAGAGAAGCAGTGGGAGACGTGCAATATCCGGACAAAGTAAGATCGTGATACACTGATACTGCTTCCGGAGGAAACTCAAGTCTTCAGAGGCTAACTGCTGAAAAACAAATGCAGGTTCTCTGAAGAGAGCTCAAAACTTGCCTGCAATGCCTACAAGGGTGTTAAGCAAGACTCCATCTTACAAGGTAGGTTCTGAACAAATACTACATGGATTTAATTCTGTGAACCTAAAGATTTGTTTATGACCCCCCTTGGAAGCGATGTGATGTGATCCTCTTTAAAACTGAAACGCAGACGACTATTTCTTCGCTGCGCTGCCGGTGGTTCAGAAGAGGATTGCCCAAGGAGGCGTGAGGCTTGCGGTCACACTCAACAAGATACTCCGTGAATGAGTATCTTAATGTCAATCACTTTCCAGCCACCATTTTCAATGAAAAGAGCAAGTAAAAAAGAAAACGAACTCAACCAAATGAAGCTCTTATCATTTTACACTCTTTTCTTGAAGAACTCTCTTCATGCCTTAAATTTTGGTAAGATAAAAGTACTAAAAAAGTTTTAAAAAAAAAACTCAACTCACAAGGCCTAGAGAGCATCAAAGAATACTACCAATATCGCTTGAAACAAAAGAATGATACTAAAGTTATCATAGTTTGCGCTTGCTAATAATAATATTCACTACATCCTCATTGTATCAGAACAATACTTACAGGCTCACACACATCATATGCAAAGAGCAGCAGTTGGGTGAAGGTTAGCCTTATGAACATTTCAATGACGTGATTAGAAGTAACAAGTTCAATTACATTTACAATTTCTAAACAATTGCCGACATCTTTTTAATTACCAAGATACTCCCTCCATGTTGGTAAAAAATGACGTTTAGGATATCGACACGGTCTTCGAAATGTAACTTTGACCACTACTTTTTGCTATAAAATATTTTAAAAATTTAGTCAAAGTATACTTTTATGAAACAATATTTGAAGATGAATTTACTTGTACCATTTTCACATCTCACAACTCAACACATAAAAAATTATTTGTTGTCAAAGTTTGAAATGATTGACTTAGGACAAACTCAAAACGACATTTTTTACCAACACGGAGGGAGTATTAAGTGTGTTAAAACTATTATTTTCTATAGCCAAATTAGTATGACATAGGTTATATTAAACGAAGTTTTGCATTCATGCCGGTGGCATCTTGTACTCCATGAGTGCAAATGAAAAGTTTTAAAACTAAGTGTAGCCATCTGTTAGACTTTTCTGGAAATTTTTCTCGAGCAAATCCATTTTACCAAAAAAATTTAGAAAGCATTTTCATAAGCTCCAAATATTTAATTAGGTTCTTCGTCTCCAAATCTATCTCTAGTATTTTTCTCGGGATTTTAGATAGTTTTGTGGTTTAAATTCTTTATCTAGTTTTTTATGCAAATATTTCGTCGTAAAATAATATGTGAAAACTAAACCTAATTTTTCCAACTGGGACTGAGACCAACCACATCAACCAACCCATTTAGCCCACCCACTTAAGCCCAACTCAGCTCCAGGCCTGGCCCAATGCCTGTCAGGCATCAGGCCGAAATCTTGTCCATCCAGTTGTTGAGGTTGTGAGCTTAGCAGGAGGGGAGGAACGGGAAGTTCTTTGGATCCAAAATTTTGGATAGAAGAATCTTACCTGCATAAAGGACTAAACGAAGTTAATTTGTAAAATATTTTTAGAGATGGGTGTAATTTTGTGCGACGAATGTAATGAGTCTAATTAATCCATAATTAATTACAATGATGCTACAGTAATCATCCACTAATTATGAATTAATGTACCTCATTAGAATCGTCTCGCAAAATAGTTTAAAATTATATAATTAATTTTATAATTGAACTTCATTTAATAGGCCAAATAGCAAGATTCTTTGATCTAAAATTTAGATCTACAAGAACCAAACAAGCTTCTAGAGCCTAGAGTGCGAACCTGGGAAGGCTCCCGCACAGACCACGGAGTTGGATGCGTGCACGCCATCCGCGTGGAAGAGAGGAGTAGAGGAGAGGAGCTCGGCGTGCACGGTGCCCTCCCGTGGACGTGGTGCACCACGGACCAGGTCAAGCACTTGTCGGAGCTTCTCCTGCCCGGGGAACAGAACACACTGGCCCGCGCTGCGCCATGTCCACGGAGCGATACGCTCTGGGTTCGGCCCTTCGCTCCGTGGCACGGTGGCAGAAGCGTAGAAGACACAACTACTACATAGAAAAAGGCCGCCACGTGGTCGGAGTGGTTAGATTTTTTTTCCTTCGATCACGTTTTTCGCATCAAATGATTTATGTTGAAATAAAAGTGCAGTGATTCTTTTTTTCGCGAAAGAGAAACCGCTATTTTAGCTTGGAACATATAGATTGAATCATTGAAACATATCAAAATGGAGCAAAGTTTGCTTCCTTTGCCTCTCAGTTTACATGCAGCCATGAACTGAAACAACCCGTTGCGACCTCACCTTTTGTAATACTACCTCCGTTCTAAATATATGCACCATTAATTTTTATTCTCAAACTTGGACAAGTATTTATTTAATAATTTAGTTAAATAAAGTAAAATGAGTACCACTACATTTATCATCAAAAGTATTTTCAATTTAATTTTTAGGTTTATCTATTTATAGAAAAAATAATAAATAATCAAATCAAGTGAAAAAGTAAATAGTATCATATATTTAAGAACGAGGTAGTACTTTACTTTTTTGGTCAACAGTTTGTCAGGACTAGTAGGATTAAGATGCCATGAATAATGGTCAAGCCGAATTCCCTTGAGCAATGCCAAACAAGACCTAAATACACACTCCAAAGTTCTAGGCAATGAATTAATATGTTGATAAATGTTAAATGTTAAGTACAATTAAGAAAACCAACTACTCCAATTGTATTCGTCATAAACACAATTTGCACGGAAACTGTCAATTTTCGTATCTAGTGCACGTGTTGCTAACAAGTAGCAACGATCAAATTTCTTATTTAGACATGCTAAACTTCCTAAAAATATTCATAACCTTAAATGACTGTGTGTGCAAGAACATTACTAGAATATGTTGCGGTGAATCAAATCCTTCCACTATAACCCAACATCAAAAACATTGTCGGGATATGAATCACTAAGACAGTAAGACTTGAAGATTATATTAATGATGTAGATTCCTGGCAAACCATCTGTCGGTATATCAGTCAGGACAAATGCTTTCATTTCCCGTTCGATCATCCTCGTTTACTCGTAGTATTTGGATCCGAGAACATACCATCGTTCGGTATATCAATATCAAAATTATAAACAACATAAACATGTAGCTAGAGGTTGTAAAGGGTCCTAAATTTTATTCTAGATAATCTAAGAACCGGCTTCTAAAAGGGTCAGACTCTAATCTTATATAAAATTAAATTTTAGTCTAGATAATCTAAGAACGGGCCTCTAAAAGAATCAGACTCCAATTTTATAGAGTTTTGAGCTAAATATAAAAAAGGACCAAGTCAGATGGTAAAAAGAGCACTGGAGTCATGATCTCATATAGCCGTAGTCGCTGAAGGAGGTTGCACGGATTCCAACGAAGTCACGATGTATAAGGTGTGGTATACGTATAATGTTGCCATTGGGCTTGGCCCCATTTGGAGCGCCAGCTCATCGCACAATGCATAAGAGGGCAGCTCCAGCCTATGTTTTTAGGTGGTGCTAGCAAGAGAGAGAAATGGATGAGAAAGGTGCAATACATTGGAGCAAGAATTTGCATGGGTGCTAGCAAGAGAGAGAAATGCATGGATGAGAAACGGGCCTCTAAGAGCATCTGTAGCAGTGATCCGATTCGTGTTAGGGACACCGGCCACGTAAACAAAAGAATCTCTTTCCTCCAACGGTTCATTTTTTGATCCGATTCATTCACAGCTGCTTTACTGTTCATATACGTTATTTTATTGTACGGGAATTTTTCTTCATCAACACTCGCTTTTTTCTGGTCTCTACCACAGCTGCTTTACTGTTCATATATGTTATTTTATTGTGGATGCACCAAATCATTTTTTTTATCCGATTCATGCGCCTGGGGAATGATTCGATGTGCTCCAGTAAGAAAGAATCGACTCATTCTCTGCCAGGTAGACCTTTGCACCGGTTTTCAAAGGCCACTGGAGAAGCCCGAAGCCTAATAGCTTTCGTCAGCTGCGTGCATAGGCGCAGTTTAGATTAGGAAAATTTTCGGACGCTACAGTAACTTCGAGCGTTTGACCACCAATTAGAGTGTTAAATGTGAATAATTGAAAAAACACATTCCATAACCCGGGTAAAATTGCGAGACGAATCTAACGAGGCTACTTAATCCATATTTTGCAACAGTAATCAATCATCCGTTAATTATGAATTAATTAATTACCAACATTAGATTCGTCTCGTAATTTCCAGGTGACATCTGTAATTAGTTTTATAAATATTATTAGTCTACATTTACTACTCTTAAATGATAAAGATTCCTTTTTAAAAAAATTCGCCCTAAAAATTTTCGAATCTAAACACAAGCCGTAAGAGCGCCGTGTCATCCATAAGTAACCGTGTTCTTTTTTTATTCATCCGCATCTTGCGCCATTTAATGCTCATAAGCACTGTGGATGCAACAGGATCGTCCGCTTGAAGCCGGCGCTCTGTGCCGTTCCATTTTCTCTCCTCTCTTCTCACTCTTCCATGTAGAATTTCACCGGCCACTCGTCTGCCATTAGCCGGCATGCATGTAACTAGTTGACCAGGCGACAGTGCCGGACCACCACACGCTTAGCAACCGACGAATCGACAAGGCGGACCGAAAACGTCATGGGTCCCGTACACCAGGTACTTGGATGAAGAAAACACTGGCACCTGCGCGTCTCGGTTAGCTGCACGCATGGGTGCACGGTCGCCGCCGACGCCAAGCTGATCGACGACGACGATCCCAGCTCCTCTTCCGCGCTGCGTGTGCTCCGGCCGGCCGACAGATGATCGAGGGGGCTCCCGGTAAAAAGAGACAAGCAGGTAGCCAGCCCCTCCCGTGAACGGGGCCGGCGACGTTACGTGACAACTGGACGACGAGGGCCCCACTCGACGTGGAGGCAGCGTACCTGACAGGTCAGCTCCTACTCGTCCGGCGAGGAGGAGGGCGTCCGGCGTTCGGCGCGGCGCAGCTGATGGCCCCTGATCCGGAAGCAACATTTTCCTCACGCAAACACGAGAGCCTGCTCGCTCGGTCTGCTCCACCTCCACCTCCACCTCCACTTCCACTGACCCCGCCGGCCCGTCGGGGGATCTTCTGCGCGCGGCCGGCCGCCATCTCCGCGTGCGTCAACATCCGTTACGTACGGGGCGTGAAGGTGATTACGCTACGCTTGCTCGACACCGTTGACGCCCCCGGCCGGCCAGATCGAGTCGGAGATTAGTCGTCCACGAAAGCCACTTCGTCGCAAAGCTGAACTTGCATCTGAAGTGGTCGCCACAACCAATCATGTGTGATACACAGGAATAGGACAGATAAGCCCAGAAGTAAGGGTGGAAACGGATCGGATTCGCACGGATACGAATTCGGATATCCATTTTTCTGTTTTCTTACCATTTTCATCCCTACCCAGAAGGGCAGTAGGTCTGGTTTTTGAGGTTGGGGCAGGGGTGGTTGCTGTCCATGGTTCTGGCTCGGTTCTTCTGAGACCTGCGTGGTTCAGCACTTGTCATTTTTTTCATGTGCAAATTGCTCTGTTTACATGCATTGTTATTTTACGATCAGTTAGCTCAAGACTTGCTGATGGCAATAGTATATGTGCATCTTCTTTGTAATGCCATGATCAAAGTAGAAATGTGTAAATCAGAAATCTAGTGGAAATAAGCTGAGCTGTTGAAGCAACGATTGCCAAACCACAAAATGAACCAATATTGTACATTTGCACTCATCGAATCCCTAAGTTATCTGCACCCAACTAATACAAGAAGCGAGTACTCTATTTATCAACTCAACTCGCTCATTCATTCGAAAAAAGGAACTTTAACACCTTTATCACACCACCTTTGGTTGTCAGCACTGTCTTAAACAATGCTTCCAGATGATGCCTTGGATATTTGATGTCAAGGCATTCATAGAGCACTGTGCATGAATACACTAGGGAGGCAATGTACTTGCAGTAGATGGTTTAGAACAGGATTAACATTAAATACAAAAAGTAGAGAAAATGCATATAAATCTACCAGTTTTTTTTTTTGGTATACACCATGCTAATTTAACAAATGAGGCACGTAAGAGAGAGACCATAGGCTTTAAGAGTTATAAAAATCCAAAATATGAAGAAAAAAATTAGAATGACAAACAATGCAAAGTTTATAGGGAACATCATTTATTTTTCTGGCCATATTTTTTATTATGATAACTTAACATTCATTTGAACTTGCAATTGAGACCACGTGTGGCTTGCTGCCTGCATGCTACAGTGAATCATTCCTGACGACCAGCACATACCATCAAAGCAAAAACCAACATAACTGGACACTCTATCCTCATCCTGCAAACAAAGTACCATCCAACAGATCAAATTAGTAGAATAATGAACTAATTCTCCAGTACCATCTTTCATGGACAAAATAAAGAGTGCATCTCATGAGAAAATGGCACGAATACTGAAAATGGTGAAAATTCGTTCAAAAACATTAAGAAATGCATAACTCAAGTCGAAAGGGTGTCTGACCAAAGATGACAGAGTAAAAAATTATATTGGCTCGTCATTTCTACTTTGTGGAAGGCAGCAAACTTTGAATGCAGCATAAAAGTACTCTTGTGTGAAGCAACCAAGATAAAAGGTAACCCTGATTTTGCCATCCAAATACAGTAGGTAAAATTGCATTAGATGAGAGACAGATGGTATAGCTATTGTGGCAAAACTGTCATGTTTCAGCCAAACAAGCTAAAGAAATGCATGAAAAAGCATTCATCAGAAATGCATGAAAAACTATCCACCATTTCATTGATTGAGAATGACATCACACCAGACCACATCAATACTAGTACTGTATTACTCATAGAGATCCCCTCACATCAGGACTACTTGGTTACTGTACTACTGAGTACTGACATAGATCCGGACCCCTCCCTTGACAGTACTGACAGAGATAAGAATGGAGAAACTAACGACATGCTCACAACTCCCTATCCCTAGATCTTGAACTCCTGGTTGTAGACCGAGCGGCAGGCCTTCCGCAGCTTCTCCAGGTCGGAGTGCAGGACGGAGCGGAACTTGACGCGGTCGACGACGTCCTGGGCGGAGTCCACGAAGCGCCTGCCAAGCTTCTTCATGCCCTTGAGGTTCGAGGCCTTGAGCTTCTCGCCGAGGAGGTGGAGCTTGTCGGCCTGCCTCTTGAGAAACAGCTCATCCCTGGGCCCGTCGATGGATATATTCATGTCCTTCTCGGGGTTGATGAGCGGGTGCGGCAGCAGCTTGCCGAACACCTGCAGGGCCTGCTGCACGGCTGTGGCGATCTCCACGAACGGCTGCAGCTTGGGGAGCTCTTCCACGGACCAGCGCTTGGTCCCCTCCATCTTGCGCAGGAGCCTGGCCATCCCATTGGCGTCGGACAGCTTGGTGAGGGTTGCGCCGACCATCACCTCGACCCCCTCCGCCTCGCCCACCTCCTTGACGAGATCCTGGAGCTCCCTCAGAGAGCACACGACCGCCATTGCTCTCCTCTCCTTGGGTGGTAGGGAAAGGGTTTGGGATGCTGGTGATGGAACATCTAGCCCTATATTTATAGCAGATGGGAGCCTGGCCGCGATCCGTGGGAAACACCCCGCGATTCGTGTGCCACCGGCGCCGAGATCCGTTCGATTTCGACGGCCGAGCAAGCAGCCGTCGATTGGATCGCTCGAGGGCGGGGCCGCGATCCGTGGGAAAGGCCCCGCGATCCGCGTGCCTCCGTCGCCGTGATCCGTTCGATTTCGACGACCGAGGAAGCAGCCGTCGATTCGATTTCTTCGCTCGCGGGGCGCGGGGCGGGGGAAATCTGGGGCGGGCTGGGGAAGCGCGTAAAATTTTCGGATTCTGAAATTTGGGGAGAGGGCGCGCGAAAGCGAAATTCTGGAATTGGGATTGGGCGGGAGGAGGGAAATGGGTTTTGGTGGTCTTGGTCTACGGTGAACCAAGCCGGGTCTTGGTCCACCGTGGACAAGGCGATGCCGCCGCTGGATCCGAACGCCGGCGGCAAGACGGAGGCCTCCAAAGAGAGAGGCGGAGGCCTCGAAAGGAGGAAGAAGGCGCTAAAGATTGGATTTTTACCTCCACCGAGGCCGGGCGGCGGCGTGTTCCGCCGGCGGCGACGAGATCTTGCGACCGGAATCCGAGTTGACCGGCCACCGGAGCTACGGGGGCTCACCGGGACTGCAGATCTGGCGGTGGCCAGCCGCGTCGTCGACGACTGCACGTCGCCGGGAAGGTCCGGCCAGCCGAAGCTCCACGGACGGTGACTTGAGCTGGCACGGGCCGGCCATCATGGGAGAGCTGGCACGGGACGGCCACCACACGGAGACAGACAGAGAGGGAGGAGGAGGAGAGGGGCGAGGCCAGAGCGGCGGCGCGGAAAGAAGGAGGGGTCGCTGCCTCCTGCCGGCTGCCGCTGCGTTACTTTATGGGCGAGAGAGAGCGCGCGAGAGAGCGCGCGCGCTCCACTGCGTGCGGTTGGGGGGTCCCTGGGTGGGCGGAGGGTGGGTGACTCTGCCCTCGCGGTCCACTTCTCAGTACAGCCTCAGCCTGATGACGTCTCTTGGACTCCAATCTGTTCACAAATCCAGTTGCCTCGATCACACGTCCTCCACCATCTAGAACCTCAGGTCCTCGGCTCACCAGGACGTGCTCGGCTCGCATCGGCTTCTCAGCTCCATCTCAATCCAATGAGGCAATGATGACTGGCTGCTGCCGCCTGCGACGCTTGCGTTGCGTTGGGGGCTCACTGCACTACAGGTCGCCGTCAACACTGCATCAACCTTCGGGCATGTGTTGCAAGGACCATACCCACGCCCTGACCATCTGAAGTTCTGAACGATGGACCAAGCGCACATTTACACACTAGGGTCCGGGACAGCTGCATCGGAATCGTTCGCTTCTGCAGAGAAAAATGGAAACAGGAGGGAAGAGAAGAGAAATGAGTGTTGGCAATCACAGTCGCCTGTCATTTATGAGAGAGTCAACTGCTAGCTCCCCAACAGGCCGGGTTGGTGTTTAGTGTCCTTGGTGATTAGGTTTCAGTTTCAACAATTGTACTGTAGTGTCGTTGGATAATCAAGTTTCATTATCATGGTCAAATGGGTGGAGTCGATGTCAATCAAGAAAGGATCATGAGAGGCTGTATGGGGCCATATGATCTGATTAATGATGGCACCTTTAGGCTTTGTTTGGAAGGAATTAGGATTTCATTGCACTGAGGAGAGAATCACAGGATGCTTACCTGTAACAAGTGATCATTGCTTGGAATGCTTCTGGTCTCTTCCTTTTCCTTTCCTCTTGTATGCCTCGCCTCGCCTCGCCATTGCCACTCACTGCCTTCCTTTGGATCCAGGTGGATGCCATAAGAGGTGCTTCCAAAAACCAGAAGTAACTTAAAAGAAGACACACCCGGACAATTCTGCATACCAAGGTGATAAACTTGAATAGGAAATTCTATTATACACTTCTTTGATTAACTTAATCTGGATATTGTTGCTACCAAAGGTAAACATACCTTTTTAACACTGACATAAATTGTGTGAATAACGATGAGTTTAATAAGGTGTGTAGAATAAGGTTTTAGATACTTGAGCCTGAGATTGTCTGAATATGTTGACAGACTATAATCCACATAGCTACTATGAAGTAAGAAAATGTAAGCCAATTATTGATAAAACATGGTGTGCCATAGCTAACTAAACATAACAAAATTTCAACCGTATGTGGTCTGATTGCAATGTTAAAATATTTTGTGCTACTGTTACTTGGAGCTTACAAACGAATATGTTGTTCAGACACATGAATAGGTTGTTCTTACCAGCATCTGTTGTATGGTATAACTTGTGCAAATCTGCATTTCCAAAACGATGAGATAATAGGTACAACTTTGAATACTTACTATGAAGAAGAGTTGGCAACAAAACCAGATAGCGAAAGTACAACAAATGATAGTGGAGATGATATCTATAGAAGCAGTCAATCATATATGGGTTATCAAGAGAGTGCAGATTTTATGTCAGACATGTGCAGAATCATCAGATTCTATGTGTTTGGACAGCAGCAGCAGCAGCACAGATAGCGAAGAGTGTAGTGGGCCAGATAAAAACCATCAAAATCTGAATGAAGTGGATCTGGAACAGTTTGACTGGAATAATTTTTTTGTCAACAAGAGAACTAGTTAAACCCGGTGGCCAAGGAGATAATGGACATCTGGCAGTAGTTCAAACAAAAAGAAATAATACACAAGATGAAAACATCAGTTCCAATACTGTTGAGGGGATCCAAGGTGGATGAAAAAAAAGGTTAGTGTTAGGCTTTGTTGCTTCCTGCTCATGAAAATATATGCTGATCTAAAGAGCACAAAACTTACAGTACGACAAAAAATGCAGGATGAGAGTTAGAGATGGAGCTCAGCGGGGAGACTCCTGTAAACCTAGAGGTATGGGTGTTGCCGAAAGATCACTGAGGAAATATTGTGAAGCAAAAGCAGCAGGTCTAAACCCAAAGTACATTTTTGATCCTTCTGTTGGGTTAGCATTTGATTCAGAAGAAGCAGCAGTAGAGTTCTATAAATTCCATTCGGTGGAGGTAGGATTCGGTACCTAGAAAGAATACTAGGACCGCAACAAGGATGAATACCAAACAATGGGAGAAGTTGTTTGCCAATGTCAGGTAACTACACTAAGAGGAATGTTATGAAATAAGATTTCCAGAAGGTTGAAAGAAACATAGCAATCTGAATGGTTCCAAAAAAATTTCTGCATGGTTTTGACAAGAGGACAAAGACCAAGACAAAAGGTTGTAACTGCATGGCCATGATTAGACTCCACCGAACAAAAGATGGTGGCTGGTTTATTTTAACTTATGTGAAAGAACACAGCCATGGGTTTTCAACAACTGATGCGGGGAAAAGAGAATGGAATTCACATAAGAAAACAGATCGCACGGTAAGGGACATGGTGAAATATCTGCATGAAAATAATGCAATGTTATTCTTAGCAAGCTACATTGTATCATGGGAAGCTTGTTTGGTAGCATGGAAAACATACCTTTCACCAGAAGATCTCTACGGACCATCTATGCACAAATTGCAAGGATACAAAGGGATGATGGCATAAGGAAAACTTTAGAGCTTTCCAGGAAGATGAGGTCAGAAGATCTATGATTCCAGTTTAGTGTTGATCTAGATGAGAAGGACCAGATCAAAACATTAATTTGGGCAAATGGGAAAAGTCAAAGCGACTACAGTTGCTTTGGAGATGCCATAACATTTGACACCATGTATAGCACCAACCTATACAAGATGTCATTCAGAATTTCCGTCGGTGTGAACAACCATTTCCAGAGCACAATTCTTGGTGGAGTGTTCATGAGGGATGAAAATGCTGAAAGTTTCAAATGGATTTTCAAGGAATGCTTAACATTTGTGGGTGGTGTTCATCCCCATACAATACTAACGGGTACTAGTTCACAGAACACTATGAAATTTGGTTTCAACGATTTCTGCTGCTGAAATAAATGTTGCCTCATTTTAATACAAGACCAATGCAGGGCAATGGAAGTAGCCATAAAGAAGTAATGCCTGACATAGCTCACTTGTGGTGCAAGTGGCATGTGTTCAAAGATGCAGAACTAGGACCAATATACAGGAAGAATGCAGCTTTCAGAGATGAATTCCACAAGGTGATCACTGAGATGCTAATAGTCAACGAATTCAATAATGCATGGTCATGATAGAACTTGTGGAAGGGAAAAGGACAGTGATGCAAGTCAGCCGATAGAGGAGTTTGAAGAGGAAAGCGAGTCAGATTAGAAGCCACGAAGTGAAGGCTAGTTTGATTAATCATCTTGCCTGCTGTAAAGGAAACATTTTAGGGTAACATGAGTTTTTGTAATGCCATTAGGGTGATATAATTTTGTGTAATGCCATTTACATGCAGCTAGAATATGTATTAGCACAACAGGCGCATCATTTGGTTGTGTGTGGCAAATTCTATAATATAACTAGTGGTTATGACGTTCATGGATGTTACAAACACTTTATGATTGTTGAAGTGATGCTTCTGAACTGCTTTACAAATGCGTAATATCTGATTATTCCAAATCAAACTAACCAAAGAATTGTATCAAGCTTCTGAAATTGTTGGACTTTGTAGCATATAGATATGAGAGAAATAATAACTTGAAAACTCAAAATATATCGGTTACATAACATCGATATTAAAGATCTGAGGAGCTGGTTAAATAGTGATTATCATAACCTGAGCTTGCAAATGTCCAAACATAAGACCTAAACTAGAAAGTTCATACACTGTGATAAAGACAGACAAAATAGGCCTTGAATCAGCAAGGAACACACCAAACATCCTTCAACTGTAGCTAAATAGAACCTTTGCCTTAGCAAGCAACACAGCTGACCAAACCACAGACAACTACAGCAGAATGCAAAAAGGAGAACACTGATCTCCTGATGTGCTGCTGTGACGGCTTAGATGTGGATGCCAAGCTCCTGGAAGAGATCTTCTGGTAAGTATCCATGATTCCCAGCCATGATGAACAACCAGTACAGGATCTCAGACCTAGCCTTGGACAAATTGCTCTACATTTAAACCATGATATATTAGTCATAATATAGAACAATTGTTTGGAGCACATTCGGAATGCAAGACAATACATACCTCGTAAAGTTCCTTAACATTAAAGTGAACATTTTCCCCATGAAAAGCCCTCGCATAATGGACAGCATAAAGGCAACTACTAACACTGCAAAATGAATAACAAGCATAAAAGGGCTTAATACAATTAATTAGAGCAGACTTAGAACATAGCAGCATGTGGTAACCAAGAAAAGACTTGTGAAAGCTGAAGATTTGCATCTTGGGCCGTGGTTGGTCGGGAAATGGAAAGTCCAACCACCAAACTCAACAGAACAGCCAAGAAACAAATTATTAATGCAGTCGATCAGTGCTTTGTGAAGGTCTAAAACAGCCTGTTCATGCTGCAAGCTAATCTTGATAGAACTTGTATTCATCAGACTAGGGTCCATTATAGTTAATCTCTTGAACTCAAAGTCCCGGAAGTAATCTTGATAGAATTTCTATTCATCAGACTAGGCCGAAAATGTACTGCATTCAACTTTGGGGTTTTCAAAAAATGTTAACAGTTCGATATGGATAAATTTTGGTAAACATGATAAGTAGTTAAAGAAGGTGGCCAAGAAGCAAGTGGACATCTCCGAGTAATAAAAACAAAAGCAAGTAATGGAGAAGAGGAAAAATCAATTCCATCATATTGAAGGCATGCAATGTGGGAAAAAAAGGTTAGTGTGCAGTTTTGTGGCTTACAGGTGGTAAAAAAAAGTTGATGCTGTAGAAATAAAATTGTGCAACAATACAAGTCATACCAATGAACGAAGCCTTAGACGAGCAGTAGCATCAGCAGATGCAGTAGCTCTGCAACCCTGGTGCTGTGACACCCTAGCCATAGGATGCAATAAGGACTTGTCCTGATAAGAATACACACACAACAATCTGAATACTAAACAACCCAAATACGAGTGTCTCGTAATAAAGAATACCATGGTACTAAGTATACTTACTACACATACGGTAGTGTAAAAGAACACAAGCAACATAAGTGATATTCTGTGAACGCATCTTAATAAGGTCACTCAGCACAGTGCTAGATATCTGATAACTACTTTGTTTCAAGTCTTAGGGATAAAGCATTGTATCTAATTTTTCCTGCACACAAAAGGGCATGTAGCTACAACTTGAAATGTATGGAGCACTAGAGGAACTTACAATAAAATGGAAATTTGAGTTAGGCCTAAAAAGGTACCACGTATCTGCCAAGGCGCCAAGCTGATAAGGTCCTTTTTATCACTCACATAAAAATATTTGCCCATAAAAATATACATGCGGTACATTCAATTACTATTGAAGCAACCATCACATGAACAAAAATCAGAGAAGTCACTAGCAGCGAAGAACCTGTTGGCTAAAAAGGGTATACAGAGCAGACACAAGAAGTAGCAGATCTAACATGTCCAAAGCGGCAAAGCATAAACACAGGGCACCTTTCAACAAAAGAGCATACAGATGCAACACAACAAAGGGCTGATTTGCCAGCGGTCAACAGATCTGTCGAAAACATAAACCAGGGATAGCTATAACTAAAACAAGATAAAGAATCTACAGAACACAGATCTAGTTTACAGCAACGAGAAAACCAACGACCTTTTGACCACGTCCTCCGCCGGCAGATGCTTCTTGCTGCCCGGCGGTCACGGACAGATCCTTAACCCCTCACACAGCTGCTGCGTAGCTTGCCCATCTTCATCCACAATCGACGACCCCGTGTCAGGCACCACCACCACTTCGGCACGGACACTCAGGACTGAGAACGTACACTTCTCCTTCTCGTCAGTTCGCAACATGGCGAGGACTTTTACATTTTTACCATTATAACTAATGGCGCTCATCAGATCATCACTCTTAGAATGACTCTTACATATATACCAGATGAGAGAAGTTTAAGTTTCATTTTTACCACATTTGCTGATGTGGCGCGCCACGGCAGTTGTGCACGCTGGCGTCCAGTCAACCTAAGGATGCGAAATGTCGTTCTTGCTCTTGCCTTTATTCTCTCTCTCCCTCTCCGACGGGTGGTTTACCATCTTCTAATCGTGCGGTCAAAAGTCTTATTAGATTTGTCTCGCGAACTTACCAGAAATCATGCAAATGATTTTGTAATTAAATTTTATTTAATACTCTAAATTAGTGGTTAAAGGTGGAAAAAAATTTCATGAAATTATTTTCACCAAGACCATTGACTCGGGCAGTGCTTAACTCGACCGCGGTGGGCGCCGCCGGGTCCACAACCAGGATGAACGGCCGAGATAAACCCGGCGTCCGCAAGGGCATGTGGTTACACCTTTCCGGTCCTCCGAGGCACATCGAGGAGCCCGGTGCAGCCGCAGCTTTGCGCCTCGCATGCGATCCGGGTAAAAGCAGAGGGTATTGACGGTGGTCCGCCGCGTGGTGGGTCGGGAAATCGCGGCGGCGGCAGTCTGGGAGAAGCGGATGGTGGCTAGCGGTAGCGCCATGCTTGATGGCTTGGCGATGGATCGGTGGATGTGACGGGAGGATGAAGAAAAGGAGGGAGAGGGAACGGCGGCGGAGCGGAGTTGGAATCGACAATCGATCGAGTTGTCGGATCCCGCGTGTTTGGTTTCCTACCCACAAACGGCCCGACTCCTTTTGCTTTGGGCCATCTGCATGCACGGTCCAATTAGAATCATCGGTCTGCAGAAACAGCGGCAGGCAAACAACTTGCAAATCATCGGCGGTCGGTGATTGAAGTTAAAAGCACTTGTAGAACGGCCACTGATCATGATCAGAGTTGTTTACGGAGCAAGAAATCTAGTTGTTATTGTGTGGTTTTTGTCCTCGGTTTCGACTTAAAAAAGGACTGGTATTTAGCTTAGCGTAGAGGCAGCGCTGGTTTTTAAATAAAAATTACGTGCTGCTAGCCCCGCAGCCCGCCGCCGCCGCAGCATCGTCACGCTCCGCGCACCAGCGACTCGGCTCCTCTCTCTGCCCTCGCTCATGGCCGACGGCGCGAGATCGCCATGGCCGGCGACGCGAGATCCTCCCCTTAGACAGCAGCGAGCTCCTCCTCCTCTTCCCCATGGTCGGGGTCGAGCTCCCCTCGTCGTGGCTTCCAGATGTTTCATTGTGTTGCATTACGTAGTATCTAATGTTGCAAACGTGTATTTTTTATGCAAGAGTTCATCAAACAGCCAAGTTACATATACGATTTGAATTTTGAAGGTCTTGCAGTATTCAACAAACCAATTATAGGGGGGGAACCAAGCTTTTGGCATACTTGCAATGTAAATGTATGCTATTACCTGGAGCACATACATAGACTCTTGAATGGATGGATGGTCCCATAATGGCTAAAAGGACTGGTATCAAAAATCTTTTCAAACTGCATTAATTTGAGATGGACCATGAAGACACCTCTATATGTCGACACAAATATGATATTATCATCCCCATGAAGCCCAAGTATTGTTCTGTATTCTGGAAACTCCCCTGATGCGAGCGAAAGAAGCTTGTCCAGTTCGATTGTTGGACCCACAACCCATCAAGGAACACCATCAGAGTTTGCTAGCGTACTCAAGTAGAGGCAGGCCATGATGGTTTGCATAGACATCTGATGGCAGCGGAACCTTTATCACAGTAATGCTCTGGCTACCCAAATCAAATTCAAGGATGCGAAGCTGACTGCCAAACATAATCCAGTAAAGTGAATTCCCAACCAGGACATTACTGAAGCTGACAACAGACCAAGACTGAGACTGGACCGCTGCGGAGACGACATCACCCCATACACCGGTCTCTGATGAGTAAACGCAGACATGTGCATTGTGGCTGCCTTTCCACGCCAAAGCCACCTTGAAGGGGCCCTTGTCGCCGGAGGCACAGATTACCGCTCCGCTCAGACTAAAAGGGTACCTGTCCTAGGAACTCAGGATCCGAGACGTGCCAAGTGCCTTGGAGGTGGCGCTCGCCTGCGACGGGGTTCCACACCAGGACCTCGCGGAGGCCGCAGCCGTAGCGAGTCCTGTTGATGAGAAGCACGAGCCTGTGGCGGCAGCCTCGGAATTCCATCGACGCCGGCGACGGGGCAGGGGAAGGGAGGGGCGGAGGCGGAGGCTGAGGCCGAGGCTGGCTTAATCTCGAGTGAACTTGGCTCGGGATCGGGCCGGATTGTTCGAGTCGAGTCCATCTTGGGCTGATGATCCTTCTCTGGGCTGCGTTGGGCTGGATTGAGGCGTCATCCCTCGATCCCATCGACCTCAGTGAAGAGATACGATTGGTTTGATGGACCTGAACGGCCGTGGGCTTGGCCCCACAGAGTTAGCTTGATTTCGTAGTTGCTGTTTATGATCATATCCATGTGCACAGAGGAAGCAAGACATTGGAAACACAAGCATGTGAGGTTTGGAATAGCATATGATAGTAAAGCATGTGTACACAGGAAAGGCAGTATTATTACATACTTGAGGTCTCTAAGAACAACATCTCTGATGACAGTGCCATTCGGCTGATTTGGAAGCTGCACTGGAGTTGGCTCACCAACTTGAACAATAAGTCCAATGACATCTGATTGAGATGTAATAGTTAGAAACCATTGTTGCCAGTGTATAAGGAAAAATCATGTGCTGAGAGGCACTGCGATACTCCCATTTGCGGTACACACGAACAAGGACCATGCCACGTTTTGCACGGAACTGAAGCTCTGGAAGCAGATCAAAATGCATCCTGGGCAGCTGCAAAGCATAGGGAGGACAAGAGAGAAGCAGCAGCAATGCAATAAACCAGGCGACATATGTATGGTCCGAGTAACTCACCACAGAGGTAACAAAACATCAGGACACAACCAAAATACAGAGACACAGATAGGAAGGGTAGAAGTGATAAACATGATGAGCAGCATAGGGATAACAATAGATTACAGTAGAATGAAATGACCAGGTAAAGACATAAACAGAATAACAAACATGTAGAGCCAAAATCTAAAATGTCTCGCCAAAAACCATAGCCATAAATCGTAAAGAAAAGCTATATGCAAAATATGGATGGTCCAATATAAAGATGTATAATAGATACTATATTAGAATAGGTAGGTCTGTATCCTAATTTCAAATGCGTGCATGCAGCGCACGTGGAAAAATCTCTCAATACACAATGTTACGAGTTGTATCTGTCAAGGTTCTTAAGGCGTTGCCTTGTCGTCGCCTAGGCGTCTGGGCGATTTTCCAATTGAGGCGTCGGGTTCGCCATGGCTTCTGTGCGTATGACGTCGCCTCACTCGCCAAGGCGTGGAGAAAGCGTCGGATGGACGCCGCACACGTGAAAAGGCGCCGCGCGCGGGAGCAAAAAGGGCGCGCGGGAAGAAGGCGCCGTGCAGGGGAGGAAAAGGGAGGTCGCGCGCGGGAGAAACGGAAGGGATTCGCGCGCCTATACCTCTGCAAGGAGGCGCCCATCTGGAATCCGCGCCATCTGAGTGGGAGGGAAAGAGAGAAGGCGGCGGGAGAACCTGGAGGCCGACGCCACCACCGCCTGCCCGCCTCATCTGCAACCGCGAATCCCGTCCCATCTGCGACCGTGCCTGGGACTTCTCGGCCGCCTCCCCCCCCCCCCCCCAATCCTCCCTTACTCTTTTTTTTGAGACAAGGGATTTCATTCATTGATCAAGAACATTGTTACAATCACACTCAAGGTAACGCTACACGCATGACGGGGCCTGATGCCACTCGTCCATCACACACGCACTAGACACATGCTTGGCTAGCTCATGCGCTACCAAGTTACACTCTCTACTAGCATAACAGAAAGAGAACCTAACTAAAGAGTTACACAGCTCCTGAATTTCCCTGAGAATCACCGTTATCGACGAACGTTGAACATCTTTCAGCTCCCACAGACGCACAAGCTCCCGACAGTCTGTTTCAAGTAGCACACTTGTGGCGCCATTTTTCTTCGCAAGAATCAAGCCATCCCTGCAGGCTAGCACCTCTATAGTTAGCGCATCCATACAAGCGGTGTACCATCTCTCCGACCCTCCCTTAAAGCAACCATGGTGGTCACGTAGAACAGCTCCTGTTGCACCACTTCCATCTGGATAAAAAGCACCATCAGAGTTACATTTGATCCATTCTTCCTCTGGTGGTTTCCATTTAGGCTGCACCTTTGTTGACTGCTCCTTGTGTGGGTGAATCAGCTGCCATAGATCGAAAGTTGTATCACACACCCACAAAACTGCTTGACGAATCGGCATCCCAACTTCACCATGGCGACGTTTATTCCTCAGCATCCAGAGTGACCACATCCCACAAATGATCAATGCTCTATCTTTACGTGGACAAACATTGTCCTGCATCAAGTCAATCGCCCATGATTCCAGCCGTAGGCAAGGTACCTTCACTCTAGTGATCTTCTTTGCCTCTTCCCAGAACATCCTAGCCACAGTGCAGTCTAACAGGACATGCCCTATTGATTCCTCGTCTGATCCACATACCTTCACTCTAGTTCTCTTTGTTATTGATATCATAGACAGGAGGTAAATTGACTACGTTTTGTTCGTATTCAGGTGTTTGTCAGCGAATATGCAGTTAACGAACCAAAGGATGCTGGTCAAGGAAGCCTCCTTGCTTCACTGGCAGAGGCTGCACTCCTCACTGGGCTAGAAACGAATAGGTGATCTGAAAATGTTCCGACAAGCTAGTTCAAGCATTCTCATAAATACTGACAATGGGTAACAAACAATTACTTCTGGTGGGTTAATGAGAGAGCTCTCTGTGATGCTTCTCTGCAGTGACATCGTTCAAATGGCATGTTATGCGCCACTCTTCACAAATGACAATGATCGCCAGTTTGTGCTTCATGCTTTTGTTCCTTCTGGCATTGTAATTTATGACAAATGCAGTGACAGTGTCTTAAACTTCTTTTCAGATGGAACCCAGATGCGATAGTCTTCAACTCGTGGCAACAGTACGGAACTCCTAGTTACTGGATGCAGACATTCTTCCGTGAATCAAGTGGTGCTACGATTCATCCAGTTCAGATCACATCCAGCTACTCCGATTCATTGGCCACATCTGCTATAACCTGGAACAACACTGAGAATAGCTTTCTGAGGGTGAAGGTAAAACCGACAGTTTCTTATTTCCTTGTAGCCTGTGTGATTGCTTAACATCTGTCTTATTGACACTTTGCAGATTGTAAACTTTGGACCTCATGCTGTGAACCTGACAATACGTGCAACTGGACTTCAAGCTGGTACAGCAGTCAATACAATGGCATCAAGGCTCACTGTTCTCACGTCGAGCAACGTGATGGATGAAAATTCATTCAGCAACCCAAATAATGTAAGAGCGTGACTGTTTATTACAAGTTTCTTACCGTTCCATACATTGTGAGCTCATCTGTCAATATGTCAGGGGTGTTGGCCATGTGTAGAGCCAATTTACAGGAAGCGTTCTAGCTACATGTGTCATTAAGCTCGTGTAACATAAAAATTGTTGATGGTGCAGGTCGTTCCGATCATCAGAGAGCTGCCCAATGCCTCCGAAGAGACGCATGCCTTGCCGAATCCTTATTCGCTCACCTCATTCGACCTAGCTCTGGAGCAAAGGCAGGCGTAGTGTGATGTGCGTTCTGGTGTGTGTGTGTGTGTGTGCCTATCAGACCTCGTGTTAAACTGAGTTTGTGGGACTGCAGACGAGCAACTGCAAATGGTGGTAGGATGATTCTTGTTAACCTGCTCTCGCTTGATCAGATCGAACCCCAGTTAAAGTTAAATAAATCTGCAGTTAGAAGTCACAACTATGGCATGTGATCAACCGGAGTTGTGTTTGAGGCTGAAGGCACTCGATGCACCTTGTTCACAAAAGCAGAGTTATATAACCTGCACGCCAAGTGGTCAATTCATCTGAGTGATGGCATCCTTCAATCTTGAAATAAACCAGTGAAAAATTTCAAATTTCGACAAATAAATAAGACAGATGTTACATTATTAGATTATCCATGAAAAGTACCTTCAAAATAATTTTTATCTTTTTTTCAAAGTTAACTATTGCATGATGTTGTGTGTGTCTATATGATGATGGACCCAATATGAAACAACTCTACATCAATGCTAGTTGTGCTTTCTGATGGTTGGATTTCCTTCTCACAACTGTATCATCGTGAAATACAAGCAATTAATGTTTGCCTCTCTGGAGCTCTACAATAATGTTTGCGCCTCGTAAATTGGCCGGTTTATAGCAGCAAATTAAACAGTGCGTCAGTATTAGCAGAAGAGGGTGGGAATTAAGACAGAAAAGGGAAATCAATCATCAGAAAACAAGGGATTAATTACATGCCATAACAAATGACGTGATTAGGGTAAGTAATAACTCCCGGTGCTTAATTATTCTATTTAACATTAACCAAAACTTTGTGTATAAATAAGGTGCAACCTGCGATCCACAGTTCCACACACGTCTCAGATCATCTTGCGCATCTGACGAACACGGCGAAAGTGAGCACAATGTCTTCCTCCCGCTTCTACCTGATGATGGGCGTCCTCCTCCTCGCGGCGGCGGGACAGGTCGCCGCCGTCCCTTACATCCTCCCAGTGTGCAAGAGCATCGGCGGCGGCAGCAGCTTCTTCGACGTCCAGTTCTGTCTGGAGGCGCTCGGCTCCGACCAACGGACCTTCGACGCCGGCATGACGTACCGCAACTTCTCCGTTGTCGCTGCCGACCTCCTGACGTCCAACGCCACCAGCACGGCGGCCAAGATCGACGCCTTGCTCCCCAAAGGCGGCGGCGGCGCCACGGTGCGCGGCCTCCGGTCATGCCAAGCGCTGTACGGCGGCATAGTGCAAAGGCAGCCCGGCTGCATCGCGGCCATCAAGGAGAAGAGGGACGAGGAGGCGATATCGTCACTGGAGAAGTCGGCGAGCGCTGCCAAGGAGTGCGAGAGCGGGTTCCGGAGGAGCAGTGTGGCGTCGCCGGTGACGGCGGAGAACGGTAACGCGTTCAAACTCGCCAAGATTGTCGTCGCTCTTATCAAAGGCGCCGATGGTCAGTAAACGTTTGTATAGTATGCCTCATGAAGAAGCAGAAGCAGATTCATTCATCATCATCAGGGACATTTGTTTTCCTCTTTTTCTTTAATATAAAAAAAAAATCGTCTACCAACTGCATGTGTACTAGAAACCTTTCTGAATAAAACAATGCATTTGGCCGGTCTCTTCTTAGATGCAAAGCAAAGCCACGAGAAATTAGTTATAGCATATTCATCCGCGTTGCTCCGCCCACGCCGTTGATCGAGTGATTGACTTGACAGCAAACGATACAAATGCCCACTGTGCCCAAATGATGTAAATGGATACTAATCTCACAAATCATTTGATTCACAGCAGTAAAAAAACGATCTATAAACCACAGAAAGAATTAGTTAGCAGGGCTGCAGTGGAAAGATTGAAGATAAAATAAAATTTAGCAATTTAATATTTGTAACCCAAACAATGACAGGTTTATTGGAAACTTCTTAAACCTTACAAGAGGTAAAAGTATTAGTTGCTACTCAAACAATGACCCAAACAGTTTAATATTTGTGACCCAAACAATGACAAGTAAGTTCGTGCCTGTATTTTTGCTTGTTCTAGTAGCTTGCTATAATTTTAGCTGGGCAAAATTTGACATCTAACCAAGCAAGCACTATAATCTGCATTACCAATTTATGCATGCCATGCATAACTCTCGTGTCGTGTGTAAATAAAGAAGCATTGCACAACCATGGCCGCCTCCTGCTATCCCTTCGGGCGAATATGTATCTTAGAAGGCACAGTACTTTGTATTTGTATCGTCAGTGCCATCTCAGTAACCTCGTCGTATCCTAATTCCTGAGTAAACCTGGGGATCAGAAAATTCCCTGAGGGAAGAACCAATTCCTCCAGAATTTCTCAGAAAGTTCCTTTGATCCAAACAGGGATGAATGTGTGTTATTTTTTTTTTCATTGCCTCAAATTCACCCAGACTCTTTCATGCCAGCAACCAAGATTTTTGCAGATTTGTAAAGGTCTAATATGATTTTTATGGAGAAATTAATAAAGTTATAAGTAACATTATGCATATGGCACATGCTATATCACATACGTAAATTACACAATATGCTTTGCGTGATTTTGATGATCTGCTGGGATGGTTGCTGCTCACTTATGCTCGCATCATCTCCAGATACAAGTGGGCGGCAAAAGCCAGGCAAAAGAGTCATTACAATACTAGATTTACTTGGTAGCTGCAAAATATCAAAGTCATGAGTTGATATCAGGACCCCAAGCTGCATTTTATCAAGCCGTACCTGCACATAGAAGAACAAAGATACTGTCAACAGTTTTGCTAACTGTTTCAAGGGGAAATGCCAAAAGAACATAATAATTATTATTATGAGGGTTATCACCGTATTATGATACTATCTCAAATGTTGGAGAGATTGTCTATAGCTATTTTTTTCCTTTTAGTAAAGCTATCACACTTTTCACTTTTTCAAACTCAAATGTGAAGTTAGTCTGACAAAAGTATGCTTCGCAGTTTTGCACAGCTCTTTTTAACTAACCTAAGTAACCTCTAAAGGTATGAAGTATGAACAATCAAAAAGTCAACCTGCCCATATTACCAAACTCCCAGAATTAACCACTAATCACCTCGGTTCAGAGACTTCAGATCAGGTCAGATAGTGTAGATGGCCAAACCCAGTAGTGTGTGTGCATGTGTAAGTATGTATAAGTAGGAATTGAATAGGGAGCTGTGAGTAAAATTGTAATCTGGACCTATTCCTGAATCACCTATTCTACTGCATCCTGTCTATAACCTATCCCGCCTCAGGTATTGTGTACTGCCCTACTCGCTGTCCATCCCTGTTTTATTTAATACAGAAAAGAAATTCGGCTGAGTGAAGTCGGATAAACAATTATTGACTGCCATGACTATGAGGCAATCCTGTAAGGAATAAATGACTGTTACGAGATGGGGAACAAATAAACTGTAACCGGTTACATCCCTCACATAACACTTGTTCCAGTTTGTTTACAGCTCTCACAAAATGGCAATCCAAAATGAGGAAGTATGTGATGAATACTAAAATGATTAGCAAATAAGATTTTGAAAAGAAAAAAAAACAGTTGATTTAAAGCAGCATGTCACTCCATCACCTTAGCACAAAAACAAAGATATCTCAAGCATAATTATTTTTAGTGACCTTATTTTATTATACCATAATGGTGGACAAAACTAAAATGCACCAAACAAACTGCAAAAGTGACCAGTGAATCATGAATCTTAATGAAGTTATCCTGATAAAGATTAAAAGTTAGGTTCATTAATTTTCTGGTGCGATTGAACTTGTCACTAAAAGCAATTAAGCAAGGCTCTTCAATAAGCGGCAAAGAACCGTTACTTCAAAAGGTAAGAACAGAGCAAGTCAGACAAGTCACAACTCACAACTGATGATCTTAAACTCATACCAGGATTCATAGAGAGAAGTGCAACGAACTTTAAGCTATAAAATGTGACAAACGAGTTACTAATTTTTCATTTCAGTTGGTTCAAGCCTTGCCGATTTCCAACATTATGCATCTGGATTAAAATATTTACACTATGGCTATGCAAACATTAGTACGATACAGTGCAAGTTACATATTTGGCAGTACACAAGAAACTGACATTAAGCCATGCGATTCGAGAAATAGCATCCACATAACAAAACATTTCTAATGCAAGAGTTTATCAAACAGCCAAGTTACATATATGACTTGAATTTTGAAGGTCTTGCAGTATTCATCAAACCAATTATATAGGGTGGAAAAACCAAGCTTTTGGCATACTTGCAATGTAAATGTATGCTATTACCTGGAGCATATAGACTCTTGAATGGATGGATAATCCTCTCATCACTAAAAGGACTGGTATCAAAAATCTTTTCAAACTGCATTAATTTGAGATGGACCATGAAGACACCTCTATATGTCGACACAAATATGATATTATCATCCCCGTAAAGCCTAAGTATTGTTCTGTGCTTTGGAAACCCCCCTGATGCGAGCGAAAGAAGCTTGTCCAGTTCAATTGTTCGTCGTAGCACCCATCGAGCAACACCATCAGAGTCGGCCATCCTCTCCCACATTTGAGCTGTGAGGTTGTCTAACATGATGATTAAACTAAGCCCTCCATCCTTTGCTAGCGTACTCAAGTAGAGGTCGTGATGGTTTGCATAGACATCTGAGGGCAACTGAACCTTTATCACAGCTATATTCTGGCTACCCAAATCAAATTCAAGGATGTGAAGCTGACTGCCAAGTATAATCCAGTAAAGTGAATTTCCAACCAAGAATCAGACTGGAGCGCTGCGGAGACAACATCACCCCATACACCGGTCTCTGATGAGTAAACGGAGACATGTGCATTGTGGCTGCCGCTCCACGCCAAAGCCACCTAGGGGGCTGGGTGTTGGGGGCGTCACCTTCGGCCATCGACCGAAGGCCCGCGCACAACTTGAATGCCACGACAAGGTCTTCTGCCGGCTCGGCAGGCCGAGCGAAGAGAGGCGAAGATCAAAGCGCCAAGGGCGAAGACGAAGCGAAGCGAAGAGAGGCGAAGACCAAGGCGCCAAAGCCGAAGACGAAGCCGAGCGAAGATAGGCGAAGACCAAGGCGCCAAAGCCGAAGACGAAGCCGAGCGAAGAGAGGCGAAGACCAAGGCGTCAAGGGCGAAGACGAAGCGAAGCGAAGCGAAGCGAGGCGAAGGCCAATGCGCTGTTTGCAAAGTCGAAGACCAGCAAAGGAAGGCGTAGGAGAGCGAGCACTTCAGAAGCCGCGAAGGGATCATGTTCGCCAGACGATGATGTGCGAACCTGGGCCCGATGGACTGTAATGGGCCCAATGGGCAGAAAGGGGCCTGGATGTAACCTACTAAGTGATGTAAAAATACGGTTGTGCCCCGAGAATATACCGGGAATATAGTTTTTAGGGGGTATTACAGTGTAATAACGGAGGGTGGTAGGTGAACCGTCACCTATAAATACCCGACCTCTGTACATTGTTGGGACACATTGAATACAGAGAGAGAGTTTTGCTTAACTGTGCGAAGGCTTGTTTTCGTTTCGGAGTTGTTCTCTTCGATTGGTGCGCACTTTTCCTCACTGTTGTAGTGTTCGTCCATTCTGGAGGCACTCTCCACCAATAGTTTGGCGCCCACCCGTCAGTTCGACACACCACGCCACACCACATGGTGGCGAAGAAGAAGGGAGACGCTACTACCACTTCGATAGACACGACAACAACGACAACTCTGCAAGACGAAGCTGCCCCCGGACAAGAGCTCGCAACCGGCAACGAAGACATCACCGTCGAAGACATCGCAGAAGGCCAACACGAAGTCGATCTGCTGGACCTTGGCATCTCTGCCGAAGACATCGCTGCAATGCGAAGGGTTGACGCTCGCCTCGAAGAGGCGCGAAGAGCCAAGATACAAGCTCTTCAGGAAGAATCTGCGGAGCCTCAGATCATCACGAGGGCGAAGGGGAAGAAAATAATGTTGACTGAAGCAGAAAGGCAAGAGTAGTACAACAAGATGCAAGAAGAAGAACTTCACTGCAAGGCGTTACAAGAGAAGATCAGAGCACAACAACTGATGCTCGAAAAAATGCAGGCACCGCAGCCGCCGCAGCCATTGTCGAAGGGCAAGGTCGCAACGAACCCACCAAGAAACGCAAGGGTCCGAACAAGGACTATACCAGTCGAAGAGATGTCTGACCAGTCCGAGCCAGAGGAGGAAGGATATTATCGAAGGGTCCACCCGCGAAGAACGCCATTGTCCAAAGAGTTGGAAGAGATACAATGGCCTCATCGCCTCAACCCAGCAGTACTGCCTCAGTTTGATGGTGAGTCTGACCCCGAAGAGTTTCTCCTGAAATACGAAGCCACCATAGAGGCAGCTGGAGGAGGCACAGCGTGCAAGGCGAAGGCACTAGTCCTTGCGCTGCGAGGATTGGCTCAGCGATGGTATGCAAACATACCCCCAGGAAGCATTTTATCATGGAACCAGCTTCATTCCCAGTTGCGCTCAAGTTTTCGAGCCGTCAGACCCGACGAAGTCACATCCTGCGACTTCCATAACTTGAAGCAAGGAAGCATGACTTTACAGGAGTACCTTCAGAGCTTGATAAAGCTTCACGCAAGAGGGCCAGACGTCACTGACCAGAGCATTATCGACTCAGTAGTCAATGGGATCAGCCTCGGCCCATGCGGGGAGTACTTAACTCGGCGAAGGCCGAAGACAGTTACCAAATTGTTCGAGATTATGCAAGAATATTGCATATCAGACCGTGCGAAGAGGCAAAAGCTTGAAGAAATGTATGAGAAGAGGAAGTCAAGAAACAGCGAGAGGTCGCACCAGAAGCCATGGCATTCCGACCAGTCGAAGCAAAGAACTGTCAATAGTGTCTCCAAGGAGGAGTCACGTGAAACCAGGCACCACAAGAACAAGGGCGGCAGAGACCAACGCGAAGACAAATCTAGCCGCGAAGATAGATCTAACCGCGAAGATAGATCTAGCTGCGAAGACAGGACCAGCCATGATAACAGGTCCAACCGCAAAGACAGATACAATCGCGAAGACCACTACCAGAAAGGCCGAAGAGAAAAGGGGGGCCGAAGGGAAAAAACACCATTTTGCTATTTCCATGGGAAGGACCAAGGTCATTGGACCAATGAATGCCCAATCGCAATTGAAACGAAGGCAGAGCTCGAACGCAAAAATGCACAATCAGCAAAACCAGTAAATTACACTTCGCAACCACCGCATCCAGTTCCTCTTCCACAAACCACCTGGACCCCAACACCAAATTGGCCAGTATCATATCCAATTTACAACTACAACCCATCATACACACCTCCAATGTCATTGCCTTCGCAACAATCCATGCCACCACCTTCGCACCAGTCGATGCCGATGCTACCCGCTCCGCAGTACGCCAACACATGGTCAAGGAGCTCCACGCCTCTACCCCCACCACCGAAGATCGAGCCAGGACAGATACCGGACCATCCGGCAGCATAGTCAACATCATCAATGCCATCTCCGGAGGATCCAATGAACCGGTTCATGAGACGAAGAGGCAACGCAAAGAATACTTCAGAACTGTCTCTCATGTGAGTGAAGGCAAATGCTTCCAAACTCCGTGGTCGCATGTCCCCATAACTTTCACACAGGCTGATCTTCGGCTGCAACACTACCCTCACAATGATCCCCTTGTCATCAGAGCCAACATCGGCAAGAATTCAGTACACTTCGCAGGGAATGATGTCGGAAGGATCTTGGTCGACAATGGTAGCTCCGCAGACATTCTGGTATGGCAATGCTTCGTCAAGATGGGGTTCACAGAGCAAGCCCTGAAGAAATTGCAGTACCCTCTCATTGGCTTCGGAGGCAAGAGAATCGAGGCCCTCGGCAAGATAGAGCTCAATGTCACGTTCGGCGAAGGGGTCACGCAAAGAACAGAAGCAATAACCTTCGATGTGGTGGACATCAACTATCCCTACAATGCCATCTTCGGCCGCAACACGCTGGTGAAGTTTGCAGCTGTAATCCATCAGCCGTATCTATGCATGAAGATACCTTCGGCAGGGGGAGTCGTGACCGTCTACGGAAATCAAGAAGAAGTGCGCAGGTGCGAAGATAACGCGTACAGCACCAACAAGACTGTGCATGCCATTGAGGCATCCGAAGAGGACACAAAAACATTTGTTGCCGAAGACATGCGAAGAGATAATAAAAACGAAGGGGTCTCACCAGCAGAACATACAAAGAAGGTACCGTTATGCGAAGATGTGCTTGATCGTATGGTGATCATCGGCAAAGAGCTCGAGGAGCACGAAGAGGCAAGACTCATACAGTTCTTGAGGAACAATCAAGACGTCTTCGCATGGTCTTCGTCCGACCTGCGAGGAGTCAGTCGAGAAGTCATTGAGCATACGCTTACAGTCAACCCGAAGGCAAAACCGATAAAGCAGGGGCAGAGGTCAATGTCCGAAGAGAGGAAGAAAGCAGCGCAGGGTGAGGTGCAGAAGTTGCTAGACGCAGGTGTCATTCGCGAGGTGCAATACCCAGAGTGGCTGGCAAATGTGGTCATGGTACCGAAGAAGAATGGGAAATGGAGAATGTGCATCGACTTCACCAACCTCAATAAGGCTTGTCCGAAGGATGAATACCCTTTGCCTCGCATCGACACATTGGTCGATGCGGCGGCCGGCTCAGAAATGCTCAGCATGTTGGATTGTTTCTCCTGCTATCACCAGATTTTCATGAATAAGGAGGACGAAGAGAAAACTAGTTTCACCACTCCCTTCGGGACATACTGTTACATGAAGATGCCGGAAGGCCTCCGCAACGCAGGCTGTACTTTTAACAGAATGATCAAGAAGGTGCTCAGGGACCAGCTAGACAGGAACATCTCCGCATATGTGGATGACGTGGTCGTTCGGAGCAAGAAAAAAGAAGATCACATACAAGATCTTCGTGAAACATTTGCAAACCTTCGCCGGCACGGGCTAAAGCTAAACCCTGAAAAATGTGTCTTCGGTGTTCGAAGAGGCAAGCTATTGGGTTGTATGATCACAGAAAGGGGTATAGAGGCGAACCCTTAGAAGATCGAGGCAATCAGGCGGATGAAGCCGCCAACCACAAAGAAAGGAGTTCAGAAATTGACAGGTCGATTGTCTTCGCTGAACAGATTCATCTCCAGATCGGCAGAAAAGTCTCTCCCATTCTTCAAAGCACTGAAGGGAGCTGGCAACATGCAATGGGGCGAAGAGCAAGCGAAGGCGTTTGAAGCCTTGAAAACATTTATAGAAAACCTGGCAGTCATGACCAGCCCTTCTGAGAAGGCAGAGCTCTTGCTATACATCGCCTCTTTGGGTGCCGCGGTCAGTGCAGCTCTCGTCGAAGAGAGATTAATCGAAGGCGAACTTAAGCAAGTCCCTATCTATTTCGTCTCCGAAGCCCTGAGTGGCTCGAAACTACTTTACTCCGAAATGGAAAAAATGGCTTACACAGTAGTCATGGCTTCGCGAAAACTTCGCTACTACTTCCAGAGTCACAAGATAAAAGTTCCAACTTCGTTCCCTCTTCGGGATATGTTTGAAAACAAGGAGGCCTCCGGCAGAATAGACAAATGGGCTACAAAACTAGCAGAGCATACAATTGACTTCATCCCTAGAACAACAATCAAGTCACAGGTCTTGGCAGAGTTCATTGCAGACTAGACTCCAGCTTCGCCTTCGCAAGAGACACCGAAGTTAGAATCAATATGGCAGCTTGAATGTGATGGGGCATACCAGAGAGATGGGGCAGGGGCTTCGGCAATCCTCACTGCCCCATCGGGCACACAATTGAAATATGCAGCGAGGCTAGACTTCAAAGGGTGCACAAACAATGTTGCAGAATACGAAGGCCCGCTCCTAGGTCTTCGCAAGGCAAGAGCACTGGGAGCGCGAAGACTGTCTATCAGATCCGACTCGGAGCTAATCACCGGACACATCAATAAAACCAATAGAGCACTAAAGCCGGAGTTGTCAAAGTATCTGGCAGCCGTTCGAGGCATGGAGAAGTTTTTCCTCGGATTCAGCATACGGAGCTTCCAAAGATCGCAAAACAAGAAAGCCGATATACTGGCGAAGGCCGCAGCTCAACATGATCCTCTGCCACCAGATGTGTTCTTTGAAACATTGAAGCAGAGCTCTGTCAACTGCGCCGAAGAACCTGTAAAATTCATCAATGCCATAACCAGCGAAGACTGGAGGGCAACCATAATGGCCTATCTGCGAGGGCATTTCGTCCCTGAAGATGGCAAGGAAGAAAAGAGAATGGCTCTCCGTGCTCGCAACTACAAAATCATCAACGGAAACCTATATCGAGGAGGTGTTTGCGCGCCCCTCCTGAAGTGCATCTCTTGTGAAGATGGCCGACAGTTGCTCGAAGACATTCACGCAGGCATGTGCTCTTCGCACATTGCAACAAGAGTATTGGTAGGCAAAGATTTTCGCGAAGGTTTCTATTGGCCTTCGGCGGTTGCAGACGCGCACGAAGTGGTCCGAAAATACTCAAATTGCCAAAGGCATGCACCGTACAGCAAATTTCCACCAGACGAAGTGCAGTTATTGCCTCCGGTGTGGCCCCTTGCTCGATGGGGCATCGACATAGTAGGGCCTTTGCCCACAGCGCCAGGAAACTACAAGTATGCTGCAGTCGCAGTAGAATATTTCTCGAAGTGGGTCGAAGCCAAGGCTCTCAGAGATATCACAGCCGGAGCCTTGCAGAAGTTCTTCTGGCAAAACATTGTGTGCCGCTTCGGCATACCAAAAGAAGTCACCGTAGACAACGGCAAGCAATTTGATTGCACCACATTCAGAGACTTCACCACGCAGCTTGGGACGAAGCTATGTTTCGCTTCGGTCTATCACCCGCAATCGAATGGCGTGGTGGAAAGGGCCAACGGCATTATCTTCGCAGGCTTAAACAAAAATATCACCGAGTTGCAGAAGGGGAAGTGGATAGATGAGTTAACAAGGGTAATTTGGTCACATAATACGACCGAGTCAAGGACAACGAAGTTTACTCCGTTCAAGCTCTTGTACGGCGAAGAAGCTGTCACGGCCGAAGAAATCAAGCTCAAATCTTGGAGGACGTCCGAAGGGACGAACAATATAGAGGAAGACATGAAGCCTTCAATCGACACAATCGAGGCAGCAAAGATGCAAGCAGCAATCAACCTCGACAAATACCAAGAAGAGACTCGAAGATGGAAGAACAAGAAGGTGAAGCCCAGGGAGATTCAAGAAGGGGATCTTATACTTCGCAGAATCCCGAAGGCCAAGCAGAAAGGAAAGATATGCATAGCAAGTGGGATGGACCATTCATTGTTGCCTCCATGGTGAGACCAGAAGCCTGCAGACTTCGCACACTGGAAGGTATCGAAGACCCATACTCATGGAATAAAGATATGCTGCAAAAGTACTATGTGTAGGAACAATGTAAGAGCCTACAGAGAAAATAACCGAAGGGGCTCAACAGTTTAGTATTTATTTCCACAATTTTTTATTTTTTGTTTGCGAGAAATTCGCACAATGTGTCGAAGGGACCGTACTCTTTTCCTCACAGGGGAAGCCTTCGCATGTTCACTCTGAACATCGGAGGCGTGAGGTTTTTAACGAGGCGGAACCCTGTGTAATCCCATGTGAAATATGGTGAAAGCACCGAAGCGTCTATCCCTCTTCGCTTGGCGAAGAGGGGAGTCATCGGCGCATAAAACAAGCGATGAAGCTTGAAAGAAGTAAGCACGGGACGCAATCCCGGATAGGGGCTTCGCACCCCTTAGCTTTACTTCCAACTAAATAGCAAAGTCCTTATGAGCGAAAAGCCTAAGGCAGAAAAGTCCTTGCGAGCCAAGAGGCCAAGGCAAAAATTCGAAGACATAAAAGGCCTTATGAGCGAAAAGCCAAAGGCAGAGAAGTCCTTGCGAGCGAAGAGCCAAAGGCAGAAATTCAAAGACATAGAAGTCCTTATGAGCGAAAAGCCAAAGGCAGAGAAGTCCTTACGAGCGAAGAGCCCAAGGCAGAAATTCGAAGACATAAAAGTCCTTATGAGCGAAAAGCCTAAGGCAGAAAAGTCCTTGCGAGCGAAGAGCCCAAGGCAGAAAGTCGAAGACACAATCTTCATGAGCGAAGGGGGGGTGGTGTTTCGCAAAACATACACATGCTCGGCTGCGGCGTCGATGACTTTCATCCTCCCGCCCGTGCAAAGGGGGGTGCGTGGCGCTTTGCAAAATACAAGTTTGCACAGTCGAAGGATAAAACCTGGGAGTACAAATATACTCATTTGTATATTAAAAAATAGTTCATGTTACAGATGAAATTACACTTCGCAATAATAAGTGAAGAAAATGCACGTTGTCGGTACCTCTGGACTAGGGTACCCCCTCTTACTATGTCAAGACTCGCGTAGTTATCTGTAACTACGCCCTAAGGAGCTGAACAACCGGACCCCTGGGGTCCGCCTCCACCACACCGGACCAACAGTCCCGAACCCGCTCCCCGCTCGGGAACGGGTCCGGTGTCACCACGTGTCCCGAAGAGGGGAGCGCTGAGCCAAAACAGTCGGGGGACCCGAACCTCTCACGGGGTCCCGGACCCCCATATACTATCCGGACCCCTCAGCGGGGAGGGAGCAGACACCCCGCCTAAGGGGGTCCGGAGCCGCCACATGTCCGCAGGCGCAGGCACGCGCGCGACCACCTAGCTTCCTCGGGAAGACTCGCCCACCTACCGCATTCAATGCGGGAGTGGACTTGAGTCGACCGTGGCGAGCGGTCTCCGCCGGAGCGGGCCACCGGAGTGGACTTGAGCAAGAACACACACTGGACTCAGCTCCAAGCCCTTCCCCTACCTGGCGCGCCAAATGTCATGGTGTGGCAAACCACAGCCGGGTGGCGGAATGCACCCGCCTAAGTCCAGATGGTGAGTACTCGGGGGTTAGCTAGCGCCTAGTTCGATCTCGCTCAAGAACACGATGAACACAGCCGGTTTAGAGTGGTTCGGGCCGCCGGAGCGTAATACCATACATCCACTGAGAGTTCAATTGTTCTAGAGTTCGTGGATGAGTCTATCGTCTACCTCTAGAGCCCCCTTCTCGGCCTTGAGTCATTCTCTAGCGGGCGTCCTCCTTTTATAGCGCAAGGAGGACGCGTACATAGGTGTTGGACCCCGACAGGTGGGCCCAACAAGGATGTATATTTTACTATAAAAAAGTCACTAATGGTGCTACAATGGTTGAGAATCTCTTCCCGGATACGCTTCATTGCACTGTAGACTCTCTGACTGAAGGGAGTCTTCACTTGTCCCATCGGCGAGGCGCCCGTTGAGGCAGTGTAGGTTGCGGCGTAGACTGTTGGGTCTACCGCATAGGTGTTATGATACTCCGTTGCCGAGCTGTCGTGTCTAACTGGCATAGCAGACTGACGCGCGTGGCATGGGTGGCGCCAGCGGCTGTACTGCGCGCCTTGGTAACGCGCGATCAGCAGTACAGCCTGGCAAAAGTCTCCTCGGCTCTGTTGTGGCAGAGCGCACTTAACGTCTCCCGCATTGAATGCAGTAGGTGGGCGAGTCTTCCCGAGGAAGCTAGGTGGCCGCGCGCGTGCCTGCGTCTGCAGACATGTGGCGGCTCCGGACCCCCTTAGGCGGGGTGTCTGCTCCCTCCCCGCTGAGGGGTCCGGATAGTATATGGGGGTCCGAGACCCCGTGAGAGGTCCGGGGCCCCCGGCTGTTTTGGCTCAGCGCTCCCCTCTTCGGGACACGTGCTGACACCGGACCCGTTCCCGAGCGGGGAGCGGGTCCGGGACTGTTGGTCCGGTGTGGTGGAGGTGGACCCCAGGGGTCCGGTTGTTCAGCTCCTTAGGGCGTAGTTACAGATAACTACGCGAGTCTTGACATAACAAGAGGGGGTACCCTAGTCCAGAGATACCGACAGTGGCCCCCGGGCCCATCTTGGGGGAGGTACGAACCCGCAGGTGGGGCCATTATCGTGACGCAATCCAGATTGCGTTGTCGTGCTTATGTTGAGAGCGGGTGCTCCGGACCCCTTCAAGGCCGTAGAACTTGTTGCCAGGTTCAGGTACTAGAGCGCTCTCCGCAGGGCGGCGAAGGTGCAGGCTTAGGGTACGGAACCAAGCTAAATGGCTGCATGGACCTCGATCCGCCCAGGGAGCGAGCACCACTTCCCCGGACCCGGCTCTAGGCGACCGTGGCGAGCGATCTCCGCCGGAGCGGGCCACCAGAGTGGACTTCGAGCGACCGTGGCGAGCGGTCTCCGCCGGAGCGGGCCACCAGAGTGGACTTCGAGCGATCGTGGCGAGCAGTCTCCGCCGGAGCGGGCCACCGGAGTGGACTTCGAGTGACCGTGGCAAGCGGTCTCCGCCGGAGCGGGCCACCGGAGTGGACTTCGAGCGACCGTGGCGAGCGGTCTCCGCTGGAGTGGGCCACCGGAGTGGACTTGAATTGTTCGCCAACGATCAACGAGATATGTTACCGGTCCTCGTGGCAAGGCATAGGAAACTATGCCTTATACTAGAAAGGAGTCCGGACCCCTAGGTACAGCAGCCTCGGATACTAGGGCACTCGTAATATGGTAGTGAAGTGCGTAGGCTTAGGGTACATTACCAGGCTAAGCGGCTACGCAGAACTTCTCCACCCCAGGGTACAAGCACTACTTCTTCGGTGCAGGTCCCTAGGAGTTTGGACCGCCTCCCAGCTAGAAGGGGTGTCCCAACCTGTCCACAAGCCAGCAACTCAACTTGGATTGTTAGCGACAATAAAAGACTCCGTACGGAAGAAGGAGGGCCCTGCAAGCTCCCGAGGTGATACTGGATGATGCTGTATAAGCACGTCCAGGGCGCCCCTGCCCCCAACAAACCGAGGAATCTCCAAGATGGCAGTTCCACTCCGGCTGGAAAGTGCATGCCTTACAAATGACAACTGTAGGTTACCACTAGATAGGATTGAGTGTGTTTCTCCTTTTGTAATGATATGGTGCCTACGTGTGGTCCAGTGCGGTAAAGGTCCGCCCTTGTAAACACGACCTCTGGCTTCATCGCACAAACAGGCGACACCAAAAAGTGGTCCAGAGCGGTAGAGGTCCGCCCTCGTAATCCCGACCTCTAATGTACACCACGAATCAAGTAATGAAGGAGATTTTGCTTGTGTTCTAAGTCCACAAGCTAATACAATCCAAGCTTGGAACAAGGTGTGAAAAGGCGGGATCTGAACCGTTGCCCGCGCGTGAAGCGAGGTGGAAGCTGAGCTGACGTGTGCGTATTAAGCGCTGGCATGACCAAGCTTTTCGGGAACTGCGCCGGTAGTAAATATCCCATTTACTCCGGCCGCAACAATGCCGAGCATCGCGCGTGTGACTAGGTGAACCACTGTGCGAGGGGGCCACAAATCAGTAAGTAGTTGCGATGTGATGAGGTAGCAACCAACCCGATGGATGGTCAAAGCCGGTCAAGACCCCTGCAGTGAGAGGCTTCAAGTTATGCAGGGCCAAATTACAGTAGTGGCCCCACCTACGGGTTCGAACCTCCCCCGAGGTGGGCCCGGGGGCCACTGTCGGTACCCTGTAGCATGGATACCCACTTCTACTGCAGCAAGGCAGGACCCGCGTAGTCAACCGTAACTACGCGATAAAGGGCGGAGCAACCGGAGGCCACAGGTCAGGTTCTTACCTCGCCGGGTCAACGGCCCCGGATCCGCTCCCCACTCTTGGACGGGCCCGGAGACGCCATGTGTCCCCGAGGAAGGGGAGCTCCGAGACAACCACCGAGATCCCGGACCTCCCATAGGGGTCCGGGACCTCCACACGCCCGTCCGGACCTCCCACGCGCGTAGGACCAGCATACCGCCGGGTGGTGGTCCGGAGCCACCACGTGTCCCGCAGGCGCCAGGCTCGCCCACCCACCGCATTTAATGCGGGTGATTGAGGCGTGCTCTGCCGCCACGGCACGCAGGGCAGACCTTGTCAGACCTCACTGTAGACCGCGTATTACCGACGTACACAGTGCAGCCGCCTGCGCCGCACCCACGCAGAGCCGTCTGCCGCATTAATTGGATACGAATGCACGGCACTTTTCCATCATGCCTCCTACGCCGCAAGCTACACAGCCCGTTCAGCTACGTGGCAGGCGACGCCGCGTGCTACGTCTGGTGCCGTTTCAACAAGACAGTGCCTGGACACGCTGAACAAGGGATTCCAGGAGCAGACAAGGAAATCCAGGAGAGAGATCTCCATCGCCTGCGACGCCATATTGTATGAGCAGTACGTTATTTTGTATTACACCGATGGGCCCATCTATCGGGGACCCAACGGCCATGTATGCGCCTCCCTTGAGATATAAAAGGGAGGCACTCGCTGTACACTAGAACACACTCACACGGGGACACACACTGGACTCAGCTCCAATCTCTTCCAGACACAAGCAATACAACTCACAGTGGATGTAGGGTATTACGCTCCGGTGGCCCGAACCACTCTAAACCGGCTGTGTTCATCGTATTCTTGAGCGAGATCGAACTAGGCGCTAGCTAACCCCCGAGTACTCACCCTCTGGGCTTAGGCGGGTGCATTCCGCCACCCGACTGTGGTTTGCCACACCACGACACACGTGTACACTTCACACAAAAGCGAAGAAAGATACAAATTTCTTCCCTAAGCGCTAAGTCGAAAACTAAATCATGAAGTTACATCTGAAATTTCTTCGTCGAAGATAAGGCGGTCCAAGTCAGATATGACTTCGTGGACCGCAACATCTATTATTTCTTCGACTGTCCGGCGAAGAAAAGCTTCGAATTCAACCCTTGCAAGCGAGGGCACCCCATCGTTAAGAAGGGCCTTCGTCAAAAATCCCTTGGCGATGATACATGAATTCATGCGGAGCAAACATGTCTTCGACAGGCTCCGGCTTCGGCTCTAGAAGGCCCATGGGCACTTTATAAGGCCTATCGGTGTCCAAAAGACGTTTTATTTCACGGCGAAGACGGCACTCAGACAGAACTTTTGCGTGTTCTTCGGAATTGCGCTGGAATTCCGCGAAGAAACGTTTAGTATCGGCGTTCCGATAGTCATACACGCGTTCTCGGTCAGACCAAAACTCATCAAATGAAAGCCAAGGGCGACGGGCATGGAACTTCTCCCAAGTTAAACCAGAAACATAAAAATTCCCGCGGTTCAAGCGCCAAGAAATTATACCTTCGATGATCCGCGCAGGGGCTAACGCAGGGTCCTGCGCAGACATCGAAGGCGTTAGATACAGTGATACTTCTGTTTTCAATACTACACTACTACAAAAATCACTAGGCCTTTAGTCTTCACACCTCGCCGATCTTCGGCGCATCATCTACTTGCCCCCCGCCATCTTCGCCCTCGCAATGGCCAGGGGCTCCGTCTTTGCCGCCACCGGGAGCGCTGCGGCGCAAGTTGCCGGCTTCAACCTCACCAAGGAACCCTCGGGCGAAGATTTCTGCCTTAAGAGAAATCAAGCATGTCGATAAGCGAAGACGGTAACAAAAAGTGAACCTTTAAGAAACGCGAAGTGGTACCTGATCTTTCATGCGCTCCAGCTCAACATCAACAAGTAGCCGCCCTTTTTCATGGAAGTACTTCGCGAAGTTTTTGGCGATATTCTTCGGCAGGGCAGGAAGGGCTTCGGGGCGCAAGGAGTCCAGGGAAGGCCATTCAAAACACGAGTCCCGAAGAAGTCGCAGCTGAGCCTTCACGATGCCCGTCGAAGAGGCACTGCTCTCCGCTGGAAGCAAACGGCAGACAGCAACACTAAGAGTACGTGCCGCAACCGTAGCGGACAGCTCGCATTTGAAGTCCGCGCCAGACCTAGCCATCGCCAAGGAGGCACGGATCCAGCGGAAGAGCTCCGCCACTTCGACGTTCTCCTCTTGCGATATCTCCGGAGGGTCAATAGCGAACTTCGCAAGCAATCCGTGAATGTCAGTTTGCACCAAATCTGCGAAGGAGCTGATAGCGGTGCGCCATCGCTGAATAACATCTTTCCCACGGGCACGTTGAGCTTCGGCAACCCTCCGGGCCTCTTCGGCTTCAGCTTTAGTTATTTCAGCGATAGGACGAGCGGCAATGGGAGACGAAGAAGCGGTGACGGGATTTCCGTCTCCCATGTTGTCTTCGGACTCCCCAGCGCTGCGAAGGGGCGAGGAAGTCAGGAAATCTAGAAGCTTTGAGCGTTTCTGTTGACACTCCTTAGAGCCCTCAATTACGTACCGCAAGCGCACGGATCGTGTGTAGCTTTTCCCTTAGAGTATTCCATCCAAGGTTTATCAATCCACGGATCGGCAATGAACGACCTAGGGTTTTCCATCTAATCTAACGGATCTATCCTAACATGAAGCATGAATTGCATATAAAGAGTAAACCTATATAAGATGTGAGTGATGTGTATAGGTTGATCTCATCCATGAACAAAGACACAACCAGAGCATAACCAAAGGGGTGAGTAAGCCTATTATCTTCTAGTTGCAACTCCGGCCAAAGCGATAACCTAATCTAACTCGTACCATGATAAAGAATCATCCTACTCAACATTACACGTTCATCCGGCCTTTTCCCTCCCGCATGCTGTCACCACACGAGGATAATACGACCGGCTTCTCATGCACCACAATGATGAATCCGCAAGACAAAGACTAATCACCACAATTAGATCTATTCCTACTAAGAACATATGCTAGCTATCATATGAACGAGAAAGCATGCATCGAAGTGGATCAAAGTAGAGACAAGATTAGATTAACATCACCATTCAATGTACATATGCCTTGATGGCATGGCTCCGGAACTCCGCCTTGGCACAACCACGCAGGGAGGCCATGGCGGCTAGGGGCGGCCTAAGCCATCTCCTAGGCAACGTCGAGGACTTGCGGCGGCCATCGTCTCCCTCCGGTCTTTGCCCTAGGTTTTCGTCGAGTTCTGGGTGGATGGATGCCTCGAGTTGAATAAGGTGGGAGCTATTTATAAGCCGAGGAAGCCACCGGTCGAAGGGGAGGCCAAACCAACTCGAAAACGGGCTGGGCCGGCCGGCCGGCCCCATAGGCCTAGGCCGGCCGGCCTACCCCTTTTCGGGCTTGCCTCGGTCTCATTTTTCACGTGTAGACTCCTCGCATCTTCTAGAGTTTCTGTCCTTCACGATTGCACCCCTTTGGACGTCGTTATCTTGGAGATATCTTCGAGGAAAGGATAGGATAGGGAATCCTTCCTTAAATCTTCATTTGCTTTGCTTAATCCTGAAGTATTTTGATCTCATCTTCGTGGGCTTGGTCCTTTGGGCTCTCTTGGAGGATGGATGTGCGTGAATGGGCTTCGAATCAACATGGGCTTTGGTCCTTCCTTTGGGCTTTGGTCTTCGTCTTTCTCCGTGTTAGTACTCGATCACGGGCCTCGTCATTTCATGCTTCAAAATAGGCCAAAAACCTGCAAAAATGAAGTTCCTCCAAAATATATGTGCAAGTGTGAAAATAACCAATAATTAGGCCGGGGTTAGGACGGTTAGTGATTTTGATATTAAATTCATGCCATTATCAAGGGTAAACAAGGGATAAAAGGGGTACTTAAGGAGCGCCAACATTCCCCCCATGCTTAAACCTTGCTCGTCCTCGAGTAAGTCCAGGAGCTTTGCTTATAAAGAAATCAGCGTTGCCCCGCAATGTCCTCTCTGCACTTAGTCATACATAACAAGACATATTGCTCTCTCAAGTATTTAGCATTTAAGTTCATGTTGTGACCGGCTACTTTTTCATTATGGAAAATAGACTAGCAATTAAAGAACAAGCCTGTTGGCGCTCCTTAAGTACCCATTTTATCCCTTGTTTATCCTTGGTAATGGCATGAATTCAATATCAAAATCACTAACCGTCCTAACCCCGGCCTAATTATTGGTCATTTTTACATATGCACATATATTTTGGAGGAACTTCGTTTTTGCAGGTTTTTGGCCTATTTTGGAGCATGAAATGACGAGGCCCGTGATCGAGCGCTAACACGGAGAAAGACGAAGGCCAAAGCCCAAAGGAAGGACCAAAGCCCATGTTGATTCGAAGCACATTCATGCACATCCATCCTCTAAGAGAGCCCAAAGGACCAAGCCCACGAAGATGAGATCAAGATACTTCGGGATTAAGCAAAGCAAATGAAGATTTAAGGAAGGATTCCCTATCCTATCCTTTCCTCGAAGATATCTCCAAGATAACAACGTCCAAAGGGGTGCAATCGTGAAGGACAGAAACTCTAGAAGACGCGAGGAGTCTACACGCCAAAAATGAGACCGAGGCGAACCCGAAAAGGGGTAGGCCGGCCGGCCTAGGCCCATGGGGCCGGCCGGCCCAGCCCTTTTCTGAGGCGGTTTGCCTTCCCCTTCGACCGGTGGCTTCCTCGGCTTATAAATAGCTCCCACCTTATTCAACTCGAGGCATCCATCCAACCAGAACTCGACGAAAACCTAGGGCCAAGACCGGAGGGAGACGACGGCCGCCGCAAGTCTTCGAAGTTGTTTAGGAGATGGCTTAGGCCATCCCTAGCCGCCATGGCCTCCCTGCGTGGTTGTGTCATGGTGGAGTTCATGAGCTAGTTGGAGTCGTCAATGGTGTATACGCGGTGGTGGCGATCCAAACGAATCTATTATGTGAGTAATGTCTTCATGTCATCCGATCTATTTAGCGATCATGTCTCTCCTCTTTCGATTTTGTTCTTGCTTTGGGTGCGCTTATTCCTAGATCTATTCTCGAGATAGATTGCATGGGGTGTTCTTGTAGCTATGGTGGCTAGGAGTTCATACCGGATCTACCCAAAGGGGGTTCGACTTGCTTCAGGGTATCCCGTTGAAAAGGGGGGCGTCGTGACAGGCCGTCTCCACAGAGTAGGTTGGGTATCGAGGGATCGGATTGGAGGTTTTGATTTAAAGAGGCTTTGGATGAGATGCATGTTGAGCTTACTCGTTTAGCTAGAACTACAACTAGAATGCGTGTGATAGGTTTAGTCATGCCTTCGGTCATGCTTTATCCTTACCGATGTTCATGGATGAGATTAACCTTCGTACATCACTCATATCTATCAAAGGTTCACCTTTTATATGCAATTAATGCTTCATGTTAGGATAGATCCATTAGATTAGATGGAAAACCCTAGTAAGTTCATTGTCGATCCACGGATTGATAAACCTTGGGGGAATACTCTAAGGGAAAAGCTACCACGAACCGTGCGCTTGCAGTATACAAATCAGGGGCGTTAGTGAACGTCAACAAAGCCACAATAATAAATAAATGCAATGCACTCAAACTTAAGCGAACTTCAAACCTTTACCTTGTTTCATCATGAAGAGTTTTCAAAAGAATGCATATCAAACATAAGTGAGGTTCTCTTGCAAAAGATCATGGAAATACTCATCTCATCAAGTCGCTCAAGCCTACATTAGATTGTTTTCAACCTATTCTACTCATATATAAAAGTGGAAGGCTTATGTGGAGCTTGGTAGGTAAAAACAATCCTAGCAAAACATTATACTTGAAATATTATCAAACTAAGAGAGAGATCTAATGGAATTACCGAGACTAGTCAAAAAGGCCATTGGAAAATAATGTTGGAGAGGGGGAAAGATGAAACACACACATTTAGATAGGTGGACATGTGCAAGTGGCAAATGGATGATCCCGAGACACAAATGAAGTTCTCGTTATCGGATTGCACATGGTTGGAAGATTTGAGTATGGAATAGTTCTTCAAAGTAACTTGGAAAACTAATGAAGCCAAAAAGAGCTCAGGAGCATTTTATTCTTCTCTTTTTTTTCTTTTCATTTTTCTCTTTCTTTCTCTTTTTTTCAATCTTTTTACTCCTTAGAACTTTTGATAACATAGAATACTTACCCAGCCATCCCCCCATGCTTGAACGAATGCTCGTCCTCGAGTATGAATAGTGGGAGAACCAACTAGTTAGGGTAAGTATCTCAAATTCACCTTCTTCTTCGTAGAACCTCTTGAATCTCCGGTGAGCCTTGTCTCCCAAAACTTTTCTTTATATGGTTCCCTTGATTCTTTTGATTCCGTCGAAATGATAATCCATACTCAAATTGGGTTGTTGTCAAGGAGGTAATCACAAAAAGATATTTTTTGTTTAGGGTGGATATCCAGCGAGGTTTGTAAAATTCCCGAAGTAGAAATTCACAATGCATGGATAAATAGGCTAGCAAAAAGAAGGTTACACAAAAAAATTGGAATGACCAGCTTCTTAGTCTCGTACCAAAGAAATCAATCTTAATCCAACTCATCAAAATATAAGTTTGCAATCTAAAGGTTTCATCATGAAAGAATATGTATGTATAGGCTTTGGTGGGTAGAACTTTGCAAGAGATTCACAAATGTAGATAGCATAGGAATTAAGTTTTCAAATTAAACAACACAAGATGTAAGGTCATCGGTAGACTTAAATCAAAGAGCAACATAGAATATGTGGGTTTAGAATTTAGTCATTTAACCTCCACAAATAAAAGAGCCGGTATTTAATCATTTTAATTCCATTTAATTGAGAGCAAATGGTCAAGTCATATACAACATAGCGTAGTTAAAACAAAGCAGTAACTTTCATCACTTTTCCATAAGCAAGAGCATATAAGAATATCATCGTGGTGAGCTCAAGGTGATGGTGGTTATCATTCATTAAAAACAAAAACAAATCTAGGTTGTACTCCTAGTAGCCATGTTATTATAGGGAGAGATATACAAAGATTGCATCTTTGGTTGAAGGCATGTATGTATGTACAAGCATTTAGAAAAAGAGAGAGTTGAGGAAGAATTACCGTCCTTCTTGATGCTCGTAATGAAGTGTAGCGCGGCCTCCCCCATACTTAAGCATTGTGCTAAGCATGGAAAAAGAATCATGAGCATCTTGTGGCAACCGTGATTATCTTACTCCATGAGATCTTTCTTCCTTGTTCATGAAATCCTCCCCCATGCTTAGCATGATGCTAGGCGTAGAAGGAGAAGGTGGACCATCTTGCAATTCTTGAAGTTCTTCCCTCATGTGTATGAATATCATCTTCAATGTGTCTTCACCTTTGTTGCCTCAATTTCCTTCAACTTCTTCTTGTACTAAGTCATGGTCCCAATCCTTGCTTCTCATCGTCGTCGCCTCCTTCAATTCCTCATTGTCCCATTGCTGCCTCATCTTCACGAATTTTTATTCTAATTTCCAGAACAGAACCTGTACTGAAACATTGCTCCATTGTGAAGTGTACTAATTTTTCTTTCCAACGAGTCCTTATTCGCCCAAAATTGATTCCGAACAAGAGAGTTATGTCCATTTTATCCCAGCGCTGCAATCTGTTTCGAATTTCAGAACGCGCAGCGTCCAAAGTTTTTGCCATATCTCCTTGTACGGGTCTTCAAATTCATTGATCTTGGATGAGTTGGAATGGGAATTTCATGGAGCTTATAAATATCAACTTTTTCTTCCTTGTATGTCTCTGTCCATGCGCAAAATTTGATAAAAACAGCGTGCCTTGCTCTCGAACTTTGGAGATGTTGACGAATTTGATTTCTTCTTTGATCACGAATTCATGGGAACGCTTCTTCATGCCTGCAAAATATTTTAAACACACACTACCCCCGGGGTGATGGTCGGGAGTAGAAACAAATGCCAACAAACCTACAATTCCTAAGATCTCAATTTGTGGCAAAGTTAGCTTAGCGAAACTAGTGAGTGTACGTGTGTGCTAGTGTAAATGCAAATGAGAGGAAGATATATAAACAAAGACAATGTTTACACCTAGTTCTAAACACCATGTTTACAACTAGGTTGCCGAACATCTCCATAGCCAAAAAGACTTATTTAACCAAGGTCAAAACACCATGTCTATCCCTAAATCAATAGGCCTTAATAGCACATGAAAAAATAAAGCGCATCGCAAAGCTTATAAACCAACCAAATGCAACCTCATAGCTTGGTAACTAAATGATGATGGTCTTCAATCATGTCTAAACACCATGTTTACACAAGATTGCAAAAAGGAAAATGCTCACGTGAAGCATTAACATGGATATGAAAGTTTTCATCAATAAAGTTGAGACCAAGCTAGCAAAATGAGTGCATGAACAATAGAATGGATGCAAAGTGTAAATGCAAAGTTAGCAAAAACAAGTGTTAGCAAGGTTGAAAGGACCTTTCGATGTTGTTCCGCAACTAGCTTATTCAAAAATAATTGCTAAGAGTGACAAAAAGCTTTCGCGACACTTCATAAGAAGTGAGGTTTTTGTCAATGAAAAGGTTATTTATCGAAAAGGACCAAACAACCGAGCTAACAAGGTTTTAGAAGTAGGTTTATGGGTTTCCTATATTTGTTTTGGCTTAAAACAAAAAATTTGAAGAGAGAGTGTTGGGTATAGAAATTCTATCTAAGGTGGTTTTTTTAAAAAAACTAGAGAGAAACAAAAGTTAGATTTTTTTTTTGAATGAAAAACATACCCTATGGTTTTGGGATTGCTCTATGAGTGGTTTTCCTAAGGGTTTTAGGATCTCAAAAGTGAGGCTAGTCAATGTTTTTAGAAAAGGGTTTTTTTTTAAATGCAACATGCAATGCAATGCAAGGGTGAGACGAATAACATGGTATGCAATGCAACACGGGGTGGATGAACAAAATGATATGAAATGATGAGGTGGTCTAAAACAAAACAAAAAGTTAGCCTAAGTTAACTAGCCACAAGTTTAGAATCAAATGGTGGTGCAATGCTTCATAAATCTCTCTAAAAAAACTCAAAGAAAAAGACTCAAAACACTAATAGGCACACAAAAAAGGTCTACAAGTTTCCCAAGATCAAATAACAAAGTGCTCCCTCAATAACATTTAGAATGAACAATATGAAGTTGTGGTTTTTGTTAGAGCAACGGTACAATGTTACTTGATATTCCGATTAAAGAGTGCAATGTAGACGGTCATATTAATATATATAAATAAAATGAACGGGTTGCCTCCCGCAAAGCGCTTCATTTAAAGTCATAGAGCTTGACTTTCTCACATACCTTCTCATTGATGTGAAGCCATGGTCCTTCGTGCGAGAATCCGAAGTGTCCATGCAGCTTGATGTCGCCCTTGAAATCCGTCGTGGTTGCTTGCAACATCTTTTGTTTGTCAAAGGTCGACCGCTTGTGTCTTTATTCACCAATGTTCTTGGGGCTCTTTCTCTGCTATAAGCCTCTGAATTCGATCAAGCATGCTCAATGTAAGCATCGCCCAAGCTCCTCCTTCTTGTTGTTGTCATCGTTATTTCCTATATCTTGTTCTCATCGCATTGCTCCTACCTCTTCTTCGTGGACTCTCTCCTGTGTACTCAACAGAACATATACCGAAATATAGATCTATTGAAAAATTTATGAAATTACCTTTCCAACGAGTAGTCATTCATCTTAAACCGAGTTCAGACGTGGGAGTTATGCCCGTTTTATTTTGGCGCTGAGTGCTGTCCAGAAAATTTCAGAGTGCACGACCTTCGATGTTTCAGCCATAACCGATTGATGGAATCTCCGATTGACTTGATTCTTGATTCGTTGGAACCAGAACTTCATGGAGCTTTCGAATATACAAAAATATGCTGCTAGCTTCCTCTGAGGTGGAGCTGAATGTTGATGAGAACAGTACCTTCTCGCGAATTGATCCGAAGATGTCGATGATCATGATCTTGTGGTCTTTAGAGCGCCTTGTTGTGCGTCCCTAGGCTCCAAGGTCATCACCATTGATTTACCAGCACATAGCATGGCTTCAATGATGTGTCTTCTCCATGATTCTTGCTTTACCCAAGGTATCGGGATTAGTGGAGGCTCCCGTGCTTTGTGTTGATTATTTGAGCGATTTTCTTCCTTGATAGCATCACTCGACTAGAAATATATCGAGCATCCCACTGGAGAAGATAGGTGGTGTCATGATTCTTCTAATCTAGTTGCCTCCAGCTTTGGTCAACTTCAAATCATCATCTTTTGTGCACTCGGCCTTCCAATCATCCTTTGACATCGTCATCACTTTCTCCGTTGTTTGCTACTGCACCTTTCTTCGTTGAATTGCTCCTTCGTCCAGTGCAAAACATGTACCAAACTCCAAGCTCATTGTGAGGTGTATCAAATCATGTTTCCAACAAGTGGTCATTTACCCAAATTGGACCTCAGATGAAAAAGTTATGCTTGTTTTACTCCGGCGCTACGCTTCGTCCCGAGAGATTTCAGAACGCGCAGCGTTGAAAGATCTTTCCATAACTCCTCACACCGATCTCCAAAATTAACTATTTTTGATGCGTTGGAAAGAAGACTTGACGGAGCTTCATAATAATCTATTATTTCCTCATGGCACATATCTGATCTTGAACGAAAAACTCATCACAACAGCAACACTTCATAGATGATGATGATCCAATCGCACGATTTTCTTTTCGGACATGCTTCATACCTATTGCTTGAGCAAACAAATCTTCCTAAAAACATTAGTCTTTAAAACTAATTGACACGGCGGCGTACCTTGTTTATCAACTTTTTTTTCTTGGGAGTGGGGACTCGATAGCGGATGCTGGGCCACTAACAAAAGTTAGCACCTACCATTAAAGAGAGAAACTTGATGTTATTCACATCTTGTCGAAGTGGATCTAGGGTTTTCGATGTTGATGTCGAGAACTCCTCGATCGTCTTGTCGTCGATTGTCGAAGTTTGTTGGAGCGGGCTGTGGACTTCTCGAAGCCCAAGTTTGGTGTCTAGCTTTTTCCACCTGCTTTCAAGGACACAAACAAGAAAACAAGGGTATATGCAATAATAAAATTTAGGGTTAGCCCAAAAAATTAGATAGATCGCCCTAGGGTTCGAGTTGCCGATCCCCGGCAATGGCGCCAGAAAAGCTTGTTGACGCTCCTTAGAGCCCTCAATTACGTACCGCAAGCGCACGGATCGTGTGTAGCTTTTCCCTTAGAGTATTCCATCCAAGGTTTATCAATCCACGGATCGGCAATGAACGACCTAGGGTTTTCCATCTAATCTAACGGATCTATCCTAACATGAAGCATGAATTGCATATAAAGAGTAAACCTATATAAGATGTGAGTGATGTGTATAGGTTGATCTCATCCATGAACAAAGACACAACCAGAGCATAACCAAAGGGGTGACTAAGCCTATTATCTTCTAGTTGCAACTCCGGCCAAAGCGATAACCTAATCTAACTCGTACCATGATAAAGAGTCATCCTACTCAACATTACACGTTCATCCGACCTTTTCCCTCCCGCATGCTGTCACCACACGAGGATAATACGACCGGCTTCTCATGCACCACAATGATGAATCCGCAAGACAAAGACTAATCACCACAATTAGATCTATTCCTACTAAGAACATATGCTAGCTATCATATGAACGAGAAAGCATGCATCGAAGTGGATCAAAGTAGAGACAAGATTAGATTAACATCACCATTCAATGTACATATGCCTTGATGGCATGGCTTCGGAACTCCGCCTTGGCACAACCACGCAGGGAGGCCATGGCGGCTAGGGGCGGCCTAAGCCATCTCCTAGGCAACGTCGAGGACTTGTGGCGGCCGTCGTCTCCCTCCGGTCTTTGCCCTAGGTTTTCGTCGAGTTCTGGGTGGATGGATGCCTCGAGTTGAATAAGGTGGGAGCTATTTATAAGCCGAGGAAGCCACCGGTCGAAGGGGAGGCCAAACCGACTCGAAAATGGGCTGGGCCGGCCGGCCCCATAGGCCTAGGCCGGCCGGCCTACCCCTTTCCGGGCTCGCCTCGGTCTCATTTTACACGTGTAGACTCCTCGCATCTTCTAGAGTTTCTGTCCTTCACAATTGCACCCCTTTGGACGTCGTTATCTTGGAGATATCTTCAAGGAAAGGATAGGATAGGGAATCCTTCCTTAAATCTTCATTTGCTTTGCTTAATCCCGAAGTATCTTGATCTCATCTTCGTGGGTTTGGTCCTTTGGGCTCTCTTGGAGGATGGATGTGCGTGAATGAGCTTCGAATCAACATGGGCTTTGGTCCTTCCTTTGGGCTTTGGCCTTCATCTTTCTCCGTGTTAGTACTCGATCACGGGCCTCGTCATTTCATGCTTCAAAATAGGCCAAAAACCTGCAAAAACGAAGTTCCTCCAAAATATATGTGCAAGTGTGAAAATGACCAATAATTAGGCCGGGGTTAGGACGGTTAGTGATTTTGATATTAAATTCATGCCATTATCAAGGATAAACAAGGGATAAAAGGGGTACTTAAGGAGCGCCAACAGTTTCCCTCCGCCAGGGCCAGAGCCCCCCTTTTTCTGTTTTTTCTTCTCAAGTCTGGCAGTGACGCCACCGGTGCCTCCAGCTCGCCCCCCTGCTTTCTGAACAGCGAGAAGAGCTTCGGTAACACGCTGAGGGGCTTCGATGCCGAAGAAGGAAAACACCCGATTGCCTCGCGCGCCGGCAAGTTTGGACAGAAGCAAGTCATATTCATTGCCAGACATTGGTCCAAGAATCTCGTCAGCGCTGGTCTCCACCTCCGCTACATCTATTTCTGAAAACAAAGACAAAAGTTCTTATTATCCTCGCAAAAAAAACTTACGTTCTTTTCGAAGTCCGAAGGCTTCGCTAAAGTTGGGCATCGGAAGCCCATAAACTTCCCTCTCCGAAGGAGCCCAGGAGGAAATGGTCCAGCCCTCTCTGAGGGGGAAGCACCCGCATGCGACGAACTCTTCTATTATATCACGCATGCTGAGCACTTTCGACACCTCATGAAGGAGGTCATGAAGGCTTCGTTCGCAGGGATGCGAGCCACGTCAACCTTCGGGGTGTCGCCCAAATTTCCCAGCTTCTGAACAACCAAAGGGTGGCGCTTCGTCTCCGGGTCGAGGGGCACCTTGTGGTAAAACCAAAATGAAGACCAGTCCCCCGGCCACTTATTCTTCGACGCCCCAACGGGGCTGGGAGCAGTATGTTGAAAGGCGAAGGTGTAGCACCCGTACTGGGGCTCCATCTCCGATGAGACACCGTCAGAGCCACGAACGGAGATGCTCTTTGGCTGATAGTGCACCCGCATCACCTGAGCGAAGTTCTCCGGGGTCGGGGCGAGGCGACAGGTCTTCGACAACCACATGAAAAGGTTGACGCGGGCGAAAGAGTTCGGGGTCATGTGGTGTAGGAAGACGCCGTACCGGGCGAAGATGTCGACGACAGCGGGGTCGAGGGGAAAGCGAAGCCCAGCAGGGAAGAAGTCCTTGAAGACGATCACTTTGTCTTCTCTTGGCTTTGCATAGGTGTCCGTCTTCGGGTGAACCCGTCCGAGGCCAGGGGTCAGTATCCCTTGGTTCTCCATTTCTCGCAACATGGCCAGGGTCATCTTCGTTTGACCGAAGAAGGTAGTAGGCGGGAATTTGCTCTTCTTCGGAGCCATTGCAGGATCAGGTGAATTTGCCGTGGCGCTAGCGAAAGGAAATGAGCTAAAACAGTGCCAGTCGAAGACAAAGAGACTCAAAGGCTGGAGGAAGCGAGAGAGAGTTCGCGGCAAGGAGGCAATGGAAGCGTACCGCCCCCTGCCCGGGCAACCTCACTTATATAGGAGGGGGACGTGAAGAGTCCGTTTTGCCCCTCCAGAGTTTTCGCGGAGTGAGCGCGCATGGAAGGGTAGCGACGGAATTTCGCACCGGACGCCTTGTTCGGCGTGTCGAAGGAAAAAGTCAAATTTATTTCAAGTAATTCATCAATGCATTAATCAATACGCCTCGATGTCTGGACTGTTGCTTAACAGGTAAATTGAGAAGACTCAGGCCTCAACGGACCGCGAAGCGATCGGTCGAAGCCCGAAGGGTGGCGCTTCGGGAGAAAAAGTCGAAGTCATCGCCCCTCCAAGGATGGGCAACGACTCCGAGGGGCTACTGTTGGGGGCGTCAATTGTTCGTCGTAGCACCCATTGAGCAACACCATCAGAGTCGGCCATCCTCTCCCACATTTGAGCTGTGAGGTTGTCTAACATGATGATTAAACTAAGCCCTCCATCCTTTGCTAGCGAACTCAAGTAGAGGTCGTGATGGTTTGCATAGACATCTGAGGGCAACTGAACCTTTATCACAGCTATATTCTGGCTACCCAAATCAAATTCAAGGATGTGAAGCTGACTGCCAAGTATAATCCAGTAAAGTGAATTTCCAACCAAGAATCAGACTGGAGCGCTGCGGAGACAACATCACCCCATACACCGGTCTCTGATGAGTAAACGCAGACATGTGCATTGTGGCTGCCGCTCCACGCCAAAGCCACCTAGGGGGCCGGGTGTTGGGGGCATCACCTTCGGCCATCGACCGAAGGCCCGCGCACAACTTGAATGCCACGACAAGGTCTTCTGCCGGCTCGGCAGGCCGAGCGAAGAGAGGCGAAGATCAAAGCGCCAAGGGCGAAGACGAAGCGAAGCGAAGAGAGGCGAAGACCAAGGCGCCAAAGCCGAAGATGAAACCGAGCGAAGAGAGGCGAAGACCAAGGCGCCAAGGGCGAAGACGAAGCGAAGCGAAGCGAGGCGAAGGCCAATGCGCCGTTTGCAAAGTCGAAGACTAGCAAAGGAAGGCGTAGGAGAGCGAGCACTTCAGAAGCCGCGAAGGGATCATGTTCGCCGGACGATGATGTGCGAACCTGGGCCTGATGGGCTGTAATGGGCCCAATGGGCAGAAAGGGGCCTGGATGTAACCTACTAAGTGATGTAAAAATACGGTTGTGCCCCGAGAATATACCGGGAATATAGTTTTTAGGGGGTATTACAGTGTAATAACGGAGGGTGGTAGGTGAACCGTCACCTATAAATACCCGACTCCTGTACATTGATGGGACACATTGAATACAGAGAGAGAGCTGTGCTTAACTGTGCGAAGCCTTGTTTCCGTTTCGGAGTTGTTCTCTTCGATTGGTGCACACTTTTGCTCACTGTTGTAGTGTTCGTCCATTCCGGAGGCACTCTCCACCAACACCGGGCCCTCGTCGCCGGAGGCGCAGATTACCGCCCCGCTGGGACTGAAAGGGTAGTACCTGTCCCAGTTTTTAGAATCCGAGAAGTGCGGAGTGCCTAGGAGGTGGTGCTCTCCTGCGACGGGGTTCCACACCAGCACCTGGCACGAGCCCGTGGCGGCAGCCTTGGAATTCCCAAATGTAGTCATTGCCGCCGTCGCCGCCTTCGCAGCGCACGGGCAGCGGATCCGGGAAGAAGCTGGAGAAGAAATCTGTGTGTTCTAATGGGAAGCTGGCAAGGAAGACGCCGAGGAGCTTCCAGTGGTGCGCGCGGAAGCGGCGGAGGCAGTCCGGGTCGGTGACGAGGCGGCGCCAGCGGGTGCAGACGAGGGACGCGCGGGGGAGCGAGGGCGTCAGCGCGGGGAGGCGGAGGAGGATCTCGGCGAGGAGGTCGTCGACGTCGATCGGGGACGGCCGGCGGCGGGCCATCTCGTCCCGTGTCGCTTGGGAAGACCGAAGATCAACAGTAAGGGGGCTATCGAAGAGGATGCCCGCGGAGGTCAGACGCCGACGCCGGCGACGGGGCGGCAGGGGGCGGCGAGAAATTTCGATATTTTACATCAATATGCATGCCTTACGTATTTTGGCATTAAAATCGCAGACTTTTCAAAATATGATACTGGACACTTTTCAAAATATGATACTGGACATGCGAATTATTTCAAAACGAGAGATTTTGATTTTTTTCTCAATTTCACAAATTTATTTTCTGTTTTTATTTTATTGGGCACCTAAACTACCCATTTTACCCCTGCCCAGATCGATTGGATCCCACTTTGATTCCTCCGCCCCTTCCTCTCTCCCGTGTTCTTCTTTTTCTCGGCCAAATTTGTTACGGCGGCGTTGGCAAGGGCGTCCGTGCTCTCCTCCTCCGCGTTGGCCGCCGGCAAGGGCGGCCTCCAAGACAGCCCGACTGTTGGAGCTCCACCGTATCGCGTTGGGCATCTCCGACGACTTCCTCGTCGGCGCCTCCGGGGCGGCCGGGGACGAGCCCGCCGTGTTGCGCAGGGACGCGCGCCTCGCCAAGGAGTACGAGGAGCTCGTCGGGTACGGCACGTCCCGTGCTGGGCGCCCAAGCTGGAGACCATCAAGGAGCTCGAAGCTCACAGGCGTGCCTCACGGTGTGCCTCGGCATGGCCTCCAGCAGCTCAAACCGGACGATGTGTTCCAAGACCAAGAGGGAGAGGACGAGCAGGGCGGCTTGCCGCCCGCCGCCTAGCAGCTCCTATCTTTAGAAAGGATTGGATCGAATGTTTCCTGGTAGTCTCATTCTTCTCTCTCGTGCTCACGTCTGCCTCTTGATCTGTCCCCATCGCCAGAGAGCCCGCTCGCTGCCGGCCCTCGTCGCTGAAGCGCCCGCTCCAGGCTGGCCGCCGCCGGAGAGCTCGCCGCACGAGCGCCGCGTCCTGCCATCCCGAGCCTGCCTGTGGGAGCGCCGCCGCCCGCCCGCCAGCTGCCGGAGCGCCGCCCGCAGCGAGACCACAGCCCGCCGCGCGAGCGGCCGCCGTCGGCTCGCCGAGGCGCCGCAGGAGCTGCGCCGCCCGCCCGCCGACCGCTGGCGCTCCGGCCGTGGGCGGGGCTCCTGCAGTGGCCGCTCCGGTGGCGGGCGGGCGGTCCTGGCTGCGGGCGGCGGCGGCCGGCCTGCTGTCTTGCGGGGGTGTCTCGTCGGAGGGGACGAGAGAGACGGGGCGGATGAACACGGGACAAGAAGCCAACAGAGAGATCCAATCGATTCTTTTGGGTTTTTTTTTTATCCATGTCATTACAATTTGCTAACTTCTAAGATATGCCATTACAATTCACCTATTTTTAAATCTGCCATTACAATTTTTCGTTTCTTTGAATCGTGACATTTTATACGTTTTTATGCCTTTGAACCCACTTGCAGACCCCCGTATTTTCGTATGGCCCAAAATACCCCTGCTACTTCTCTCTACACTCATTGACGTGTGGGGCCCACACGTCAGCTTCTCCTTCAATCTCCTTCCTCCTTCAACCTTCTCCACCTCACCTCTGCACCCCCCACGCCACGAGCGCCGCCGGCATGCTCCCCCGCCGGGAGAGCCCCCTCCCCCCGCGGCCGAGCCCCTCCTCCACTTGGCCTTGCGCGGGCATGCTGTCGCCGGGGCCCTGTGGCAGAACCGCCTAAATTATCCCGGCTCAAGTGCGTAGGCCATCACCATAAAGGCAACATTAGCGTAAACGCACTTCAAACGGAACAATTTTTGGTCTGTCGGGTAACGTCCCGATACAACCACCGATTCTCGGATCGAACAAGCATACCCCGCACGAAGGCGAGTCCAGAGATATTACAACCACAAGTTTACATCATAGGCATAAAATGATTACAAACCAGTTCTAAAACATTATTACAAGTACAAACTTTAAAAAACAGTTATACAAACCATAAATTTAACTTCAGAGTTTGAAAGCAGCGGAAAGAGACAACGACGGCTACAACACATCGCAAAAGTATACCAAGCTAGCCCAAGCAAGGTATCACTCGTCATGGTCATTGCCGGCCGAAGACGAATCCCACTCTACGGACCAGCCAGGAGGCAAAGAGCAGGGATAGGTCAAACTAGCGACCTGGTCCTCAAGACTCATACCTGAAAAAGGGTTTCAACAGCAAGGCTGAGTATGCTAATACTCAGCAAGACTTAACCGTCAACGGGTATAAGTAGCCCACTATAGCTAGACTATGCAAGGTTTGTGAAGCTCTGGTTTTCCTTTTGCTGAAAAACAATAAAGAGTAGATCCTTACTTTCAAGTTTTAGCTTTCAAGATTCTAGTAAATTAACCATTCTATGTAAGCAACTACTATCCAATCATGGTAGAAAACTAAGCAAACATCAAGATTAATAAATAATATTGTTGCTCTTATTACTCTGTGTGGCAAAGGGATCAAACAGTCTCATTTCATCGTGAGAGGCGGACGATTCTGAATCGAAATTCAACATTGCAAGGATAAACCTAACACACACGCTTGAAGCACCGTCGAGTCACTTCCAAGCAACCGTTGACCTTTCTTTCCGGCTTGTGGATAGGGTCACTCTCCCCGACTACAGGGCTCCAAGGTCCACCCGTGCCCGGTCCACCCTTGTCCCTTGAAGTCGTAGTGTTGATCAACAATAACATTTAAAAACCTATCTCTAAAGAGAGAGTGAAAGGTATATCCACTCCCCGGTCCAATCGGCTACTAGGCTTGCCGCGTACCATATTTACGGCATGTGGCTAGTACTTTCAAAAACTTAACCACCGCTACCACACACCGCGACCTTAGCAAATTCATCAACACAGACGGGATCTCACATAAGGTCATGATATCGAACACAACCCCGTCCGTCGTCCTTATATTGATAACAGAAAGTAAACAAACAATTCCTATAGAGCTCGCGAGTGACAGGCAATCACTCGACTTTTACCGTTCCTATAAGCTTAGCAAGTATTCGAACTCAGGTCTAGTGTTCAGTACATAGGTTCCTAGGATCATGCATCTAGGTTTTCAATTCAAATCCTAAGAACTGTAAATGCATAAGAAAATAATAACAGTAAATGATAATAATTTGAAATATAGGTTATGTCCGGGGCTTGCCTTCTCGATAATTGCTAACTATTCCAGCTCTAGGCTCTTCCGGACTTTGGTCCGGGGCTTCAGTTAGTTCAGCAGTGTTTACTTGAGCTTCGAGATCACCTCCGTCAGACTCCGGAATCAACTCGTACATCCCGTCCGACAAAGTAGTCGTATCTATATGTAATGCAAGAACAACATTATAAACACACATGGGCAATCGTTTATAGAGTAGTTAAATAACAAATTTAACTACACAAGGCATCATGATCAACAGCACAAAATAAATTAACTAACTTCATAAAAGGAGTGGTGGTGATTTTCCTATACAAATAAGTCATGGTTTGTAAATAAATCAACAAATCAGAGTACAATTAGTAATAAAATCTACCAAAATTACACTAAACATAACGGGAACAAAGTAATCTACCCTGTAAAAATCATGCCAAGAAATTTAACCATTTAAACACAATAAATCATTTACTCAGATAACATCTAGAACAAGCAAGAATTACACAGGTCAAACTAAAGAAGATCAGAAGCTCAAAATTTAACATGAGATCTACATAGGGATGATCTAGCTACTGTGAATTTTTCATGATTTTATCTAGACGGAATTAATTCAGATAAATTAAACAAAACAGACACCAGTTTAACAAGATTCAATTTTAACTCCTGTTCTAGCCACTAACTGAAGCTCAATCTTCCTGTACAAGCTAAGCTACTCAAAAAGAACATGTAGAATTAAATTCATGATTTATTATGAATAGAAACTATTTACCATAATTAAAGTCTACTAAACAAGGATTAAATCAAATAAATAGCTACACCAAAGAACTGATCATGAAATTTTTATAGAAAAACAAGTGTTACAAGAGTGAACTACCATAAAAGTTTCACTGCAAGACAAGCTTTCAAACAGTAGTTAAGAAAAAGATGAATTCAACTAATATTTATGCACTAGTAACACAAACCCAAATTTACAGCAAAAACTTGCAACTAACACCTACCATATTATGGTTCTACTGCAAAGAGCTACTCTCAAGGATTCCAAAACATAAAGATTTGCTATTTTACGAATTTCCTATGAATTTATACTGAATTTCAAAGTTTACAGCAAATCCTAACAAACAAGTCCCTGAAGGCACTATTCATATGTGTCTTGGGTTTGCAGACAGCCCCCTGGGCTTCTTCGAATTCAAAACCGAAGGTCCTTGGCTGGGTCAGAGAGAAGGGCGACGGTTGACCGGCCAAAACCGGCGAAGGGAGGCGTCGGCGGCGAGAAGGGAGTGGTCAGGGAGCTAGAGGGGACCACGGCGCACCTGTAGATGCCCGAAATAGAGGTCGGGGTGGCCTGTGGTGGCGGCGCGACGCGAGCAGGCGGTCGGCGGCGGAGGGAACTCGTCGACGGGGGTGCTCCGGTGGCACTGGGCGGCGAGGGTGGAGTCGGTGAGCACCGGTGTGAGTGTGGGATGCTCGTGGGAGGGTTGATTTGGGCGGAGGAGGACTACCGTGGCGGCTCCGCGGCGAGCTTCGAGCTCGTCGGAGCTCGGGTGGGCGGCGGAGCTGTTCCGGTGGGAATTGAGCGAGTAGGAGGGGTGGTTGAGCTTCACGGGGCCAAGGCGGAGCTACTGGTGTGGTCAGCGCGGGCGGAGGAGCCGCAGAGAGGCGGTCCGACGGCGGCGTCAAGCTCGCCGGCGTTCGGTGGACGGCGGCGGTGTTCCTGGGTCTAGGGTTGGAGAATCGGGAAACAAACGAAGGGAATGGTTTGCGGGGCTATTTGTAGTGCCCAGGCGCGCGCGAGAACGAGGGCTGGGGCTCTGCGGTGAGCTCGCCACGGCGGCGTCGCGGTGGCGGCCGCGAGACGGTTCTGGGCGGCGTGGCGAAGGGAGGGAGCTCCAGCGCGCGGGGAAAGTGGGTCCAGGGGTCAAGGGGTGACGCGTGGGGTGGCGGCGAAACTGGAGTTGGCCTCCGGCCGGCCCAGAGCGGCGGCGGGCGGCGTGGCACCGTCGGTCGGCGCGGGAAGCAGAGCAGGCAGGCTGGGGAAGAAGACAGGGACCTAAACGCTATTTCCAAAAATTTCAGGGGCATAACTATAAAACAAGGATAACTATTAATCTAGGGCTCAAATGAAAAAGTGCCCAACATGAAAGTTGTTCAACTTTTCAAGATCTACAACATTGATGTTGAGCAAAAATTTATTTGATCAAAGATTCAAGAGCTAAATTTGAAAACATGGAGAGGATTTTGAATTCCAGGAATTTTGTCTTTTTCAATACAATTTCACTTTAAACTTAGACTTAAAAGCAAAATTTGCTGCCATGTAATAAATGCTCTGAATTTTGCAAAAACACCCTCCACAAAAGCTATAATTACACAACCTATTCAACATAACTATAGAAAGGGCCTTGCATAAAATCAAAATTACACATATAACCTTTCATAAATACAGAAAGATCCTTTTTCAAGCAATTCAAGCACATGATGCATAATTTGGTTCTAATTACCCTAAATTGGATATTTAAAAACCTTGGGCCGTTACAGCCTACCCCCCTTAAAAAGAATCTCGTCCCGAGATTCCGAACGAAAAACTCTCAAGGGAAGAGGAGTAGACTTACCATCAAAGCCAACAGGACAAAATCACCATAGAGAAGGTTGATGTTGACGATATGATCTTTTGTAGATAAGGATTGAGAACTTAGAGAAAGTTCAAGAAACAAGGTATGATATTATGAGCGAGAGAAATTATTGTGCGATTGTGTGAACTAATCAATTGTTTTTCCACACTAAAGGCTCCAGGACTTCAGTCTTTGCAGTAAGAGTCTGTGAATAAGGCATGAGATCGCAATCACCATCAAAGTCGGCTGGAAAAGATTGGTGGACTATTCTAGTACTGATATGTAGTAGGATTTTTATAAAGAAGAGAGGACCCAAGTTCTGGTAGAATCAAGGCCTCAACCTGGTGGTGATTCTAGATAGAAAAGATATCAAGGTGAGTTTTTTGCTCAGGGACATTCTTGCTCAAACTGTTGATTAAATCAAACATTATGATGCGAGATGCATATGCTCGATGGCCATGAGAATGATGCATCCTCAAGATGTATGATTGCAATGCTGGTTAGTGACCCAGAAGGATATACCAAAACTCACGGTTTTTGTTGGCCGAATCAAAACCCCAAGTTAACACAATATTCAGGTCGCGAAAAATGGATTGTCGGGGTATTGCTTACACGTACCAAGATACCAGCGCGCTTCTAGTGGCACAAACGTATGGCTGCAGCACATACGAGGCCCTAGATCCCGTCGCGGCACCATTGGTCAGTGACAGACAACACGACAAGGTAAAACTATAGCAACCTAAATAATGTGCATGGCTAGAAAGAAAGACGGAGGGTTAGGTGATAAACGCAAAACCCTTCCCAGATGCATATGATGTTAATTGTAATTGAGCACCATTATGCACATGTTTAAGTAATGGCTATGCAACAACCATGCTAGTAATGATCCTGCGTGTTATTCTAGTATTCTTGATTGCCACTCTTTTTAGTTTTCAAGGAGAGTTACATGAGCAAGGAGGGTAATGAGATTTCCCTTTTGAAATGCAAAGTATGGGCTAGACGGTTTGAGAATAGAGAATATACCCGTCATACCCGATGCACCTTCAAGAAGATCGGCAGGTGGGGTGCCTCCAACCCTTCCTTGTAAACTAGCCTGTCTCTTGCCCTTATTTTTGTTGTTCTGCATAGAATCTTGACCCCGTTTTGGTCGTCTAGGCTGGGAGCAGTGTCGAGCGAAGTGGTTAGGATTCCCACAATTGAAGCAACGTTTTATTTTGCCTGAACCACCACGTGGGATGAAATCCGTGCAGGTAATTTCCCACCCAGTCAAGTCTATGTCGCTTGGATCATGCTTGAGAGTCCGACGCTTTGCTTGGCAAGCCTTAAGTTCCATCGGAGGTCGCATTGGGGGCGTTAGGGAGTCTAAGTAAACATCCCTCATCTCCTTTATTCCTTCATTGAGCTCTGGATATTCCGCATCCAGAGGTTGGGGAACATTATACCCACCCCCTAGCTGGTGTTGCTGTTGTAGGAGTTGATAAATCTCTTGCTGTCTCTGAGCAAGTTGCTGGAGTAGTTTGGTCTGGGTAGCCACGAGTTCAGCCAGGTTGGACAGTAGTGGTTGTCCGCTATCACAAGCACTTCTCAACCCTGCAGGAGCATTGTGTGACCCTTGCACCATCTACAATGCATAATTCTTTCATTAACTAGGGAAAACTTTAATAAAAGCTAGAGAACACGTTTTCGAACAAAAAAAAATTCCACATGATCAACTATAGATCAGATCCCATACTAGGCCAATTAATTTTGTTTTTCCCCGATACAATAGAAAGGCAGATTTCTAGATAGATCTTAGGCGATCGAATAGACAGGGTTCTTGTGCTATGCTGCTAATCAACAGCGATCATAGTAGTGATTGGACTAAAGATATAGTCTCACAGATTCAATAGGCTAAAATTTGATGAGCACCCATGTCACAAAATTTGCAACATTTTTAGTATTCATCAAACAGCCTAGAAATGCACAAATGAAGAGATTTGGCAAGTAGGAAGGATTATGATCTTCGAAACTGGTAGTCCAAGTGGTACTGTTTCATCATTTGAGATTCTAAGGAATGAAAAGATCACTAGACATCAAGATGGGGGTTAGGATGATGGCATGACTAAAAAAAACCATCTTTTTCAACCAAGAAAGTCTAAGCATTTTAACAAGCATGCTCCTAAAATCTAAACTTAACTCACTCATGATTTAAGCACACTAACACTTATCTATGAGGATTCATACTAGAAATTCCTTACAAAACTCATGTAACAACTTCAAACACTAGGAACCAATTCAAACATTAACCAAATATGCATGCACGTCCTGACCGTCCTCACAAGATAAACAATTGCCAACTATCGTTGGGCTTACGTGGTTAGCACGGTGGCATACATAAATACGGCTCTCCCTATATAGCTAGTCGATACATTCTAACGGTTCTTATCTTATCGAATCGTGGTTAGTGTACCTGCATAAGATTGACAGAACATATATATATCCAATGAACCTTTCATGCCAGCACTCATGAAAGCGTCCCCAAACATTACCGCTCACTATAGAAGCGGCAGCCATACAATTCCCGCCGTATGGCCAACGTTAACATACGCTACTTAGTGGCGTATTCACGAGTTCCTTTACTCCCAATATAATCGACCGAGATCGGTATATTGGCAGCAGCTCAAGTAGGCCACTGCTTGAGCACAGCGTTCGGTTCGCATCGCCGACGGGAAGGTCAGACTCCCTCAGCTGACTGAGTACACTTTACTTCCAATATAGTCAACTAACAGTCGGTATATTGGAAGCACCTCAAGTAAGCTACTGCTTGAGGGCAGCGTTCGGCTCGCATCACCGACGGGAAGGTCAGACTCCCTCAGCTGACTGAGGATCCTTACCATCTTACCTCACGTAGGTGCGTCGTTACAAGAATTAAGAGTTGCTTGTGAGTATGGTTTGACAAAATATAAAGTGCTGGAAGTCAGATAACATAAACCATATAGAAATAACCACCTAGTAATTCCCATAAATTCCCTAGGACTTTACGTTCTAAGCACAACTCTTAACGAATCCAACGGAGTTTTCCGAAATACCTTGTTCTTTCAATTTTATAAGAAAACCAGTTTTTAAGGTTCCAACACCTCTGGTGTATGCTTGCAGCTCTGATACCAACTGTGGCAGAACCATCTAAATTATCCCGGCTCCAGTGCGTAGGCCATCACTATAAAGGCAACATTAGCGTAAACGCACTTCAAACGGAACAATTTTTGGTCTGTCGGGTAACGTCCCGATACAACCACCGATTCTCGGATCGAACAAGCATACCCCGCACGAAGGCGAGTCCAGAGATATTACAACCACAAGTTTACATCACAGGCATAAAATGATTACAAACCAGTTCTAAAACATTATTACAAGTACAAACTTTAAAAAGCAGTTATACAAACCATAACTTTAACTTCAGAGTTTGAAAGCAGCGGAAAGAGACAACGACGGCTACAACACATCGCAAAAGTATACCAAGCTAGCCCAAGCAAGGTATCACTCGTCATGGTCATTGCCGGCCGAAGATGAATCCCACTCTACGGACCAGCCAGGAGGCAAAGAGCAGGGATAGGTCAAACTAGCGACCTGGTCCTCAAGACTCATACCTGAAAAAGGGTTTCAACAGCAAGGCTGAGTATGCTAATACTCAGCAAGACTTAACCGTCAACGGGTATAAGTAGCCCACTATAGCTAGACTATGCAAGGTTTGTGAGGCTCTGGTTTTCCTTTTGCTGAAAAACAATAAAGAGTAGATCCTTACTTTCAAGTTTTAGCTTTCAAGATTCTAGTAAATTAACCATTCTATGTAAGCAACTACTATCCAATCATGGTAGAAAACTAAGCAAACATCAAGATTAATAAATAATATTATTGCTCTTATTACTCTGTGTGGCAAAGGGATCAAGCAGTCTCATTTCATCGTGAGAGGCGGACGATTCTGAATCGAAATTCAACCTTGCAAGGATAAACCTAACACACACGCTTGAAGCACCGTCGAGTCACTTCCAAGCAACCGTTGACCTTCTTTCCGGCTTGTGGATAGGGTCACTCTCCCCGACTACAGGGCTCCAAGGTCCACCCGTGCCCGGTCCACCCTTGTCCCTTGAAGTCGTAGTGTTGATCAACAATAACATTTAAAAACCTATCTCTAAAGAGAGAGTGAAAGGTATATCCACTCCCCGGTCCAATCGGCTACTAGGCTTGCCGCGTACCATATTTACGGCATGTGGCTAGTACTTTCAAAAACTTAACCACCGCTACCACACACCGCGACCTTAGCAAATTCATCAACACAGACGGGGTCTCACATAAGGTCATGATATCGAACACAACCCCGTCCGTCGTCCTTATATTGATAACAGAAAGTAAACAAACAATTCCTATAGAGCTCGCGAGTGACAGGCAATCACTCGACTTTTACCGTTCCTATAAGCTTAGCAAGTATTCGAACTCAGGTCTAGTGTTCAGTACATAGGTTCCTAGGATCATGCATCTAGGTTTTCAATTCAAATCCTAAGAACTGTAAATGCATAAGAAAATAATAACAGTAAATGATAATAATTTGAAATATAGGTTATGTCCGGGGCTTGCCTTCTCGATAATTGCTAACTATTCCAGCTCTAGGCTCTTCCGGACTTTGGCCCGGGGCTTCAGTTAGTTCAGCAGTGTTTACTTGAGCTTCGAGATCACCTCCGTCAGACTCCGGAATCAACTCGTACGTCCCGTCCGACAAAGTAGTCGTATCTATATGTAATGCAAGAACAACATTATAAACACACATGGGCAATCGTTTATAGAGTAGTTAAATAACAAATTTAACTACACAAGGCATCATGATCAACAGCACAAAATAAATTAACTAACTTCATAAAAGGAGTGGTGGTGATTTTCTTATACAAATAAGTCATGGTTTGTAAATAAATCAACAAATCAGAGTAAAATTAGTAATAAAATCTACCAAAATTACACTAAACAGAACGGGAACAAAGTAATCTACCCTGTAAAAATCATGCCAAGACATTTAACCATTTAAACACAATAAATCATTTACTCAGATAACATCTAGAACAAGCAAGAATTACACAGGTCAAACTAAAGAAGATCAGAAGCTCAAAATTTAACATGAGATCTACATAGGGATGATCTAGCTACTGTGAATTTTTCATGATTTTATCTACACGGAATTAATTCAGATAAATTAAACAAAACAGACACCAGTTTAACAAGATTCAATTTTAACTCCTGTTCTAGCCATGAACTGAAGCTCAATCTTCCTGGACAAGCTAAGCTACTCAAAAAGAACATGTAGAATTAAATTCATGATTTATTATGAATAGAAACTATTTCCAAAAATTTCAGGGGCATAACTGTAAAACAAGGATAACTATTAATCTAGGGCTCAAATGAAAAAGTGCCCAACATGAAAGTTGTTCAACTTTTCAAGATCTACAACATTGATGTTGAGCAAAAATTTATTTGATCAAAGATTCAAGAGCTAAATTTGAAAACATGGAGAGGATTTTGAATTCCAGGAATTTTGTCTTTTTCAATACAATTTCACTTTAAACTTAGACTTAAAAGCAAAATTTGCTGCCATGTAATAAATGCTCTGAATTTTGCAAAAACACCCTCCACAAAAGCTATAATTACACAACCTATTCAACATAACTATAGAAAGGGCCTTGCATAAAATCAAAATTACACATATAACCTTTCATAAATACAGAAAGATCCTTTTTCAAGCAATTCAAGCACATGATGCATAATTTGGTTCTAATTACCCTAAATTGGATATTTAAAAACCTTGGGCCGTTACAGGCCCCTCGCGCGGGCACACCGCCGCCGCGCCCCCAGGCGAGCTCGCAGCCCCTGCTCCGCCCGCATGCCGCTCTCGCCGCCGCCGCTCCGCTGAGGGCATGGAGTGGGGAGGCGGTTCCCCTGCGCTTCGGCTCGCCGCTGCCCTGCACGCCAGCCATGGCCCCGCACGGTCG